>NC_137960.1:44024894-44134894 GCF_963924665.1 Micromys minutus | reverse complement strand
AGGGTCTATTTTTATTCTTTTGCATGCTGAGTGTCAGTTGGACCAGCACCATTTGTTGAATAGGCTGTCCTTTTTCCATTGAATGTTGTGACTCCTTTGTCAAAACTCAGGTGACCATATATGTGAGGGCTCATTTCTGGATCTTCTATTCTATTCCGTTGATCCACGTGCCTATTTCTGTACCAGTACCATGCAGTTTTCAGCACAATTGCCTTGTAATATAGCTTGAGGTCAGGGATAGTGATACCCGCAGATATTTTTTTGTTGTTGAGGATGGATTTCACTATTCTAGGTCTTTTGTTATTCCAGATGAAATTTTACATTGCTATTTCCAACTCAAGGAAGAATTGGGTTGGTATTTTGATGGGGATAGCATTGAATCTGCAGATTGCTTTTCGTAAGATGGCCATTTTTAAAAAGTTGTTCTTTCTAATCCATGAACAAAGGAGAATTTTCCATTTTCTGAGATCTTCTGCGATTTCCTTCTATAGCGGTTTGAAGTTCTTGTCATATAGGTACTTCACTTGCTTAGTCACACCAAGGTATTTCATATTTTTTTGACTATTGTGAAGGGTATCTTTTCCCTAATTTCTTTCTCCACATGTTTGTCCTTTGAGTATAGGAAGGCTACTGATTTGTCTGAGTTAATTTTATTTCCAGCCACTTGGCTGAACTTGTTTATCAGCTGTAGGAGTTCTCTGGTGGAATTTGTGGGGTTACATAAGCACACTATCATGTCATCTGCAAAGAGTGATGTTTTTACCTCTTCCTTTCCAATTTGTATCCCTTTGATTTCCTTTTGCTGTCTAATTGCTCAGGCCAGGACTTCTAGTACTATGTTGAATAGGTAGCGGGAAAGTGGGCAGGCTTGTCAAGTCCCCGATTTTAGTGGGATTGCTTCAAGTTTCCCACCATTAAGTTTGATGTTGGATGTTTATTTTCTGTATATTGCTTTAATTATGTTTAGGCATGGGCCTTGGATTCCTGTTCTTTCCAAGACTTTTAACATGAAGGGGTGTTAAATTTTGTCAAATATTTTCCTAGCATCTAGTGCGATGATCATGTGGTTTTTGTCTTTGAGTTTGTTTATATGGTGGATTAAATTGATGGATTTCCTTATATTAAACCATCCCTGTATGCCAGGGATGAAGCCTACTTGATCATGGTTAATGATAGTTTTAATGTGTTCTTGGATTTGTTTTGCTAGGATTTTGTTGAGTATTGTTGCATTAATGTTCATAAGTGAGATTGGTCTGAAGTTCTCTTTCCTTGTAGGGTCTTTGTGTGCCTTAGGAAAGAGGGTTATTGTAGCCTTATAAAATGAATTAGGTAGAGTTCCATCTGATTCTATTTTGTGGAATAGTTTGAAGAATATTGATGTTAGGTTGTCAATAAATGTTTGATAAAATTCTGCACTGAACCCATCTGGACCTGGGCTTTTTATTTGGTTGGGAGGCTTTTGATGCCTGTTTTTCTTTCTTTAGGTGTTATGGGATTATTTAGATGGTTTACCTGGTTCTGGTTTAACTTTGGTATCTGGTATCTGTCTAGGAATTCGTCCATTTTCCTCCAGATTTTCCAGCTTTGTTGTGTATAGGCTTTTATAGTAGGATCTGATGATTTCTTGAATTTCCTCACTTTCAGTAATTTTGTCTCCACCTTCATTTCTGATTTTGTTAATTTGGATACTCTCTCTAAGCCCTCTCATTAGTCTGGCTACGGATTTATCAATCTTGTTAATTTTCTCTAAGAGCCAGCTCTTGGTTTTGTTGATTCGTTAAATGGTTCTTTTTGTTTCTATTTGGTCTAATTCTTCCCTAAATTTGATTATTTCTTGCCGACTACTCCTCTTCGGTGTATCTGCTTCCTTTTGTTCTAGGGCTTTCAACTGTGCTGTCAGGTTGCTAGTGTATGCTCTCTCAAGCTTCTTTTCAGAGTGGGGTACACCTAGACCTTAAATCATTAATAACTCAAGATCTAAGAAGATAGCCTTGTGGCAATTTTTGGTAGTTAAAAATCATTGTGTTTAATCTTTACACACCAAGAAAACTTGGACTATTTCCATGTTACATTTAGTTTTATTCATACTTTTTGATCTTAGTAAGTAGTGAGATTTCAATGCACACTGTCAAACCTTTCAAAAATCAAGTACTAACAAAAATGTATTCATATATATTTACACTAAAATGCTTTTAATAATCTGTACATCTATCTCTGTTTTTTTAAATAAAGTTGTAAGAATAAAAAACAATTGGAATGGGAGTTGTCTCTGACTCTTTTGCCTGCCATTGCCCTTCCTCTACCTGGACTGCCTGATTGAACCTCAGTGGAAGAAAAAGAGCTTAGTTCTTCTGGGACTGAATATCCCAGGGTGAGATGGTACTTAAGACAGACCTCCTCTCCTTTCTTAAGAGAAGTAGAGTGGCTAATAAGGGGTAGGATTTGCAAGGACAGGGCTGTAAGGGGGTGAAGTTTGTATGACATGTAAAAAAAAATTAAAGATATAAAACCACTCTAAAGTGTAATACCAATGCCATTTTTCTCCTTACAGTTCCTCTGTGAGTATACTATGTCTTCTGGATTTTTGGTTTTGTTTTTTTTTGGGGGGGGGGCAGTTTTAATAATTTTATTTGTTTACATTTCAAATATTTTTCTCCTTTCTGCTCACTGCTGCAAGTGCACACCCCTCCATCCATCCTACTCTCCTTCTCCTCTAAGTGGCTGATTCTCCATTCACACACTCCCACCTCAAACCACTAGCATCCACCTTCTGTGGGACATCAAACCTCCCCAAGACTAAGTGTATCTCCTCCCACTGAGGCCAAACAAGACAGTCCTCTGCTATACATGCAGTGATGAAACATAGACCACCTCATGTATGCTCTTTGGTTGGTGGCTTACAGCCTGGGAGCTCTAAGGGGATCATTAGCTGATACTGTTGTTCTTCCTATGGGGTTGCAATCCCTTTAATTCCTTAAGTTCTTTCCTCAACTCTTACTTGGGAGTTAGCTGTGAGTATCTGTATCTGTCTAGGTCAGATGCTATGAGAGCCTCTTAGAAGAAGGCAATACCAAGCTGCTGTTGCAAGCACATCTTAGCATCAGCAATAGTGTCAGGTTTGGTGTCTGTGATTGGGAAGGATCTTATTTTGGGGTTGTCTTTGGATGACAGGAACAATTTTGGGTCAAAACTTTTGAGATGTGTGAGTGAGCCCATCCCTCAACTGGGGGGTGGGGCTATGTGTATCTACTGAAGGTGGTCTCTTCAGGTTCCATCTCTGCTGTTGGGCATATCAGCTAATGTCATCCCCATGGAGTCCTGGGAGCATCCCATGTCCCTGGTTTCTGGATTTTTTTTCTTTTCTTTCTTTTCTGTTTTGTTTTGTTGTTTGTTTGTTTTTATGTGATTCCTCTGTGTGCGAACATGTATCTCTGCATCAATGTATGTTTCTCATGTGTTTTCTTTTCTTCGGCTCCTTTCCTTCTGTTTCTTTGTTTGTTTTATCTTATTTAAACTTTTTATCTTATTTTATTACTATTTAAATGCCTATTTGTTTTCTAATGAGAGACAGAAAGAGTCTGAATTTGGATGAGAGGGAACGGGAAATTTTGGAGGGTTGGGGAAGGGAAAATCATAAACAGAATATATGGTATAAAAATATGTTTTCAATAAAAGCAAAAATGCACTCTGCTCTTCATGTGTTGGAGAAGCTAAGATGGAAGAAGACTGGGAGCTTCAGCAAAACTTTTATATGATACTAACTAGACCTACAGGAAGAATGCACACATCTGTCTGGCCAGGAAGAAATGCTGTAGGCAGAGGGGAGGAGGAAAGAGTGTGTATACAGATCCCTAAACAGAAAATAGCTCTGTGCACTCAACCAACTACACAGCTGGAGTGCTCACACAAAGGCAGACATGGGACTTTGAAGGAAATCCAGCAAAGAAGCCTGGCCAGGTAAGAAACTCCATAGTAACTTAAGATGCACATGTTTTCCCTGAAAGCAATCTATTAAAATGTGCTAAGCTTATGGGGTCTATAATTCCATAACTCAATTAAAAATTTTTAAGAGAAGGTTTTGGAGGAGGTGGTAGAGCTCGTTAAACCTAAATTGTCTTGCTAGTTTATAATACTCAGTAATACATTTTCTCAGTTCATTCAGTTGTCATTACACTGACCCTGATGGTACAAAGTAAAGTTGCATGCAAACCATGGGAACAGAGGGTCTTACATGTCATGATTGATTTCTCCTCCTAGCCCCATGCATTGTCTAGTATAGGTTTTCTAATAAGCAAGCTGCCTGACATTTGATGCTGAGGAATTCTTCACATTGTAAGACTATAGGACTTTCCATGTATAACATGGTCAGCCACAGCAATGGCCTACACTGCAAGCATACCACCCCCTCTCTTTACACCCCACAGAACTTCTCCAGATGCTCACAAATATTGATCTTGGTCAAGAAGCACTGATCTAGTGTGATCAAATAGGCCATAGAAGCATTTCAATATTCATATCATCTGCAGAAGCTAGAGACCAGACAGAACACAACATCACTGATAGAATTAGCTTATCTTAATTTTAGTAATTCTTCCAAATTAAAAACTTTGTTTCAGACTATTTTAGAAATCGCACGCACACACACACACACACACACACACACACACACACACACACACACATTCGATAAGTGCCATTGTGAGGTTTCTTTCTGGTTTCTAATGTGTCTGAGTATTTCTACATCATACTTCTGCATCAAAGGATGAGTCATCTAATGATGATAGTCTGCCTTACTTAGAAAGGTCTTAGAATTGTCATTGTGAGGTCACTCTTAAGGTCTTGTTTGGGCAACCATGTTATTAAGATTTCATGTGTGGCTCTCCCAATAATTTAAAAGACATAATCCTTCAACAGATGTGCTGGTTCTTTGGCTCTTCCAATCTTTCCAGTCCTCTACTTGTTCAATGCCCCTTGACTTTAGGTGTGGAGCTTATGTTGCAGGTATATCCATTTGGGGTTTTGAGATTCACAGTCAGCTGTTGCCTGCCTTCTAACCAGTTGTGGATTTCTGTGATGGTCAGGGATAAACATAAATGCATGTAAGCAACACTAAATGGACTCAGCAGATATAGTGTGTGTGTGTGTGTGTGTGTGTGTGTGTGTGCATGGGTGTGTGTGTGGGTGTGTGTTTGTGTGTCTTTGTAATAACAACTAAAAAGAGGTCTAAATATTAGAAAAACATGGGGTATACAAAAAATCTGAGTGGAAAAAGTGAGAAAAAAATGTAAACAGCATATATATATATATATATATATATATATATCAGAATATCCTACAGTTTGCTCAATGAATCCTTTGGGCATATGGCAAGGACACATAAACAGATCTAAAAAGAAGATTATCAACTTTTCCCCCTGTGTTACTCAGTGCTTCATTTGTGCTGTTGAGTTTTTGTTTCATCAATGTGTAGTACTATAGTGGCCTGTATGGCAAATCCAGTAGCTCATAGAGGTCATGAGAAGTGCCAGTTAGCTGAGAAGTGATTCGATTCGTATACAAACTACCATTTATGTTGAGCCAGAGGTCAAATGCTAGAATGTTAAGGACAACTGTTTAATCTTCATATTTAACCATTTCATCATTTGTAGAGTAAGATAATAACTGCACATCTCTTGTGGACAACTATGAAAACAGGCAAGTACATATTTGAAAATTATTTCTATCAGAGAAAAACCATATTTGTCTCTATTTCTATTAGTTATTCACAATATTTTATTTGTAAAAACCCTCTTGTATTTAAATCCATAGAGTAAGTGAAAAATAAATTTAAAAAAAAAAAAAAAACATGTTTTTGGTTCAATAACATCTTCCAAGGCTAAGAACACAGAAACAGTAGAGACTATACATCTACATTGAATAAAAACTTAATTTTAATATTTGAGGATCTCCTATCATAACAGTGCCTTCTGTTATATGCTAAATGAGAGTACACAAAGAATTCTAAGTCCTTATTCTATTCTCCAGGAACCTTACCAAATGCATAGAAAAGTTGTAGATAACTAAGACCCTATGAAAGCAGTTGATTACAAAGTCTACTAAAAGGGAAAGATACATGACCCTGATGGGAAGAGTCATCAAGAGTAAATGAAGGAAGCAAAGGGGGGTCTCAGGATACTGTTAAGTACTATAAAGATGAGTTTTAGACAGACATGGGTGCCTCCACTGTTGGTGGGGTTGCAAACTAATACAACCACTCTGGAAATCAGTCTGGCGATACCTCAGAAAATTGGATATACTACTACCTGAAGACCCAGCTATTCCACTTCTGGGCATATACCCCAGAGACACCTTAGTACACAACAAAGATATATGCACCACAATGTTCATAGCAGCTCTATTTATAATAGCCAGAAGCTGTAAAGAACCCAGATGTCTTTCAGAAGATGAATGGATACAAAAATTGTGGTACATTTACACAATGGAATACTACTCAGCCACCAGAAACAATGACTTGACCAAAATCTTAAAAAAATGGCTGCATCTAGAGAATATCATTATGAGTGAGATAACCCAGTCACAAAAGAACAGACATAATATACAGTCACTGATATTGGGATGCTAACCCCAGAGGCTCGCACTCCCCCAGAAACAACTCACAGACTGTATGAAGTCCAAGAAATAAAGAAAACAAAACAAAACAATACAAAAAAATCTTTACACAACAAGAAAACTTTGACTATTTCCATGTTACATTTTGTTTTACATGTACTTTATTCTCATTGTAACTATTAAATTTTCAATGCGTACTATCAAACCTTTAAAAAAATCAAGTACTGACTAAAAAATATATTCATATAGTTTTATATAAAAATTATTTTAAAATCTGAAAAAGTACTGACAAAAATGTATTGTATAATTTTATGCAAAAAATGCTTAAAATCTGTACATTTATCTTTGTTTTGTAAAATAAAGTTGTTAAAAAAAACAAAAAAAAAATGAACCTAAAGGTTAGAATTATCATTAGTGAAAAAAGTATATTACATATCTACCCGTTTGTGCCTCTATGAAATTATAACATATCAGTATATTACATGTAGCAGTTATGGCATCACATTTTTAATTAAAATAATTTTTAATTAAAAAAATAAAATAAAATCTCTTCACCTCTAAAAAAAAAAAAAAGTTGTCTGCAAGAGACCATTGTGGAAATTTTCTACAGTTATGCCAGTATTGAACAAAGTCATACTTAAAAAAGGATTCATAGATTACAGAATGCTAGTGCTTGAGAAAATTAGTCATATCCCTGAAGTAGAAACTTAAAAATTCTTTGGAAAACCAGCTGTGTTGGATGGTGTTGCTAGGGCAAACATGTAAATGAGAGTTTTGCTGAAGTAGACACATGGGAAAGGAGGTTCTGCTAAAGCAAGCACCTGAAAAATATGATGAAGGCTTCTTTACTAAGGACACACATTTATATGTCTAGATTACATGACATAGTTGAGCTCCATGAATCCATAGAGAGAAACACCCCCAAAAACTTCTGGTGATGTGCTGCTTCCTCAGATTTGACCTGATTGGCAGAGTGATGTCAGCTGAGACTGTCTGGCATGCTGAGGTAAAACATGCAGGACCCATAGAGGGTATAAAAAGGGCCTGACAACAGTCACAGGCTGAGCTGGACTTGCTGACAGGATGTGTGGTTACTTGATGGTCTCTGTCTCCGCTGATCTTCACTTTGCTGAGCGAGGCACAGCCAAGAACTCATCCTGATCCCACCCCCTGATTTGTGCTGAGGCTCAGGACTGACTTTCTCTGCTAGGAAGTGCCAGCACTGATGACGCATATTTGCTCTCCTGAAGCTGCTGAAATGGATGGCTGGTGTATCCATGAAGTGTTTGTGAGTGGAAAGAGCTGCTGTTGTTGGCCTGTAAACTATACTGCTAATTTCCTCACAACACAGATGGGAGTTGCTCCAAAATAATAATAATAATAATAATAATAATAATAATAATAATAATAATAATAATAATAATAATAATAACATTCTTAAACATCTCTGCTTCTCCCATATCCTTTCCTTTCTATTACCTCTGCTAAGTGGTGAGCTAGCATAAAAGTTTTCATAACTATCCTTAAAAATAAGCCTTGAGAAAATTAATTTGCACACCTATTTGACAAAGCTTGAGGCTAAGAAAGCCAATTGAAAAGGGACATTTCTGAAACACAACTAATCTGAGGTTGTTCAAAGTGCTTGTCTTCTCGAGATGGAAAGCATTTGGCTGGAAACCTTTCACAGAATTTATGGTAAGTCTGTGAATCTCCTGAGCACCTTGGCTATTCTGATGACTTTCAGAAGACAAACTAGAAAAATGTGTACCCAGAAACCAATGTATGTGACTACTGACCCAGAGCAAGTGAGCCATGCAGATTTGCTGAACAACAAGTAGACTACTCCACTGAGGGCTGACACCCTGAAGCAGAGCACCAAACAACAAACTCTCTGTAGTAGATATCCACTCTTATCACTCCTCTCCCCTGCAGAACCCTTATATGTAAACCATATTATAAAACTGTATCTTAGGACAGAAATAGGTAGAAAATAAGAGAATTTTTAATGTGGTTAATATAAACAAAGCATGTTATGTACCTCACTTCATTTTTTCAGAATGTATTTTTAAAGCCTTGCGTTTTTAATAAAATGATTTGCTTATATTACACAGTTCTCAGATAGAATTGTGTCAACACTGTATGCTCATGATTTATGCAAGTATCCAAGACAGCCAGCTCTCACAGCAAGGAAAGATGATACTACTGCTAGGTAATAGTTTTTCCAAGCATTGAAATGGTACCTTAAAATGCTAAGAAGAAACCACAGCATTCATGGTTATTAGAATATGTATAAGAGTCCAGAGACTAGGACTTCCAAGAACTAATGCTCTAATCAGGGAACTCAGCTGGAGAAGCAGAAAACAATGAGAAACTCTTATATTTAATTCCCCGAGGCTTATTTTCAGATCCAGAAAGCTGTAGAGTAAGAATTTTGTGGATTAAGATATATGGAAATAGTGGGAGGTAGAGAAATGGATCTCAGGTAAGAACATTTGGACTAGTGTTTGCTTCCCAACTCATAACTCCAGCTCCATGGTATTCAATCCCCTTCTCAGATCCCTCATGGGTACCTGCACACAAGTGTGCTCACACACAAAGAGACATATGTACAAACATATAAAAGAATAAGGGAACAAACAATTCATTTTATAAAACAGATGTGCAAAGACAAACACTGCCCAACAGTTTGAATCACATAATGTCCCAAGTCTCTCTCTCTCTCTCTCTCTCTCTCTCTCTCTCTCTCTCTCTCTCTCTCTCTCTCTCTCTCTCTCTCTCTCTCTCTCTCCCTCTCTCCCCCTCCTACCTTAGTTTCTACTTCTATCCCTGTCCTCCCTTTCACCTCTTCTCTCTCTTTATGTGACACTTGTGTGTGTGTGTGTGTGTGTGTGGGTTGTATGTTTTATATCATATGTGTTTCTGTGCATGAGTACATGAACATGTTTACATGGGCAAGTGAAGGCAAGGACACTTTTCTGGATTTCTCCCTATCTTACATTTGTGAAATAGTCTCTCATTGAACCTAGAACTCATTGATCATCAAGGGTAGCTAAACAAGGAGAGAAGGGAGCCACCTGCCTCTGCTATCAACAATCCCTCCCTAGCACTGAGATTACTTCCAGGTGAGAGCCTTTTCCAGGGCTCTTATGTGGTTGCAATGAATCAAAATTGAAGTGTCTGTGATTACCCTGCAGTTATTCTCACTACCTGAGCCATCGCCCCATGCAATTTTAGACATTTTCTCTAAGCTTCCTAGGCTGAGATAGTTGAATTCTGATATTGAATCTTATTTATAGCTTCATAATTCCGTGCCTCCCTAATGATTAAATTCATGGGAGTACCAGAGGGCACCTTAAGAATGTGCAGGAATATTTCGACTTTGGAAATGTCAGCAAAGATTGGAGAATGTTTGCTCAACCCCTATGACCTCACTGAAAGCATTTGTCCTTGGGATAAAATTTCAAGTATTAACCTGGGCTAGAAAGTGGGTTTGTAGCACCACAAATAGAACTACCCATGTCCCCCTCCCACCAATAAACTATGCTTATAGGGTTATCATGATGCCACAAATTCTTAACTGCATGACATCAGATAACAAGATTTACACAAGTTCTCCCCCTCTGTGTTTTCAGTAAAGTAGCTAAACATTTAGTTTCATATTTGCTCATCAGAGCTCACTCGTCTTGGAATTCTCCCTGCTAATAAGTGTTAAGCAAACTGCTTCTCTATGAAATAGTTCAACATCTTTTGGTATATTTAGAACACTGAAAGAAACAGCTCTTTTGAAAAGAATTTTGCTGACTTTAGCATGTTTATCCTAGGGTGATTGCCTCACATACTGCATATTAAAAACTGAGGTTACACACAAATTACCGCAGTGCGTTTCTAATTTATTTTTCTTTGACTATATTTGGAGCCAGGTGCAGTTCGAGGATCATCTGATGATGTTTTGTTCTATGTCCATCCTGTATCTTTCCCTTCCCCCTTTAAATCTTTATTCTATCTTCTTTTGAAATTTCTCTTCCTCTAGAGCATGCTTTTATTCATCTTTAAACCAATTTCCCCACAGTGCACATCTTTTAAGCACCTGGGAACGTGTCCTCTTTGCTCCATGTGATTGAAGCCTCATTATCAGTTATCCTTTTCCTCCTTAGTTTCAATATGTACTTTTCTATTAGATCATAGGCTAGGACACTCGGTATGTGCATCTATTTTGTTTTTTCATCTTATGCTCTCACTAATTTGAGTCGTCCTCTTTCTGACTGCAAGGAGCACTTACGTAGGCAGCCAGTATAAAATTAAGTTGATTTCCCAGGTCAGATCACTGTGTGTCTTTCTACGTGGACAATCTGACTGTGTCACCTTATCATTACTGAGATAAAATCCACAGACACTAACTGTCCTTGTGAGGTTGGTACAATAAATTCCTCTGTAATGTCAAGTAATAATCACCACTTCACAGGTTGCTCATATCCAGACAGGCTATAGTGCAGTCCCTCAAACTATCCTAGTTTCTCTTCTCAACTTCTGACTGTATTTCATGATCCACATGCAGGAATTGTCATAGAAACCACAGGCTGACATCATCATTTCTCCAAATGGGCATGTCTGCCCCCTTGACACAGCAAAACTCAGCCATCTGAAAAGGATCTTATCATTTTTCTATTCTCACAGCCAAGCCCAAATTTGTTTTTTGCCATTAAAGACTCATTTTTTTCCTGTCTCACCCAGGCTATGTTTTCAGGTTGATGAGACAGGGGAGCTTTGGTAGTAGTTTTCTGCCCGTGAATTCCAAAGTATTCTGAGAAAACTGTCTTTCATATCTTTGTATATTTACATCACAAATACAACTAACTGCGAAAGACATTTACTTGTGTGGTGAATAGTAAAGCAGAAAGTACAAGCTACCTTAACCTGTACATGATATCACCATGTGATGAACTACTCTGACGATTCCCATCTTAAGTAGAAGACAAAAAATGATAGGGTTTCTTGCCTATTTACCGCATTTGAATGTACCCCACAAAAGGAATCTTTTTAAGAAAAATACTTGTCTGTTTTATTTCTCCTTCTATATGTGATTCATGCATCCTCCATTGTTATTTGTTTCCCTGGGTCTGTGTATTGTGGTATGGATATCCTGACTAATAAATATTTAGAAATGAGTCAATGCCAGGACCGTCTTTCTGGTTCTGGGTTACCCCACTCAGGGTGGTCTGGTTGTTAAAACACAGTGAAGCACCTGGTTTTGGCATATGGCAGATCATCTTTGGTATATTCTCAGGAGTAGAATAGCACTCCCACCGGAAATAGAGGAGTGTTCTCCTTGCTACACAACCTTTCCAGTATGTGCTATGACTTGAGTTTTAGATCTTAGTCATCCTCACAGTTTGACATAGACTCAGTGGGAGAGGACATCCTCAGTCCCAATGTGACTTGATGTGCCAAGGTGGGTAGGTACTTGGTAGAGATGTCCCTTGGGGGGGGGGGTGGGCTAGAGAAAGGATGGTGGGAGAGGGGGACTTGGAGGAGAGGAGGGAGCCATGGTCAGGATTTAAAGTGAATAAATATATACATTGATTTAAAAAAAAAAGGAGAGAGAGAGAAGAAACTAATCTTGAAGATGAAAGTCACCTAATGATAACCAGGCAGCCCTTTACACTCTACTAACATGGGTATTTTTGAGAACAGAATACTGGCTTTTACTCCATGAAGCAATTTGAACAAGGCATCCCAATTTTTCTCATCTCTTGCATCTTCCCCTTTTTCTTTGATGCCTTTTCCTGCAGACTCTGAACGTGTGGTCAGTGTCTAGTCTTTCTCTGATCGTGCCGTGAGGTCACTTGGCTATCTTATATTCATTAGCAGCTTACTTAATTCTGTTTCTAAGGAATAGAAAAACTTTATTAATTCATTGTGAATTTCTTATGTGCATAATCTAGACTTTGATAATATTTACCATTTACGCCACTCCTCTCTCCAACTTCTAACCTCCCAGTGTGTCACATATGCTTGAACTTAGCATTCTCTCCTTCTGTCTCTGCCTCTCTGTCCCTCTCTCTGTCCCTTATCCCTTCTCTCCCTCTACCCTGACTATCAAGTCTCATTTGTGCTGCCCATGTAGTCATGGATGCTTCAGTCATCTACTGAAAACTAACTAACCTCCAAGAAAGCATACACTTAAAGAAAATGAAGTGATACCATCAACCCTTTCAGTTGGAGATCAACTGTAAACATCTCCTTACCCAGGTGCAGGGACTCTAAAACCAGGCTACTTCCAGGACAGGATAATAAATGCCAGCAAGAAAGAGAAAAATATGCATAAATATTAAATTGATTCTCTCAGTTTTCAATAAAAATTACAAAACAGTAACCTTCAACATCAAAACTTAATATAGTCTCAAAATGGAATTTCATTTAAACATATATGTATATTTATCATAAACTTCCATAAAAATAGACTATTAAAAGATAAAAAGGAGTATTCTCAAAAGAAAATTACATTTAGACACATTCTGAACAGAAATGATAAGTCTCTATGTTCCACTTGAATCTGAGCATAATATCTATTTATAATAAAAGAGGTAAAAAAGAGTCTCATCTCTACTGTCTAAATATAAGGAATTGCAAGTCATGGAAGTAGAATTTGTGAGGTTTTCAAAAGTCAAATTTTAATGATACCAAGACTCAAGTTGATAAAATGTTCAGATAAAGATATAAATGATTCACATAACATTTACAAATGCTACAGAAAAATAAACTATCAATCTATTTTAAGTAAAAAAAAAACTTTAGTAAAGAAATAGGTGTTTAGAATGTATTGCAAGGGAATGTTACTTAGTTCTAAGGTTTGGAATTTTCAGACTGACCACTGTAGTAAAGCATTTTGCCATATACAATGTTCACAGGCCTTTCTTTGTTGCAGGGTTTGTAAGAATTAATGGCAGGCTGGCCAGGCAGGAACCACATTTTCCACCCTCTGTGCAAATAGTAGCAGCCATCCAACCCAGCCTCATCAGGGAGGTGTGATCATGAATGACACTTGTCATTTAGAGACATAGGATTTTAAGAAACATATTTACATTCCTCCAAATCTGTCCTTATTTCCTAGACAGAATATAGAAGAGGGTGAGATGTTTGAGATGCCAAAGCCACAACATATACAAAGAAAGTGTCTTTTAAGCAATAATTTTGGCACTGAACTAAAACCTACAAGAAGAAAAATTGAAGTCTAACTTTATGCCAGTGATTCTTGTAATTAAAATAACAAATCAAACATAAGAAAACCATACACAATAAACAAACTTTTTTTCATGATTGTGATACTGTACTTTAGAGAATGCATGAGTTTATGTATGTAAGTGTGTATGTGAGTACAAGAGTGTGTATATATCAATGTCTTTGCAAGTGTACATGTTAGTCTGCACATGTGTGTGTATGTGTGTGTGTGTGTGTGTGTGTGTGTGTGTGTGTGTGTGTGTGTGTGTGAGTGTTCATGTAAAACAACCACCTTAAGAAGAAAGTTTCAACTGAGAATTCCAATTGGGAAGCTAACTTACTATTTTCTCTTCAGTAGGGCAGCGAAGTTTCAAGAATGCAGAGGGAATTGTGGTTTTGCTAGCAACATTCAGAATCCATTTTTCTGCCATCATTTATTCTCAGTCGCATATCAAGCGTTCTATCTCTCCAGCCAGCTCGCCTGATAAAATATAAGAACCACCAGTGGTGTTATAAATGAAGTACTTAGAAGCCCGCAGTAATAGGAGATATTAATAATAACCCTAATGAAAATTGGTCGAAACTCAATTTATCATTTGAAAAAGTAGCAATAAATGCTATTTTGTGCTGTTGTCAGGAGCTCAGAAAAGAAATCTATTAATTAGAAATGGATAAGTACACAGCTATAGTGTTTATAAGCTTTACCAACATAAGTAAGTATATTGCAAGTTGCCTATTCATGTTCCCAGTCATTAATAGTTCCTTGGTGTTCATCCCACAGTCCTGGCATCTCCAGCATTCTTGAATCTCCACTGGCACTGAGTCTGAGTGTTCTCTGATACCTTCTCCTGGCCTCTCTTCATAAAGACTTTGTCCCACCACACAGTGTCAAACCTGAGCCCCTTTCTATGACCCTTCATACCTGTAAAACCAGTGCCATGTGAAACATTCTTACACATTTTGGCACGTGTTTCAGCGTCCAGCTGTGGTTCTGAGTCCTCTGCTGTGTCTCTGAGGTTGTCCAGAAGCACAGCCCAGAACTGGAGGAGTTCTGCAGGTGGGAGTGAATGTAGGGGCCAAGATCCAAAACTCAGATGACAGCAGATGCTGGCGAGGATGTGGAGAAAGAGGAACACTTCCCCACTGTTGGTGGGGTTGTAAACTGATACAGCCACTCTGGAAATCAGTCTGGCGGTTCCTCAGAAAAATGGACATAGTACTACCTGATGATCCAGCTATCCCACTTCTGGGCATTTACACCAGAGACGCTCCAACATATAACAAGAACACATGCACCACAATGTTCATTGCAGCTCTATTTATAACAGCCAGAAGCTGGAAAGAACCCAGATGTCCTTCAGTAGACGAATGGATACAAAAATTGTATTATATTTACACAATGGAGTACTACTCAGCTATTAGAAACAATGATTTTATAAATTCTTAAGAAAATGGATGCATCTAGAGAATATCATCCTGAGTGAGATAACCCAGTCACAAAAAAACAGACATAATATGCAGTCACTGATAATTGGATACTAACCCCAGAAAGCTCTGAACACTGCAGAAAGAACTCACAGACTGTGTGAAGTTCAAGGAAAAAAAAGAATGTATTTTAATTAAAATAGAACTGTATCACATCCCCCTGTCCTCCTTATAGCCCCTCCTAGTTTCTCTCCTATCCCCTCAAATTAATAGCCTCTTTTCCTATATTATTGTTACATATATACATATGTGTATGTATATTTACCCACAAATACTCAATTACAACCTTAAAAAATGTATTCCTATACTTTTATGCAAAAATGCTGAAAATTTGTACATTTATTTTTGTTTTTTAAAATAAAGTTTTTCAATAAACAAAACAAACAAAAAAAAAAACAAACAAAAAAAAAAGAGTGTGGAAGCAAGAAAGCCCTTTCAAGGATATTTGATATTTTAGGTGAAGGTCTTTTCGGATGATCTTTAATAAACCAGTTTTCTAAGATTATCTTAGCTTGCAAATATTTCATGATTTTGGGTGGGCTTGTACACATATACTTTATTTGGGATGAACTGAGGGTTAGACACTTTAGTGGAAGGGATTAAGAGTATTGAGGATAGGCCAAGGTTTTTGACTGAAGGATAAGGTACTGAGATATCTCAATAGCATGGAGAGACATTCAGGAATATCAGGTACAGGACTAGGTGGTATTACTCAAGTAGGCACGATATTCTCTAGAATCACCCAGGCAGAGGAAAGGAATCCCCACTGACAAAGGGGATCTACCATTTTGCATTGAGCACATAGCTTTCTGGTAATGTCAGACATAAAGCTTAGCAGCAGAATATCTAGACACTACGTCATTTGCAAATTCTGCAGCCAGTTTGGTGTGCAGCCTTAGTTTTTCTCCCATTGGAAGTACTTCCCAAAAGATTTCATCTCAGTGTTGCTGGTTTCTTATTAATTGTGACTTGTAGTTTAGCCCCAGCTAATCAGCATTAATTGTTCCAGTAAAGCAAAGATTTTCTTTAACTGCTACCTCTTCTGTTTCCTCAGCCCAGATAACCAAAAATCATATATTCTTAATTAAAAATATTATACTAATGTCACCAATAGTCTTTGAAGGACTTTCAAACTTGCTCCTAAAACATCACAAGCCAGGTATCCACTGTCTTTCTTAGCATTATCTTCCAAGTTCCTACAACAGCTCATTAAGCTCAGAGCACTCAGTGCTGTTTCCAGCCCAAAGTTCCAAATGCTTTTACATCTTTCCAAAAGCAACATTATCAGGTACAGCACAGCAGAAGGGAGGCAATTTTTATTAGTCAGGGCTCCCTGAGGAACAAAACCAATAGGACACATATAATTAAATCAGCTTACTTCAAAATAGTAACAACAGCTTAATCAGACCTGGGAGTCTGAGACTCCCCATAGTTCCTTGGACCTTGAGAATCTCTGATTCAGTATTTCTAATAGTTCTATAGTGGCTGTTTAACCCATTGGAAGTACGAACCCTAGAGATGCCTGGGCAGTCAAAATATGGAACCAAAAACCTGGATAATTTCTGTAGAGTCATTAGTCCCAGTCAACTTTAGAGCCTGGAAGCACTAGTTTTGATATCAGTGACAGCATCAGAAACAGGATAAATTAATTCAGCAGCAGAGGCAAACAAGCTTCCTTGCGCTTTGATACTTGTCATCTGAGAAACTGCAAGAAATTGAGGCCCATATTTGAGGTAGGACTTTCCACATCTGTTTAGACAAGTCCTCAGCTGGGGCTCCCTACTTAAGTAATTACAAGTTGGCACAAGTTGTTCTAAAACCAACCATCACAGTAGGCAAGATGGAGTATCGTATCCCAGTGGAAGGACATGGCTAAGAAAAGTTTCTTGAGTCTGGTGGAAAGGAGAGAGATAAGGTAAAGAAGGAAGATATAAAGAACATAAAGGAGAGAGAAAGAGAGAAAAGAGTGGCAGAAGTACAAAAGACAAAACATGCTCATCAAAGATGTTCCTCAATCCTCTTAGCTGATACTTCCAAGGAGGCCTTACTTTATCTCTACCACCTTCTAACAGAACTTTCAACTCTGAATCTATCAAAAAATTGATCCATTGATAAGACTATAGTCCTAATAACCCAACTACCTCATACCACTAAACTTGGTTGTCATAGGAGCCAAGCTAGATTTCATGAGCCTTGGGGCATATGCCAAGTTCAAACTGTAAGAGTTTCATCCTTCTATTTTGTCTACCATTATTTATATACTTCCTACTATGATTTTGTTTAAAAGCCCCGGGTTGGTAGGAAACCAGACCACTCCCCCCCAAAAAAAAAGTAGAATTGTGACCCAGATTTATCCAAGAATATCAGAAGATACATAAAAAAATGGTAAAAACAACTAAAACAAATCAAATGCATCATGGGATCAGCTGCCAAATGGGTTTATAAATTAAGTCAAAGGAATCTAGGGGAAGAGATTAATCACAGAAGCTGGATGGCTGACAACCTTTGTGAGAAAGAGTAACTTTGTCACTACACAAATTTGAAGTGAACAGTGCAAAGGTCTTCAAATGGAAGACGGTTGAAAAACGCAACATGATCCATCTTCTCATGAAACTCTGAAGACCTCTCACATTGTTTCCTGTACTATTTCCCACATTTTCAAAGTGCATCACAACCCTCCTTTAAGAGAAAAATGTTAGCTCTCACAATTAAAGGTGGTTCTGCCTCCCCCCCTAAAAAAATCTAAACATTTTAATACCAAATAACATTTTCTAAACAGAAGCAAACCATTACAATGTGATAATATAATTTTCAATTCCTGAACACAAAAAAACGTTCCCTGAAGACTCCCACGTGATCTTTATTCAACGGACACCACCTCACAAGATTTTCCTTTAGTTTCTGTGTTTCAGGGCCTTAGTAAGGGAAGTTGAGTTCATGTTGTTTTCCTATATGCTTAATTTTTAATGACAAGTCTCTAAATTGCCAGATTGTGTCAATTACCCCTCTAAGAAATCTAATTTTGTTAATGCAATTACTTGCTTGGGAGAGAAACACAAGCATTAATTTCAGCTTCTCAGTTTCCCTTTGACTTGCAGCAGGTGCTGCCTGAGTGAACAGCCAGCATCAATGAAGGTTGGCACATGCAGATGAAGCCAGGGCCATCCTACAAGCTTCGTGGGAGGGCAGCACCATAGCCTTTAATATGGGGGTCTGCAAAGTAAACTTTCTAAACTCCACTGAAATGAGTCTTCCTTCTCTTTGCTTTTCAATTATCTCAGATTTCCAGTTGATAAGAACTAAAGGAAATAAAAAGTTGAAGAAAATCAGGACCAAGGCAGATTCATGGGAGTTGAGGTACATGAAATCACATTTCCAGCAACGTGTCTTTCAATCCATCTACACTACAATTTTTAATTGAATTGCCACCATGACTGCTTACTTAATGTTTTTATTACTTAACTACAGGAAAATACTTATCTTCCATGTTGTAGATGATTTCAACAGAACATGACAGTGTTCATCCATTTTCCCCCAATATGTCTAGATGGTATTTATGTGACACACAAAAATGTAAAACATCCACAATTCTTCTAAATAGAAACCTCTGGAGTTTTATTACCACAGAGTAATAAGCTCTTCAAATCTGAACAATCAGCTTTTCTCTCATTGGCTAGCAAGCAAAATGCACATATGGAGAGTTCTCTATATGCCGGTGATTGTTTCAGGTCCCAGAGAGTTTTCAATGAGTAGAAACTAAGTCCAGCTTCACCTGGAGCTAACATTCTGAAAAAAAGTCTGCCAGATGCTATGTCTATCTCTTAGGTTCTTTGGCACATGCCCTAAGAATACTCAGAAAAAGCATCCAAGAAAATACCTTGTTTCTTTGAGAATAAAGCACACTACTAGAAAATACAGAGCACTAGAGGATGCAGTAAAATATAAACAGGTCAGGAAAAGCTGGGGAAACAGGTCTTGAATAGTTAATGTTAGTCTAAAGATAAGCAATCCAGGCAGAAGTGGAGAAAGAGCATATATAGGAATGAAAGGCCCATCCCATTTCTTTGAGGTGTACTAGGTGCTACTTGCTTATCAAGTGAGAGGAAGCAGGTTGTGCTAGGAACCAAGCTGAAAATATGGACAATGCCTATATTTTAAAGGCTCATGGGTCAAGGACAAAGCCTTAGTCATACTTCTTTCTGAAGACAGTCCTCTCTTAGGAAGGTAATTATGGATAACAAACTAAAACAAACAAACAAACAAAAAAAACAAAAACTAAAACAAAAACAAAAAAAATCCAGAGGAATTGAAATATTAGATAATTAATTGTATATATGAATCCTGTATACTTCTTTTTCTAATCTTTTTTATTATATATTCTGTATGTACATTTGAGATATTATCCCTTTACCCCACCCTGTTCCCATCTCCCCTCTCCCTTCAGTTGCCTTCACAAAGATGCACTCCCTTCTGATCCCCCTCTCCACCCTATTGCCTTGTCATTCCCCTACATTGGGACAATGTACCCTCTCTGGAACAAAAGCCTCTTCTCACATTAATGCCAGACACTGCTATCTTCAGCTACATATGCAACTGGATCAATAGGTCTCAAAGTGCCCTGTTTAGTTCTTGATCTCTACCCCTCTCTATATCTACATATGATTGATAAAGGATATATGTTTAGCTAGATACCTTTTTCTTTGATTACACTATAAAGTAACTGAGGAAAGTTTTTAAGTGTCAACTTCAAGACCATGTAAATTATTGCTTATCTAATAACACTATATAGCAAGCTTCATAACTGATCAAAAACACTTTGCACACCAAATATAAAACAACATACAAAGTGTTATACATACTCTACGTTCTTTGTTCTTCAAATAATAGTGCAAGTTAAAAAAAAAACCTATTATGACTTTATTTACAGAAGAGAAATGAAGCAAAGCACTAGGAAGCTTAGGAGAGGCTGTGGGCAACAACCTTCTCTCTAAATCTTACATTCTTCCTGTCATACTAGATTTATTTACATGAAAAGTAGAATTGTTTTCATACAAATGAAAATGTTTACAAACAAAATTTCGAGAACTGCAACTCTCAGAACATCTGGTTTAGTCATGGGTGGACTAGGCCTCATCTATGGGGCAAATCTACTCTGTACCAGGTCTCACCATAAAGATATCTCCTGGCAGCTTCTCATAAATAGATAGCCCTGTAACAGCTATCTATAATCTGTCTAATAAGCAGGGGTCTTTATTCAAACAAACTAATCAACAAGCAAACACCTCCCTCTTTTACTAGTGCTAATCTAGACAGCCTTGGGATCTTCTTACCAGTTTTGTCTCCATGAAATCTGAATGTCCCTTGAATGTAATGCTTTTATTTGCCTGAACTGTTGTGCAGAATCTAAGCCTTGCCTGTGAACAAGCTTAGTTCTCTAGAGATTTTAAGTAATGACTCACATGCAACAGTTCAAAACAACTCCTAATGACAGAGGATAAAAGACTAAGCTAAATATACTCGCCCTCTATTTTGATTACAACTGAATTCTATGAAGATCACTTTGGTGAATATAATCAAAACTCAGAATTTTTCATCAAGAACGTACTGGTTCTTTATATATACTGAGGAGTTTTCTTGCTCCCCTGAGTCTTTAAATGGAAATTATTAAATGTGTTAGAATTATTTGTGCTTCTAAGGGGTTAGAATTTTTTTCTTTTTAATTTAAAGCAATACTGAATAAAAAAAGAAATGAGAACTCTTAGAAACCCTGTTAAAATGAAGAATCATCTGGTAGTGCACAAGAACATTCTCATGTGGATATTGACAGATGCCTACAAGAAAGTGATGTGGTAACCATGGGTCTTGTCCTAAGCCACCCTGGGACAGATACCAGGTGTTTCTATTTGTGTCTCCTCTCCATTGGGAATCTTGGATCTTTTCTATACTTGGTCTGCTTTGGGACTTATTCTTCTCCTGTAACTCAATATCACCTGTCCTCTCTTGACATAGTCTGCTTCCCTGGTCCTGCTGAGGGTGACAGAATTAAGCTGTATCTCCAGCTTATTTCCTGTGTGCTATTTACACACACAAACACACACACACACACACACACACACACACACACACAGAGAGAGAGAGAGAGAGAGAGAGAGAGAGAGAGAGAGACAGAGTCACAGGAAGAGAGTATGCATTCCCACCCAATATGGAAGTATAAAAAAATTCTAAATGGGGATTGCAGAAATGGCTCTGCTCTTACTACCACGTCTCAATCTTCAAGATGATGAAAGTTTTATGCCCAGGACCCATGTTGGTTCTCAACTATCTCTAACTCTATCTCCAGGACATCTAATACCCTCTTCTGAATTATGCAGGTACCTGTACACAAGTTGACTACACTTACATAGTCACATACACATACAATCACACACACAAATAAGAATAAAAATAAATTATGGAAACAGAAATGGTATCTCAGTAGTAGTTTTGTCTATGCCAATGTACAGGACAGACACACTATGCATGAACTTTGTACCAGTCAGCATGCTATGTTTATTCTTCAGACTTCATTTCACTTGTTGGTATTTTCAATTCATGCATCTGTGTGTGTGTGTGTGAGAGAGAGAGAGAGAGAGAGAGAGAGAGAGAGAGAGAGAGAGAGAGAGAGAGAGAGAGAAGAGAGAGAGAGAGAGAGAAGAGAAAGAGCATATGCCATAATGCATATATTGAGGTCCAAGGACAACTATTGCCAGGTGGTTTTCTCCTTCCACCATGTGAATCTCAAGAATCAAACTGGGTGGCCAGAATTGAGAGCAAGCACTTTTACCCATCAAGCCACCTTATTACCCCAGAAGTAAGTATTTAAATACTCAAAAATTCAGAACTAATAGTGCTTTTGATTGTTTGATTGTTTGTTTGATTGATTGATTGTTTTGTTTTTGACAAGATTTTCCCCCTTGAACTAATATTAAGCTAGCTAAATACTTTCATCAGGCCTGGGTGCTAAGAAGAGCTAGAGGAGGGCTCTCCATCCGAAGTGGAGTGTTGAATAAACGTCTTATGCCCGCTGTCTGCCCCAGGAGAGGCTGCCCAGAACTCTCGCTGCTCTGACAGTGGCGGTGCTGCCTAGAAATTCACATTTTGAGCCCAAGGACAGACATGGTCTTTTTGCATCAGGAGTAGGCACTGCCATCAGAACTCACAGCCTACCACAATAGAAAAACACCCAGGAACAATCTTTCTCTGGAGACCACAGTCCAACAGACCCACAAGAGAAACAAGCTCCAGCCAGAAATAACAAGATCACCTAGCATCACCTATCACAAGATTGCAAGAGGCAAGCTCAAGACTCTAAGAAACAAAAACCAAGACAACCTAGTGAAATCAGAACTCAGTTATCCCACGACAGCAAATAGTAGCTATCCCAACTCACAAGTAAAACAAGATTTAACCTAAAAATATACTGCATGATGATGAAAGAGATCTTTGAGAAGCACATAAATAACACACTTAAAGAAATACAGAAGAGCAAACAAGTTGAAGCCCTTAAAGAAAAACCACAAAAATCCATTAAAGAGCTAAATGAAAGCACAAACAACCAGGTGAGGAAACTGAAAACAAACTAGAAACAATAAAGAAATCACAAGTGGATCAAAGACCTCTACATAAAACCAAGTACACTGAAACTAATAGAAGAAGAAGTTGGGAAGAGCTTATAACACATAGGCACAGGGGAAATTTCCTGAACCGAACACCAATGGCTTTTGCTCTAAGGTCAAGAGTTGACAAATGGGACCTCTTGAAATTGCAAAGCTTATGTAAGGCAAAGGACACTGTCAAAAGGACAAAATGGCAACCAACAGATTTGGAAAAGATCTTTATCAGTCCTACATCTGATATAGGGCTAGTATCCAATATATACAAAGAACTCAAGATGTTATACTCTAGAGAATCAAATAATCCTATTACAAATGGGTACAGAGCGTTAAAAAAACTTTTCAGTGGAGGAATAGAGAGTATCAGAGAAGCACCTAAAAATGTTCAACATCCCTAGTCATCAAGAAAATACAAATTAGAGCAACCCTAAGATTCCACCTCACATCAGTCAGAATGGCTAAGATCAAAAACTTAGGTGACAGCAGATGCTGGCAAGGATGTGGAGAAAGAGGAACACTCTTCCACTGTTGGTAGTGTTGTAAGCTAGTACAACCACTCTGAAAATCAGTCTGGCAGTTCCTCAAAAAATTGGACATAGCACTACCTGAGTACCCAGCTATACCACTCCTGGGCATATATCCAAAACTACCTTCCACATCTAACAAGGACATATGTTCAACCATGTTCATAGCAATATTTTTTTATAATAGCCAGAATCTGGAAAGAACCCAGATGTCTATCAACAGATGAATGGATACAGAAATTGTGGCACATATAAACAATGAAATACTACTCAGATATTAAAAACAATTACTTCATGAAATTCTTAGGCAAATGGATGGAACTTGAAGCTGTCATCCTGAGTATGGTAATCCAATCACAAAAAAGCACTCATGGTATGTGCTCACTTATAGGAGGTTAGTAGCCCAAACGTTTGGAATACCCAAGAAACCATCCACAGAACTTATGAATCTTGAAAAGACCAGAATATGATGCCTAAGTTCATCTTAGAAGGAAGAACAAAACTCTCAAGAGAAGAAATGCAAGGTTAAATAGAAAATTGAAGAAAAGATCTACAGAGACTGCCTCAACTGGAGGATCACCCCATATTCTGCCACAAAACCCAAGCACTATTACTGATGCTAAGTGTTTATTGGCAGGAAACAGATATGGATTTTTCCTCAAACACTTTGGCAGAGTCATATAGATACAGAGATGGATGATCGCAGCTAACCATCAGACTGAACATGGGAATCCCAACTGAAAGAGCTATAGAAGAGACGGAAGGAACTGAACTGAAATGTTTGCAACCTCATGGAAAGAACAACATCATCAACCAACCAAGGTACTAAGTAGGAGAGGGTAATTAGGAGAGGGAGCACCTTCATGGAAGCAAATTGAAAGGAGGAGGGAGGGGTTAGGGGGAAGGGTATAACATTTAAAATGTAAATACAGAGAATATCCAATAAATTTGAAAACAAAATAGTTTCATCAGGTAAATGAAACTATCTAGGAGAAGCCATCATCACAACACCTCTTAGTATCACTATAAAATCATACATATGTAGAGTAATTTCAAATACTTACATGCTAAATGATTAAATATGTTTATATTTATCATTTACATTAATATGCTTTTCTTAGATATTTCTAATTATGTTCAAAGACATATGAGTACTTAGAAATATGTTACATTTTGAGATTTTTCTTCTATGGGTCTTTCTACTTGATGTATGCAGTCTTTCCTGAGGCCTTATAGGATCTATCATCCCTATCTAAATAGCCTAAAGAGGATTGTCTCCCACCTTACTTAGGGACATTAAAAAAGTTTTAGTAAACACTCTGCCAAAGCCTCAAAATCAAGAGACCCATAAGCTAAAGCTATAACCCCCTCCCCCAAATCAGCTTCTCTAAATTCTGTGTTGAGCTCAGTGGCTTTTTCCTGGCAAGCAGATTGTAATCTTACAGTCCCTCGCTGCCCTTACAATAGCCCATCACCTGTCTGTCACGAGTCCTATAAATACTGGCTCCATAACACACTCACATTCATCACTGTCTTGTAGTTTAATTGTTGCCACTGTGATCCAGGCTTTATTACATTTTATCTTAACTACTGTGGTGATGTCTTGATTTGTTCTAATTCATTTTTAAGTCTCTAGCGATAACTACCCCTGCCACAGTTTTTCAGCCTTAGCACCAGTACTAAGGAAGTCTTAATACATCCTTTAACTTACAGTG
This sequence comes from Micromys minutus, assembly GCF_963924665.1. Taxonomy (NCBI): domain Eukaryota; kingdom Metazoa; phylum Chordata; class Mammalia; order Rodentia; family Muridae; genus Micromys; species Micromys minutus. The sequence goes on along the minus strand of NC_137960.1, from coordinate 44,109,691 downwards.
ATTATGATTAAAACCTTGCAATTTAGGGGAAGGGGAAATGAACATTTTGTTGGAGCAGCTGGGCGACTTACCACATGCAATGTATTTTGCTATTATGGTTTTATAAAATGACTTAATAAATTAAAACAAATATGGCAGACATAATTAATTACCCTCACAATATCCATTTCCATACCTCTGTGTCTATCCAAAACAAAAACCTAGCTGAATTTAAGTGGCCACTAGCTAGTCCTATTCAAAACAGATTATTAATTATCTAATCTGCACTGTTCCTTTATCTTCCTGGCTGTCTGTTTTTATCATGTGAGCACCTTTATTGAAAAAGTTAAGATCAGTAACAATTTCCTCTCTCTCTTTTTTATTGGTTATCTTAATTATTTACATTTCAAATGTTTTCCCCCTTCCCAGTTTCCTCTCTGCAAACTACCTACCCCATTCCCCCTCCTCCCTGCTTCTGTGAGGGTGTTCTCCAACTCACCCACCTGCTCCTGCATCACCTCACCAGCATTTCCTGACACTGGACATCAAGCCATTAAAAGGTCAAGGGCCTCCTCCCGTCCTATTAATGGAAGATAAGGCCATTGTCGGCTACATATACAGCTAGAGCTATGGGTCACTCCATGTGTACTCTTTGGTTGGTGGTTTAGTCCCAGGGAGCTCTGGGGTGGGTTTGGAGGTTTGGTTGTTGATATTGCAAGCTCCTTCATTTCCTTCAGTCCTTTTTCTAACTCTTCCATTGGGGTCCCCATGATCAGTCCAATAGTTGGCTGCAGGTATCCATATATGTACTGATCAAGCTCTGGCAGAGCCTCTCAAGATACAGCGATATCAGGCTCTTGTCAGCAAGCACTTCTTAGCATCAGCAATAGTGTCTGAATTTGGTGTCTGCATACAGAGTGGATCCCCAGGTGGGACAAACTCTGGCTGCCCTTCCCTTCATTCTCTGCTCTATTCTTTGTCCCTCTATTTCCATTAGACAGGAGAAATTTTTGTTAATATTTTTGAGATGAGTGGGTGATAACATCACTCAAACAGGGACTATGCCTACCCTCAGGATATGGTCTCTACAGGTTCTCTTTCCCTTTTCTTCGGAATTTCAGCTAATATCATCCCATTTTTAATCTGGAACCTCTTGCTTTCCTGGCAACTGGGACTTTCTGCTGGCTACCTCCAGTTTCCCATCCCCCACTTCTACACACCCCTGTTCAATTTCTTGCCCATCTGTACATCTCCCCTGTCTCCTCCCACACCTCATCCTTCTCCCCTTGATCCCTCTCCTTTTCCCTCTCAATTTACTCCCTCTATCTCTCATGATTATTTTGTTTTCTTTTTTAAGTAGGACTAAAGGCATTCACACTTTGATTCCTTCCTTCTTCTTGAGCTTCATATGATCTGTTAGTTATTTCTTGGGTATCCTCAGCTTTTTGTCTAATATCCATTTATCAATGGTTCATACCATGTGTGTTCTATTGTGACTGCATTACCACACTCAGGATGACATTTTCTAGTTCCATCCATTTGCCTAAATATTTTATGAGGTCATTGTTTTTAGTATCTAAGTAGTATTCCATTGTGTAGATGTACCACATTTTTTTGTATCCATTTTTCTGTTGAAGGACATCTAAGTTACTCACTATACAAAAAAACTCAAAGGAAAAAAATGATCATTTCATTAAATGCTGAAAAAGCATTTGACAAAACACTATATCAATTCATGTTAAAAGTCTTAGAAAAATCAGGAATTCAAGGCCCGTACCTAAGCATAGTAAAAGCGGTATACAGCATATCCATGGCCAATTTCAAACTAAATGGAAATAAACTTGAAGCAATCCCACTAAAATCATGGACAAGGCAAGGCTGCCCATTCTCTCCCTATCTATGCAATATGCTACTCAAAATTTTGGCCAGCACAATTAGACAACAAAAGGAGGTCAAAGGGATACAAGTTGGAAAGGAAGAAGTCAAAACATCATTATTTGCAGATGATATAATAGTATATTGAAATGCTCCCAAAAATTTCATCAGAGAAATCTTACAGCAAAGTAGCTGGATATAAAATTAACTCAAACAAATCAGTAGCCTTTCTCTACTCAAAGGATAAAAGGGCTGAGAAAGAAATTAGGGAAACAACACCCTACACAATAGTCACAAATAATATAAAATGTATTGGTGGATCTCTAACTAAGCAAGTGAAAACATCTGCTACTTCTTAGAAAGGAGTAAAAATGATTTGCTCCTTGTCAACCTAAGACATTGATTTTAGACCAGGAGAAGACCAAAGATTTATCTAAAGTACCAAAGAAGAGCACACTTTATCTCCATTTTGAAGACTACTGAATTCATAATGTAATGTTTGTTCTTACTAATTTTTTCTTTTGTTTCTGCTAAAATGGTCTCTCTTTGTGGATAAAGTCTGCCCACGAGCAAGTCAACCACATATAGACAGGCAGTATTTACATGGGAGCTGCATAGTCAGTAAACTATGTAGATTTTGTTTTCTTCATAGTAGCTGATGAGCTCTCTCTTCTTCTCAAACTAGTAGAAAATTTCCAGCATATTATAAAATGTGAAAAGTAACTGGCAAAGGGTAATAATCCTAGGTTTCTTCCAATATTATGCTAATAGCTGTTTTTGCTTTGTTTTGTTTTTATTGTTCTGATATAATAAGTGGCTAAAGAAAACAACTTGAGGAAGAAAGGCTTTTGGGGGGCTTAGAGATCAGAAAGAGAGGAATCTATGATGTCAAGGCAAAGGCATGGCACCAAGCAGTAAACATGGTGGCTGGAGCAGAAACTAAAGCAGAGGCTAGGAAATCACATCTTGAACTATAAACATGAAAAAGAGAAAGAGAACTAGAAAAGATAGAACACTTTAAATTTTCAAACCCACCCCACCTCAGGAAGGATACACTTCTGAAATCTATCTGAACAGTGCCACCACCAATAAGGAAAATTGAAAATCCCTTAGACTGTGAAGTAGATTTATCATCTAAACCACCACAGATCTTATGAAGCGTGGCCATTACCAGTCTTTGAAAACACTGAGAGAAGTTAAAGAACTTTGTCAAGGTCACACAGCATCTTGTTATCTGAACATGGAAATGAACCCTTGTTTGTAATCACTGAATTTTTATACCTCCTTCTGTATATTCTATATGTACACAGAGCTCAGACAGCAAGTCATGCTGGTTTAGTATGCTGTATTCATTAGAAAACATGAGAGGCCACAGCATAAGAATGCTGGCTTGTGGGAACATATTTTGTTTGTATTGGATGGAAGCTGGCAGGAAGACAGATGAAGAGGCTATTTGAAGTGAAACACTGGTTCTGAAATGAAATTATCTTATAGATGGAAAAGAATCAGCTCCCTACCTCACCTCAGGGCCAATCTCTGGATGTGTTGTTACCAACTTGCATTTTCAGAGAAATCTTCACATATAGCTTAAATTTTCAATGATACTCATAGACCCTGACCAACTACAAGTCCTGCTCTGCATTAGAGGTAATTTTAAGCTTCTCAGTCTAGAGTCTATGTTCTTATTAGTACCTGATTGTGGATGTCTCTTTAGAGGCTCAGCCAGAGCCTTACTGATACAGATGAGAATGCTTTCAGATAACCATCAGACTGAGCACTGGGATCTGAATGGAGGAGTTAGAGAAAGGACTAAAAGAACTTAAGGGGTTTGCAACCTCATAGGAAGAACAACATTATTAACAAACCAGACCTCAGAGCTTTCAGGGACTAAAACATCAGCCAAATAGTACACATGGAGAGAAGCATGGCACCAGCTGCATATGTAGGAAAAGATGGCATTGTCTGGCATCAATAGGAGTAGAAGTCGTAGTCCTGTGAAGGCTCTTTTGTTTCCACTGTGTAAAGGAACATCAAGGTGGTGAGGTGGGAGTTGGTTGGTTGGACAGGGAACATCCTCATAGAAGTAGGCGAAGGGAGGATGGGGAAGAGGGGAACTGGAAAAACAGAACATTTGAAATGTAAAAATATAAAATAGCTAATAAAAAGGGGGAAAATTAACTATTTGAACATGCTTCTATCTTCCAAGCCATCTCTTTTACACTTGCTAGTTCTTCTTGAACTTACCATGTCAAGAATTGTTTCATATTATTACTCTTAATTTCTTCCCAAAGAAATTTAACTTGCTTGTAGATAATTTAAAACTACAAGGAGTGTATATTTACTAGAAATAGAAATAACCTCAACAGTTGGATGTCTTTGTAAAAATGCAATGGAACATATGGTGAAGGCAATGTTAGAATCCTAGAAAATGAGGTTAGCTCAGTGGGAAACTCTGTTTTATATTTCCAACAACTCTCATCAACTTCCAGCCAGCTAGCAAATGAAATAAAGTCCATGTTTGTGTGACATCTTGAAAATGTACAGTCTCTGTCTTTGTTCCTAAAGAGAAGCCAGGGCCACAAATTAAATATGCCTGGTAGATCTTTGTGGTCATTTGATTTAATAAAAAAATGAGAAAATGACAGCCTTGGGGTTTATACCTAACTCCTCATTTTGTTTTTCAACTGTGAGTTCAAAGTAACTACTCTGTACATAGCTTCTGCTTAAAATAATGTATTAAAAATAAATGGCATGTAATTTAAAATCTTTCTCCAACAGTAGAAGGTTATGTTCCTGTCACTGTAACCATAGACTTCAAACAAAGGAAACAATGTTCTATTTAAAAACATGAATATTTAATATTGTTTTTCATCCTCCATTATCAGTAAAAGAAACTGAGGAAACCATTAATAACAAACAGAGAGATTGATAATACCATACAGATATGGATGAGGTGGGCAATGTGTGAAAGTCATTTTCACTCTGAATTTATTCCTGGATCCACAGAAAACCCAATGCTCTCAAATCTTCATTCAATACAAAGTATTCCAGAGAGAGATTCAAGAGAAAAGAGAGGACATAATCTGGTGCTCTCCGAGAATTTTTCTTTTGCAGTAAGTATTCTGTCTCCTAATAGGAGGCTAAGTCACATTGCATGTGGCGTGACAACATTATAAATTTTATTAATGGAACCGTATTATCTATCCAGTTGAAAAAATGGAGAGTGCAAACAGGTTAAAGTTTTTCTCTTAACTATTAATTAATGTGCCTCAGGTGGTCTACTTTCCATTAATTTCATTGTACTAACAAAACATTCTGTCAGAGCAGCTATCCATGCTAACCAGTACGGCTTCCAACATGCTGAAGTTAGGGAAGTCTCCTTCCAAATCCATAACAATAACAGCCCCACAGCTGTAGATATTATTAAATATTACCCATACCAGTGTATATGCCAAAGCTAATTCTACACACTTTTAAATGTTTCTCACAAGATTGTTGCTTTGTTAGAATTACCAAATCAATTAAAGTTTTATCTTCCATTATGATCTACAACCAACATAGTATCAATAAAAAAATAAAGCAACAAAAAAAATTTAAGCCATGTGGACATTACTTAGGTTTGGGAATACAATCCATAGGTGCTATTGACTCTTTTCTTTTTCTTATTTAGTTTAAAGAAGGAAAAATTACTAAGTTGCCATTATTAACTCATATAAGTCTTAGAGGAAACAGAATCTCAGTCATTCAAGTTAGTAGCATGTTTTCCAGTGTTTTCATTTGAAAACAACATAGACATATTCTCATGGGTTTGAGGAAAGAAGGAAATTTGTTGCTTCACTAAGTGGGAAGGGGACAACTAATCTGTATAATTTCACCAGGATTAAGTAAGGACTGGCATGTCCAACTTTTGTTGGTTTTCTTTCTTATTCCTAGTTTCTCAGGGTGTAGTAGTATTTTTTTCTGAAAAAAAGAATGGTTTTCTCCACATCTATTCCATATAAATGCCTGTATATAAACAAACTGGGATAGAATGAATAGAGTCAGAGAGGAACAGTTTTTCAAAAAGAAAAGTGAGAGATTAAAAAAGATCCCATGACCAGACAAAGTTAACTGGAATCATCCGCTTCAGTTTTTTTCTCACTGTAGTCTGCAGACAAGTAGAATCACCACCACATGGGAACTCAGTAAATATGCATATCCTTTATATGTACTGAGTCAAAACTGGTAGAAAAGACAGCGTTTTTCAAGTCCTTGATATATGCTGAAGTTTGAGAATGGTTGTCTACATGAAGATTCCAGGTTAATATCATGACCGCATACTGCTTTATGTGGATCTAAAATTGCAAATACATATGCAAAGGTCCACGTAATCTCTCCAGAACAATCCTTTCCTGCCTTCCACTTTCAGTTACTGCTTGAAGAGTCTATCTGGAGTCTAAGATCTGCTGGAAAATTCTTCTACTCTAATTTTCTGCTCTAGTAGTTCGTTTGACTTCCTCCTGTCCTCCTATGTTCTTCTCACTCCTGTCTCCCTTACCTATGCTTTCCCTACAAACTCATTTATTTCTTATCTAGAGATAAAGATATAGAATTAAAGTACATATCTGGTAGTGTCTCGTGTCTTAAGGGTCATGAAATAAAGCTCAAGTAAGTAGTTAGACACTCTATAACTAAAGCACTGTGTGAGTTTGCTGCCCACTCATCACACATTGATTGTCACAGATGATACTGTGAAAGAAAACAATCCTATGTTTAGGCATATTTTTTCCAACATCAGCCCTCAGTGTTCATAAAATACTGTGGGATGAAAAAGCTTCAGAAATACCAGTACTGAAGACAAAGAAAATCATGTCTTGTATTACCAGGTGTGTGTTTTGGCTGAGAGTATCCTTACCTCTTAGAGAGTGAGCAACCCAAAAACGTTACACTGCAGGATAACTGTCCTCAAGTAGCTCATAGTGAAAAAGATTTTACACAAAAGTAAACATCTCTCAACTAGAATCATGCTTACACTCATGTTTATTGTTTGCTAACATCTTGATTAAAAGACAGAATAAACAAAGAACATACACTAACCTTGTCTGGAAGTAGACACTTTTTAATCTGACAAGACATTTGGAAGGAGAATGGCATAACAGTTGTAGTCTATATGTTGACTTTTATCTTGCTTATTTTCCATCAAATTCCATTTTTCCATTTTTAATTGAGAAAATATTTTATTTAATAAATTCTGATTATGGTTTCTTTGCTGCCAAATCCTCAAGATAATCCCCATATCCCTTCTCACCCAAATCCGTACATTTGTTATTAGAAAACAGACGAGGTAACAAATAATAAAATAAAAAGTAACAGAATAATATAAAACAAATAAACAAAAAAGCCACGGAAAAGCACATGTGAGCCAGTGCACGCAAACACACACACACACACACACACACACACACACACACACACACACAAGGGCAGGGGAGAAAGAGAGAGAAATTCTCAAACACAGAATTCCCATGAAAACGCAACACCAGAAACCATAATACATTGAAAAGCCTTGTCAAGTAAAAATAAAACAAAGAATTTCCCAAAATGTCATTGAGTTCCTTTTCTGTTGGCCCTCGACTGCTGGGCATATGGCCTGTTTTGATCTGTGCATTCAGTGAGACCCCACTGGAGCAAAACCAGTTTTTATTTTTAGGCAGTTAACTGGGAATAGCTTCAGGATTAGGGATGGAAGCTTGTGTCTACATCTGTTCTCAGCACTCAGAACTCCATCTAGCTGAGACCTGTGCATGTTCTTTTCATCCCTTCTTAGTCTCTGTGAGTTCAAATGCCCTGTCGTAGCTATAAGCCCATGTTTTCTTGCTGTCCTCCATCCCCATGGGCTTTCACAACCTTTCTACCATGTCTTTAGCATGTATCCCTGAAATATACCACTTAGGACTGAGTGTTCCAAGGTCTCTCACTCTGCAAAAAGTCAACATTTGGGCCTCCATATCTGTTCCCATCTGCTGCAAGAGGAGGCTTCCCTGATGATGACTATGGAGGACTAATCTATAGAATAATATGCACTTAGGAGTCATTATTACTTTGTGTCTTTAGTCCAACAGTAGTATTTTGTTTTGCCATAAGTCTAGGCCCCTACACCTCAGGTTTTTTGCCACCAGAATAGTGTTAAGGCATTGTTTTCATTTTATGGAGTGGGCTTTAAATCTAATGAGATATTGGTTAATAACTCTTGTAAGCAGATCAACACTGGACAGTTTGTAGCTAGGTTGGCATTTCCCTTTCTCCTTTGGCAGCCTGAAGACTACTTGTCAGTACCATGAACATTAGTCAACAGTAGTGAAGGCTCTAGGTAGGTACTAGGGACTTGCCATCAGTTTTTGAAGAGTAAAAGGAGTGTAGTCAATACATCAGTTTGCTCAGGGGTTTCAGTGTGCCCCTTTAGCCAACAACTAAACTAGATGCAACCCATTCCCAGAATTGGAAGTTTCAGTTGGTACCAAAAGCTATCTAGTTGGACCTTTGTCTCCCCAACTGTTTGGTGATTCCTTTTAGAGTTCATTAATGTATATACACATTTTGAGAAGCTTCTACTTAACGTATTGTTTTTATACAGTTACTCAAATGGCACCTAGTTTTATCTGTCCCTCTCTGTGTTTTATCTCTCACTCTTTCCCTCCCTCCCCATTTAATACCCCCCATATAGATTCTATTTTGCCTTCCTAAGATCCAACTTTCTCCTAAATTCTTTAACTTCATACTTAACATCTGTCTGTGGATATAGAAATTGTGGCCTAGATATTGAAGAGTTAAAAGCGAACATCCACATATATGCTAATACATACCATGTTTGTATTTGGGGGGGGGGGTCTGGTTGATCTCAGTCAGGATGACTTCCATCTATATACTGGCAAATTTCATGATTTCATTTCATTTCATTGTTTCTACTGATTGTTTGGGAAACTCATATTATGCGCCAATTGTGCTCACCTCCCTGTTTTCCACATCCATCTCCACTCACCCATGACCTCCCCATCCACAAAAAGGTCCATTTTGTGTTGCTCATACAGTCATTGATCATGATCAAATTCATAGTGACCAACTCCTCAAGGCAGGATGAGTCTTTATCTGTATCCATGCTAAAAAGTCATCAACTGAGGAGAGGCATGCTGTGGCCAGAGAAGGAAAGAGTTAGTTCACCCAGGAGGGATGGGGCCGTGTCTCCCACAAGGGGTGAGATGGCAGCGTAGGCAGCAGCATAGGCTTCAGTGGGAACAAGGATCTTGAAGATCAACACAGCCCTTGGCCATGACAAGACCAATGACCCACTCATGGCCCTCAGTGGCTTCATGGACAATTAGCCTTAATGTGGTCTCGGGTAATTGACATCACTACATGTCACTCCTATCAGTAAGGCTACTTGAGTCAGCAAAGCATGAGACGATCACCAAGGAGCATCAGGCAGCAGCACAGAATGCATAAGCTCACATTCATATCAGGCTTTATTGTGTTCTGAAGGAGCACCATGAACCAGAAACACCAACGTGGCCTCTGGTGGTACTGCAGACCACAGGGGGCCCTTTGAGGAGGTTCAGTCCAGGAAGTGAGACATTACCCTTATTGTGCCTTTCTCATTGCCCAGAACCATAGGAATTCTGCTGCTGGGCAGTGGGTTTAGGGGTGACTTCTGCATCTGCCTAAACGCCAGGCTGCTGCATACAACCCTGTGAACCCTACTGGGCAACGTCACCATGTTGACCTCAGCTCCTTCTTTCATTCGTCACCACCATTATGTCTCCAGTTCTCACTACATTACATGAAGAGCTCCATTTTCTATCTCTCCTATCTCTCCACTGAATATGTGTTTATTGTAGTGGCACCTGCTCACTCTAGGATTTAGGTCCCAGGTGGTGTTGGGGATTCTTTTTTAACAGTTGAGTAATATTTTATTATATAAATACATCACATTTTCTTTATTCACTCTTCAAGATTTTTATCTTGCACCCACCAGAGTGGCCAAGACGAGTGAAATAAATGAGACCAGGTATAGGTAAGGATGTGTAGTAAGGGACACTCATCCATTGCTGGTAGGAATGCAAACTTGTTAAGCTACTATGGGAATTAGAGTGGTGATTTCTCAGGAGGCTGGAAAGAGAGATGCTTCCAGATGCAGCTATGTTTCTTTGATACATACCCAAAGGACTCTCTGTCCACTTAACCATATCCATTGCTACTGTAGGCATAATAGCCAGAAATTGAAAATAGTCTAAATGCCATTGATTCTGAATATACTACATTTGTTTCTTCTATTCTCAGTGGTAGATTTGTAGCACAAATGTGATTCTTTATTGTGATCAATTTCCCTACCACAGCAATGACTAATGAACGAGTGTTGGGTAAACACGGCAGACAGGAAAGAGGCACTGCCATTGATAAATGGATTCTCGAATAAAATCTTTACTCAAGTTTGGTCTGCTAAAACAGATTGGATAAACATAAGGCTGAAAGAAAAAAAGCAGACAGGTTCTGTCAGAAAGAAAAAATGAGGACACAGAAAGATAATCTAAAGCAAGTAAAGCTGGAAAGCAACACAGAATCTGGAATGCAGTAACTATTAAAACCCTAAGATGTGTTGGAGTGGAATTTTCTGGTTTATTTGGAGACTCCATTGTATAATGTAAAGATTTTTTGGAAACTGTCTCAGGAGACGATGTTTTGCTGAGAACAGATAGATGGTGTTTTTCAGGAAAGTGTCTTGTCAGGACATATAATGTTTTGCTAGAGCGGACACTTGGGAGGATTCATGATAACTGAAAAGAGTATAGGTACAACCCAAAAGACAGTGAATGAGGTTCCTGCATCGGATAGCTTTGCAACACTTTGCTGGTCTTCATTGAACTTTAGGTGTCATGAATTCATAGAGAGAAAAGTGCCAAAGGACTTCTTGTGGTACCATGGCTGTCATATGACACTTCTGCAGATTCCTGACAATTAAATGGAACCTCTCATTTCCTTCTGGATTGAGCCACTACTACTGACTTGTCTTGGTGTTCTCTTTTAGACTGGACTGCCCCTAATGATTTGTGTTCAGAATCACCCTAATGAACTATTTCAAAACAGGTCCATATCCTCTGTTTCCTTTCTTTCTCCCCTACCTTCGATCAGTGTGCTAAAAGGGAGGTTAAAGTGTTAAAACATCTTTATTAAAGTAGATTTTGGAAAAACTGTAAACCATAAATATATCTGTTTGCAATATCTAGCAGTATGGCATGACACAATGGAACTATGATGATTGGGGCTATTTCCCCATGAACTACCTGAGCCATAACTTAGAACCTTGACTATGACTGTGGCTCTCCCATTTCTCACTAAAAGAGACCATGTAATAAAAGTGTTTTGCTGGTAACAGCTGAGAATTTTATTTGTTCCATGAATACTTTTCTTATTCAAATTTGAACAAATCAATATGCTTAAATTCTTTATCTCAGATACACATAAAGCTCCAAACAGGCACCATGGATTTGCCAACCCAATTATCCCAAAATAGTGGCACTGGATTGGCTCCCATTATACCTGCTAGATGCTCAAACACTTTATTTGAGAATATTTACATATAACCTCCCAAATACTTCAAATCATCTTAGATGACTTATAGTACTAAATACAAAGTAAATATTAAAAAATAATTACCTTGAATTTCAGTGATATCACTTTTACTGTTGATATTTATCATGCATTTTTCCCTAAATATTTACAATACACAGTTGGACAAATCCACTGAGTCTAGGTTTCCTCAGTAATTAAAGGAACATGTAATTTAGAATACAATATATTACTGCTACCTTGAAGTAAATAAATAATACAAGATCCTGAGTGTACCAAATAATCTTTGTCACAGACACATAGGCAAATATAAGAAGGACCAACAAATGTTTTTGTTTAGTAAATATGGAGTAAACTCACAAAGCTACATATGAATTTATGCCTTGAAGGGAAACTCAGATTTGCTCAGTCAGTGGCAAAGAAGAACATGGCAGCACATTCATGCTGTGTATTCTATATTTGCTTGCCCAGAGCTATTTTCTATTTATCTTTTTTCCGTCCAAAATGATAAAATTTTAGAAATCTACCCTTGGGCTTCTTGAAGAATCACTCAGTGGGTCCTTATAGTAGGTTAAATTGTCAGAGATTATATAGAACACATTAGTATATCAGAAAGCCAGAAATGAGATAAAGGTATTTGCATTTTTCCTCACTTCTTTTCTCTGGCTGTAGTTCTTACTGAATTTGGTTACAACTCTAGCCCTAGGAGTGGTGGTGGCCTTCCTAGACTGTCTGTTAATGTCAGGTCCAAGATCATGTTGTGCTTTCATTATTCTTTTTAGCATCTTTGTAAATAGTTTCCTCTCCAGAACTAAGTAGTAAAGTATATGTTTCCTTCGTCTCAGTTCACACACACACACACACACACACACACACACACACACAAACACACACATGCACACACACACTCTCATATATACATACATATATACTATACAAAGCATAGTCAGTAAAACCAGTCTGATCATCAGAAATGGCTCACTAATTTTCTACTTCCAAATTATCTTGAATAAATGAAAGTTAAAAAGAAACCTTTATAATGTGATCGATATTATCACCACTATTTATTTTCTTCCAATCATAGCTAAACCTTGATAAGAACAGGGAGAAATGATACAGAATGAAAAGGGGAGTTAGAGTTAGTCCCAACATTTCATGCCTTTTCAATCAGTGCTTCACTCGTGCTAGCAACATTCCATTAACTACTTTCCAGATGTTCATATAGGATCCTGTGCATATCTATTTTTCCAGATTAAGTACAGATAGTTTACTTAAGTTTAAGTTTCTATTTCACTGAGTTTTTTATGAAAAGGTGATAAATATTTTACTTTAAAACATCTTCTAATCAATTAAACTTCACTTTTATCTTATTGTTCACTTTTATTTTCAAATTTTAGCTAGTCTTATAGTCATAAAATAAGCTTTCTAATTATTTGATTAGTGTAACTGGACTCTAGTGGCTTTATATCTATATCTATCTATATCTATATCTATCTATATATCTATATCTATCTATATCTATATCTATATCTCTATCTATATCTATATCTCTATCTATCTCTATCTCTACCTATATCTATATCTAATCTATCTATCTATATATATATGTATATATATATATATATATATATATATATATATATATATATAGAGAGAGAGAGAGAGAGAGAGAGAGAGAGAGAGAGCAAGAGAGGGAGTTTTAATATATTTTCTTTCTTTTCTTGGTTTTTTATCACTATTTTTCTATTTCAGTCATAGCTCCCCTTCCAGTCCACCCACTCACAGTTCCTCATCCCACTCTTCCTCTGACAGTCTCCAAGAAAATGTCTCCCCTCCCCCAGGCCTCCCCAGTCCCTGGGGCCTCAAGTCTCTAGAAGGTTAAGTACATCTTCTCCCACTGAGGTAGGACTGGGCATTCCTCTGTCATATATGTGTCAGGGGCTGCAGACCAGCTAATATATGCTGCCTGGTTGGTGGCTCTGTGTCTGAGAGATGTCCGTGGTCCAGGTTAGTTGAGACTGCTGGCCTCCCTATGGTGATGCTCTCCTCCTCAGTTTCTTCCAGCCTTTTCTAATAGGACCACAGGGGTCCCCAACATCAGTTCAGTGGTTGGGTTAAAGTATCTGTGTCTCAGTCAGCTGCTTGTTGGGCCTCTCAGAGGACAGCTGTGCTGGGCTCCTGTCTGGAAGCACACCATAGCATCAGTAAGAGTGCCAGGCCTTGGAGCCTACTCTTGAGATGGATCCAAAGTTGGCCAGGCCACTTGATCACCTTTCCGTCAGTCTCTTCTCCATTTTTGTCCCTGCAGTTCTTTTAGTCAGAAACAATTCTTAGTCAGAATTTTTGACTGTGGGATGGTAACGTCACCCCTTCACCTGATGCCCTGTGTTTCTATTAGAGGTAGACTCAGCATATTTCCTCTACCCACTGTTGGGCATTTCATCTAAGGTCTCTTACTTTGAGTACAGAGTCTCTCACCTACTAGGTCTGTGGTACTTTCTAGAGTGTCTTTCCACTTCCCATCTCCCAAAATGGAAATGCAAATTTCCATTCATATTTTTCTGGTCCTCACAGCTTCTCTCCTGTCTCTCTACTCCCATACCAGATCATGTTCCTCTTTCCCCTCACATTATCCTCTCCCACCAAGATCCTTCCCTCCTTCTGCCTCCTGTGATTGCTTTAGTCTCCCAACCAAGTGGGATGAAAGCATCCTCAACTGGAACCTTCAGCTTATTAGCCTTCTTGAGTTCTGGAGATTATATCCTAGATATTTTGTAATGTTTTATCTAATGTCCACTTATTAGTGGATATTACTTATTAGTGAGCACATACCATGCATGTCCTTTGTGTCTGAGTTGTCTCACTCAGTTTGATATTTTCTATTTCTATCCATTTGCCTGCAAATCTCATCATGTCCTCATTTTTATAAGCTGAATTTTATTTCATGGTGTAAAATACCACCTTTGCCATATCCATTCTATGGAACATGTTGGCTGTTTACAGCTTCTTGCTATCACAGACAAGGCCTCTATGAACATAGTAGAGCACATGTCCTCATGGCATGGAAGTGCATCTTTTGGGTATGTATCCAAGAGTAAAATAGCTGGGTCTTCAGATACATCTATTTCCAGTTTTCTGGGGAAACTCCAGATTGATTTCCAAAGTGGTAGCAATAGTTACAATCACATCAGAAATGAAGGAGTGTTCTTCTTGCTCTGTATCCTCAGCAGCATGTAGTATCACTTCAGGTTAGATCTTTCGCCACTCTGATTCATATAAGGTGGAATCTCAGAGTCACTTTGACTTGCATTCCCTTAACAACTAGAAACTTTGAATATTTCTTTAAGTGTTTCTCAGCCATTTGAGAGTCCTCTGTTGTGGATGTTTTCTTTACTTCTATACTTCATTTTAAATATTAGATTGTTTGTTTGTTTGTTGGATGTTAGTGTCTTTAGTTCTTTAGGTGCTTTGGATTTTAGCCTTCTATCAGATGTGGAATTAGTGGAATTTTTTCCCCAATCTGTATGTTGCCAATGTGATTCAGTGTATCTGATTTTACATCAAAGACCTTGATCTATTTGGACTTGAGCTTTGTTCCTGATGACTAATACAGATCTATTTTCATTTTTCTACATACATACTGCCAGTTAGCTCAGAACCATTTATTAAAGATGCTTTCTTTCTTTCATTGAACATTTTTTGCCTTCTTTGTCAAATATTAAGTGTCCATAAGGGTGTGGGTTTATTTCTGGGTCTTCAGTTTTATTCTACTGATAAACCTATCTGCCTCTCTACCAATACCATGCAGTTTTTATTATTTTTCCTCTGTAGTACAGCTTGAGGTCAGAGATGGTGACTCCCCAAAAGTTCTTTTATTGTTAAGAGTTGTTTTTGCTATCCTGAGTTGTATTTTTTATATGAAATTGATAATTGTCCTTTCCACGTCTGTGAAGAACTGTCTTGAATTTTTCATAGAGATTGTGTTGAATCTATGGATAGCTTTTGGCAGAATATTCATGTTTACTATGTTAATCTTCCAATCTATGAAGATGGGAGATCTCTCCATTTTCTGACGTTGTCTTTCTTTCTTGAGAGACTTGAAGTTCTCATCAAGCAGATATTTGTCTTGGTTTGTTAAAGCTACATTGAAATATTTTATATTATTTGTGGCTATTGTGAAAAGTGCTGTTTCACTACTTTCTTTCTCAGTCTATTTATCATTAGTAAAAAGAAAAGCTACTGATTTTTTAAATTAATTTTATACTTAGCTACTTTGCTGAAGTTGTTTATCATCTTTAGAAACTGTGTGATAGGATTTTGGGGGTCACTGATGTATACTATCATATTATCTACAAATACTGATCCCTTGACTTCTTTCCCAATTTGTATGACTTGATCATCTTTTGTTGTATTATTACTCTAGCCAGAGCTTTGAGTACTATCATTAGGAACATTATACTAAAATTTTCTCTCTTATTGCTCATTTTAGATTTTGATATCAAGATTACTCTAAGCTAAAGTATTTGCTTGAGAAAGATTGCATTAACGTTTATTCATTTATTTACTTTCTCATTTTTCCCCAGCCACATATTTTTACTTTTTTGTCCACCAAATTCCCCAATTTTCAAAAGCTTGAAATTTCTTTCTTATCTTAACATTAAATAAAGAGGTACAAGACTAAATGAATAATATATGTCTAGATAAATTATGTATATTTAAAACATGTTATATTTATCTGCTTACCAATATCCATGAAGTCTTACCTTACATTCTAGGGGCCTTAGCTGAACTTTATTCTCATCTTACTTTCAGGTCTGGTTTTATCAACTGCTTTTATACCCCTCAACATGACCCCATTTTTAAATTATACTGTTTACACATTTCCTCCCAAAATGATTCTTTCGCTTCATTCCAGTTCTTCTTCATTTATTTCAATATCAGTTCCCACAATTTAAGTAACTCTCAGAACCACAAAGAAGAAAGACAACTTTCTTATCTTCTATCTGTGCTGTTTACAATGTGGTATTGCATTATAATGGTGCTGCACCCAACCCATTTTACTCTCACTTCATAATAAGAGTAATTATAGACTAACTTTATAGCATCCACCAGACCCAAATTAACTGGTTAACAGTCACCATATGTTGATTTATTGATGAGGTGTTTCTATTTCTACAGTGGTTTGAATTGGAATAGTTATGATAGTATATTTGGTCATTTTAATCAATATATTTCTAAAAAATATGCTAACTAAAATTACCTTTGGTGAAGTTTCCTCAACATTTTTTTTCTGTGACCTGCTGGGGCCCACCTGCAATGTCAGTGACATGAGGAAGTAAATGTGTATTTTACAATAAAGGAAATATAAATAAATTTCTTCTTAAAATGCATTAGAAATAAACTTCCAATTGATATCTTCTAACCAAAAATTACTGAACAAAAATTACTACAGAAATTTTGTAGTAATCTACAAAAGAATGTTTACAACCATATATTGTATCTATTAGTTATAGTTCATATATTTCTTCTTATTTTCTTCAGTGCATATTACTTTTAACTATTTGTTCAAATGTTTCTGTTAGTTTTGATAAGAGGAAAAAACCATAAATTAAAGAAACTATGTATTATGAAGCTATTTCTTGCTTGAAGCTTGTAATTTTCTATAAAGTCATGGAAGTGTTATTAAAGTGTAGTGCTAAAATACAGCATGCAGCAGTCAAACTGTCAACTCATAGAATGTAGATTATAAAATCACATATTATTTCAAATTGGTCCTGACTTTGATTTTAAAAAAATTGAGATTACCATTAAGAAGATTTAAATAAGCAAAAATTAAAACAAAAGAGCTAAATTTATGTTTCATTACTGAACTTTTACCTTGTAAAGAAACAGAGGAACAAAAATAAAAATTAATATTTAAATACATAAAAGAAAGATAAAACACACATCAGAACTGATTACAAATGTCATCTAAATGACAAGGCCACATATGTACAGGAGCTGAAGCTCAGGCAGGTGTCACAAATGTGGATAAAACTTGCAGAACAAAGAAGGTGAAGAGCTTTTTACTTAGATGGTCTTTCTTCTTCTTCAGTATTTTCTTGAGAAATGTTCTATATGTTGTCTTTTTTATAAAATACTACATGTTTTATTTTCATTCATTGGTAGAACATTTCTTGAAATACATTTACCTAACCACTTTATAAAAGGCAAAATAAGATTGGCTTTGCAATTTGATTATGATCATGGCTCATCACCTAGATATTCAGAAATGATAGTTAAGTTAAAAAGATTTAATTCATGTTATCCATATAAATGAACTGATGTTTAAATTTAAATTATGGCTGAGACAGGAATTAATGCTGTGGCATTGGTAGTAGAAAATAGAATAACATGTGACCCCTTCCCCAGCACATGTTTGAATAGTTAGTCCCAAGTTGGTGGAACTTTTGGAAAAGGGTTATGAGTCATGGCCTTGTTGGAGTTAAGTGTACCACTGGGAGTACGATTGAGGATTTCAAAGACCCACAGGATCTGTTGGTTGCCAGTTTGGCCTTTTGACAGTGTCCTTTGCCTTACAGAAGATTTGCAATTTCATGAGGTCCCATTTGTCAATTCTTGAACTTAGAACATAAGCCATTGGTGTTCTGTTCAGGAAAATTGCCCCTGTGACTAAACTCTTCCCCACTTTCTCTTCTATTAGTTTCAGTGTACCTGGTTTTATGTGGAAGTCTTTGGTCCACTTGCACTTGAGCTTTGTACAGGAGAAAGGAATGGATCAGAATTCATTCTTCTGCATGCTGACTGCCAGTTGAACCAGCACCATTTGTTGAAGAGGCTGTCCTTTTTCCATGGAATGTTTTTACCTTCTTTGTCAAAAATCAAGTGACCAAGGGGATGCTAGGCAGAATGGTAGACTGGGGCAGCAAAGATACTGTTGCTGAACATAATATTATATACTTCAGACACAAGACATGGAGAGATCAAGCTAGAACTGACCAGGAAGCTTTCTCCTTGTAGACTAATTCTCAAGAGATCTTACTCAAATTGCCAAGAAAAATATCAATGATCTTATTCAAGTGTAAATCGTATGACTCAGAACAATGACCATGCTGGAAATATGTGCCCAATCATGCACTGGTAGAACTTATAATGCAATCCAGACTCAAAAAACCTTACATGAGAAGCAGTTACCTTATAAAAAGCAGATGACTAGAACATGTCCCATGAGATAATATGTTTTACATGTCACAGGGAAGCTATGCCCATGAAATCTCAAAAAGATAGGCTTTTAAATTTTTTTATCACTGCTGCCCTCCAAGATAAAGCCACCTCCCACAATCTTTCCCCCATTCATCTTCACTTTCTCCTATGAGAGGGTAGATCCCACCCTAATACCCTGATTCTGGTACAATAAGTCCCCGAGAGACTAGACATATCCTCTCCCACTGATGCCAGACAAGGCATCCCAGGTAAAAGAACATAATCCACAGACAGACAAGAGCTTTGGAATAGCCCATAAAGACCCACATGAGGACCTAGCTGTACACTTGCTTCATTTATGCAGGGGAGGTGAGACTGTACAGCCAGTGTATGCTCTTTGTTTGATGGTTTATTCTCTGAGAACCCTAAGAGTCCACGTTATTTGACGCTATTGGTATTTGTATGAAGTTTCTATCTGCTCTGCGGCTCTCAATCCTACCCTCAACTCTTCCATCAGAGTTCCCATGCTCCTTTCACTGTTTGAATGTGGGTTTCTGGATCCATCCAAGTAATCTGCTGGATGGAACCTCTGAAAGGAAAGCAATGCTAGACTCCTGTCATGCATGTCCTTTTACATCTTGGGTACCTCACTCAGGATGATGTGGAACTTTGCTCCCGTAGTCCCACACAGTCTACTTGATGAAGTGCAGCTTCTGTCAGTTTAATCACTAACCCAGGCTAAGAAGCATGGGAACAAATCCCAGTTTTGCTCCTAGATTAAGTCTAGGCCTGTGAACTCTGGCCTGATCCTGTAAAAAGACGCTCAACGGGGTGATTAGATTAAGGCCTGACACATGGTGGAGCAAGTGAACCCCCAACCTGAATCATCAGGAACAATGCCAAGCCTGCTAGATGCCCTTGTGCAGGGTGCGGGAACACTCTGAAGCTCTCTTGGAACAAAGGAACTCGGGCAGAGGACTGTGTCCTTTACTTTCACATGCAGCTTCTCTAAGTACAGTTTTTGAAATGGTTCGAGGTCTGACAACCAGCTTTCTATTGGTTTGGCCTCGGGGATTGGGGAGAGCTTTTTAACATACTTTAAGTGGTCCTTTTCCGTCAGTGTAGTCTACGCAGAGTAGTGACTTGGGGAGTAGCCAATCTGGCTGGAGTCTACATTCCATCCTCCTATGGAGCTGGGACTTGGGGCATGGCTAATGTTTTGTGAGGCCAGACCACTGTGGCAGCGTGAAGGCAGTTGGGGTCTACAAATCTGAGAGTTGAGAAAGGACCTTGCATTTCCTCCATTTTCATTCAGGGCTTCAACTGAACTTACGGGTATTGGAGTTCCCAACATAGCCTATCTGCCCCAAAGGATGGTATTCTCAAGTTCCATTTATTTGCCTGAAAAATTCATTATTCGTTTTATTTAATAGCTGAATATTATTCCATTGTGTAGATGTACTACATTCTTTATTCCTTTAGGGACAGCTAGGTTGTTTCCAGTTTCTGACTATAATGAATACAGCTGCTGTAAACACAGTAGATCCAGTGTACCTGAAAGATGGTAGAAGACCTTTCAGCAGTACTCTCAGGAGTAGTATAGCTGAGTCTTGAGGTAGAAGTATCCTGAGTTTTCTAAGAATTCACCAAATTGATTTCCAAAGTGAATGTAAAAGTTTGCACGGCCACCTGCAAGGGAGGAGTGTCCCTTTTCCTCTAGTTCCACCAGCAACATCCTTCAGTCGATAAATACCTTAGGCAAAGTGGTTAGATACAAATTTAACTTAAAGAAATCAGTAGCTCTCCTTCATTCAAATGCTAAGTATGTCAAGAAAATGTATGAAAACAACACCCTTTATAATAGCTACAAATAAGGCCAAATATCTTGATGTAACTCTAACCAAGCAAGTGAAAGATTTATATGAAAAAATATGAGCTTTAAAACAGGAATTGAACAAATAAAATTCTATTTGATATGCCAACAATAATTGAAGAAAGCTCATATATTCTACTGTTAGGATAAAGAGTTATAAACAATTAATGGCTGCTGAAAGGGAAGAATAAATCTTCTGTAGTAGGGAAAGCTTAATATTATCCAACAAAAAGTGTTCATCTCTAGTCATGTACACATGAGCAATGCTAAATAGAACTTAAGAGAGAGTTGGGGTATGCAAGAAATTGAAAGAAGGAAGGAGATATAGAGAATAATGTAAATACAATAGTCATGTATGAAGTTCCCAATTGTGTGTGTGTGTGAGTGTGTGTGTGTGTGTGTGTGTGTGTGTGTGTGTGTGTGTGTGTGTGTGTTTGAGACAGGGATTTGATGAGTAATCTTAACTGTCTTCGAACTCACTCTGTAGACCAAGCTGGGGTTGAGTTAAGAGATCTGCCTATCTCTGCCTCTTGTGTGTTGGGATTAAAAATTTGTGGCACCATGACCAGTTATTTTTGAAATGTAAATAATAAAAAAAGGAATCTGGGGAGATTTTAAAGATAAGACATTATAAAGAAATGGAAGTATTAATAATCTGTGAATATTAATGCTATATATCTAGAAAAATAAATAAATTCAGGAGTAAATAATATTATTTTTTCATGTGTTATATGTGATAATGCAGAAAATGTAATAGAATATGTGACTGGTATCCTCTGAAATCATGAATAAGATTAAGAATAAAAGTGTATAGAATGAGAGTGTATCATGTACATACACAGCAGCCAGTGTACTTAACAGCTAATCTATCAATTCCAATATCTCTTCTTTTACCATTTTGAAGTACAATATAAATATACACACTCTAATTTTTATAGCCAGTTGGTATTCCAGAGTTCATACATGTCACGAAATATTTTTAATGTAAAGAGAAGGCATGTTACTGGCAATCCTTTCAGAAAGTACTGTGTATATAATGAACAAAAAAACATAAGCTTCTGGAAAGATCCTTCCCTATGAAAGACCAGGATAAATCCTGACCCCCCTAACAGGTAAAGTAGAAGATCCCTAGCAGGTAGAGTACAGCCAAAAATGTAGGATAGACAGTTCAGTGACTTTGTTCCAGAAACTAATTGACTATAAAAATTATAGGCGGCTCAGCAGTCTTTTTTTTAACAACTTTATTTTAAAGAACAAAGATAAATGTACAGATTTTAAGCATTTTTTGCATAAAAGTATATAATACATTTTTGTCAGTACTTGTTTTTTTTTTTTTAAAGGTTTGATAGTGTGATCAAGATCCCACCAGTTACAATGAGCAAAAAGTACATGTAAAACAAGATGCAACCTGGAAATAGTCAAAGTTTTCTTGGTGTGTAAAGATTTTTTTTTTTAACAATGAGCAGACAGTACATGTAATACAGGGTACAACCTGGAATTTGTCAATGTATTTTTGGCAGGTAAGAATTGAGCATGACTATTTTTTTTTGTTTTCTTTTTTTTTTCTTGGACTTCATACAGTCTGTGAGTTGTTTCTGGGGGAGTGTGAGCCTCTGGGGTTAGCATCCCATTATCAGTGACTGCATATTATGTCTGTTCTTTTGTGACTGGGTTATCTCACTCAGGATGATATTTTCTAGATGCAGCCATTTTCTTAAGAATTTGGTTAAGTCATTGTTTCTGGCTCAGCAATCTTGAGAAACCAGGTGTTTCCTCTGATTCTTTGCTGGTATTTTTGGCATTTTCCAATGACGTCCTCCATACCCCCTTTGGGTTGTGGTTTTTCCCTTTAAATACCCCTTCTCCCAGCTTCTTGGGGTCGAATTCCTCTACCCCTGTGTGGGATATGAGTCTCGACCCAGTTCACTGGTTTCTGTTAATAAACCTCATGTAACTGCAGCAAGGACAGTCTCTCATAAGTTCTTGGGGAGTCGTGTCCTCCTGAGACTTGAGTGAGGGTCTCCTCACTGTGAGGGCTTTTCATTTGGGAGCTCATCCTGGATTGGCCACCACCCTTGTCTCCAACGACCTACTTGGAGGTGAGATATTGTCTGTGTCTTTGTAATTCTGTGCTGGCTAAATTCTGGTTCTGTACTTTTGGTTCTGTAGCTGTTTTGGTTCTGTAGGGACAGACTGTGACAACTCCTCTGAGTTTGACTTTGGACCATTGGACTAACGTTGGGACTAGAGCACATAATTTGTCAGTTGAAAAAAGCACAGAGTCCATGGAGGACCAGACTCAACTGTGGCACTGCTGCTACATGCAACTGGGGCCCTGGTAGACCCACCCAATTTTCAGCCCCTTCAGTATTGACCATTTTTCTCTGCAGACCTTTTTAATTTGAAAACTAATCAGCCTTTCTTTGCAAAAAATCCCGCCAGCTTGACAGGGTTGGTGGAGTCTTTGATGTTTTCCCACCAACCCACATGGGATGATTGTCAGCAGCTTTTGCAGGTTCTCTTCACTACTGAAGAGAAAGAGAGGATTCTGTTGGAGGCTGTAAAAACATCCCCTGAGCAAACAGGGCACCAACCAACCTTCAGAATGAAATAGATGCAGGGTTTCCCCTTAACCGACCAGATTGGGACTTCAGTATGACAATAGATTTGGAGCAGCTGACAGTCTATTGCTGGGCTATCATAGGGGCTACTAGGTACCCTAATAATTTGGCTAAGGTAAGGGAGGTTCTTCATGGGCCTGTTGAACCACTGACTGTGTTTCTTGAACATTTAATGGAAGCTTACAGGTGTTAAAATCATTTTGACCCAACCTCTGAGGGTCAGCAAGCAGAAGTAGCTCTGGCCTTTATAGGGCAGTCAGCATCAGATATGAAGAAAAAGTTACAATGGGTAGAGGGGCTACAAACCTATACCTTGCAGGATTTGGTGAAGGAAGTGGAGAAAATGTTTCATAAGCAGGAGACTGAGGAAGAGAAGTGAGAAAGAGAGAAGCAGGAGGCAGAGGAAAGGGAGGTCCAAAGGGACTGTAGATAAGAAAGGAATTTGGCGAGGATTTTGGCCACAGTGGTGAGGGACAGAGAGTTAGAAATCAAGTCTGGCACTAGGAAGGAGCCTCTTAACAAGGATCAATGTGCTTACTGGGAGGCAAAAGGCCACTGAGCCAGAGATTGCCCCCACAAGAAGCAAAGGGGACTCCAACAATAGGACCCCCAGACCTGTGGCCCCAAAGTTTTGACCATAAAATTCATAGTTTCAAAGGGCTACTGATATTAAACAATATTCGTGGACTACCTGAGGATCTCAGAGTGGGCCGGGTATCCCACTTAATTCCAGACTGTCCCTTCCCCTTGTTTGGGAGAGACCTCCTGACTAAGATGGGGCACAGATTTACTTCCACTCTGATGGACCACAGGTTAGAGGGCCAAAGGTGGAGCCCGTGCAGGTTCTAAATATCCAGTTGGAGGATGAGTACCAACACTTTGAGCAAAAACAGCCTGCCTCAGATCAGATGGACTGGTAGCTGCAGGCATATCCAGAAGCCTGGGCGGAAACTGCAGGAAATGGGGAGGCTGAGTACCAGCCCCTGCCCATATGAAGCTGAAAGTCCAGGGTAGTGGTGCATCAGTATGCCATGTCAAAGGAGGGCTAGAAGGGATCAAGACACACATCATCTAATTACTCAAACTCAGGTTCTGTGTAAGTGTCAATCAGCCTGAAACATGCCTCCCCTACTGGTGCAGAGACCTAGAATGAACGACTGCCGGACAATTCAAGATCTTCAAGAGGTAAAGAAATGGGTGGCCCATCTCCACCTCACAGTACCTAACCCCTATATCCTGTTGAGCTCATTGCCGCCATCCAGAACCTGGTGTACAGTACTGAGCTTGAAGAAAATGCATCAGTGAACTCATCTAGAAGTAGACAAATTTGAGCAGACTATCTTGAGGTCAAATTCTTTTGTGCCAGATTGGAGGCATTTAGTAGGACAAGTAGTAGATAACTGTGTGCTATGCTGGAAGTGAATGTATGTAGAAATACGGTAGAAAGAAGAAAGAGGCCAGGTAGGAGAGAGGACAGACCTGAGGTTTACTGGGAAGTGGATTTTATGGAGACTAAGCCAGGAAGATATAGATATAAGTATCTATTAGTCTGTATAGATACCATTTCTGGGCGGGTGAAAGCGTCCCCACAAAGAGGGAAACGGCAGCAGCGGTCATAGCTAAGAAGAGTCTAAAAGAAATCTTACCTAGGTGTGGCACCCCTGAGGTAATTCGATCAGATAATGGCCAGCTTGTGTTGCCCAGATAAGTCAGATATTAGCTCATTTCTTAGAGACCAATTGGAAATTACATTGTGCTTACTCACCCCAGAGCCCATATAAGATAGAAAAGACAAATAGAACCCTAAAAGAGATCAAAATTGGCCTTAGAGACCAGCAGGAATGACTGGACAGCTCCCTTCCCTTTGCCCTGTTCCAAGTTCAGAACACCCCAGGACAATTTAAACTCACCCCTTATGAGATCCTGCATGTGGGACCACCACCGCTCATTGAGTCAGGTGGAGTGTATAATCCTGATGCTGTTCTTTCTAAACTTTTGTTTGCCTGCCTAAAGGCCCTTCAGGTGATAAGACATCAAGCCTGGGAACAACTGACAGAGGCCTATGAGACTGGGAGTCCAGAAGTACCCCACCAGTTCCAGGTTGGAGACACTGTCCTTGTCCAATGCCATTGAGGGGGAATCCTAGAACCTCACTGGAAGGGGCCATATCTAGTGCTTTTGACAACTCCCACAGTGGTTAAAGTTGAAGTCATTTCAGCTTGGATCCATGCATCCCATGTCAAAAGCGCACCAGAGCCATCTGAAGATGAATGAGAATTGAAAAAGACTGCTGATCCTTTTAAGTTGTGTCTGCACCGCAGATGTCTCACCAGTAGCGGGTAAAAAACCCCCATCCCCATCAAAAACTGACTTGGCAAGTTTCCACACAGACTGAGGGGGTGATATGGTCTACCTCCAAAGTGGCCCCACAATACACATGGTGGCCTACACTCACTCCTGACTTCTGTCAGTTGGTAGTTGGGCTGGACTCCTGGGACATTCCTGACACAGATCCTCAGAATATGCCCCTAGATGTCCCTAAAAGATTTTCATATGGAGACAAGTTTATATGTGTGAACAAGCACTGCAACACTAATACAGACTCCTCAATATTTCTATTCATTGTGGTCCGCAATAGATGAGGATTTACGAGCCCTAGAACAATCCACATCTAAGCTTGGAAAATCACTGACCACCCTCTCGGAGATGATCTTGCAAAACAGAAGGGGACTAGATTTACTGTTCCTTAAAAATGGGGGGCTATGTGCCACCTTAAGAAAAGAGTGTTGCTTTTCAGGGGTGATTAAAGACTATATTAGTAAGCTGAGAGAAAGACTAGACAAAAGAGAAAGAGATAGAGAACAGCAAAAATGGCTTGAGGGATGGTCTAACAGATACCCATGGCTGACCACTTTAATCTCCCCATTAGTGGGGCCTCATTTAATTTTGTTTTTGCTTCTTACATTTGGACCATGCATCCTTAATAAGTTAGTAGCTTTTGTTAGAGAAAGAGTGAGGGCTGTGCAGATTTTCATGTTAAGCTAACAATATCATGCTTTAGGAGGACAAGAAAATCAAGATTATAAAGATACTGAGATCTAGTTCTATAATTAGAACTAGGCACTAGAAGAAGTGGGGAATGAAAGACCAGGATAAATCCTGACCCCCTAACAGGTAAAGTAGAAGACCCCCAGCATGTAGAGTAGAGCCAAAAATGTAGAATTGCCGGTTCCGTTACTTTGTTCCAGGAAGTAACTAACCATAAATGTTATAGGTAGTTCAGCATCCTTGAGGAACCAGGTGTTTCCCTTGTGCTTCTTTGCTGATATTTTTGACATTTTCCAATGATACCCTCCCTACCCCGTTTGGGTTGTGGCTTTTTCCTCCAAATACCCCTTCTCCCAGCTACTCGGGGTCGAAATCCTCTGCCCTTGAGTGAGATAGGAGTCTCGACCCCAGTGCACTGGTTTCTGTTAACAAACCTCATGTGATTGCAGCAAGCATAGTCTCTCATGAGTTCTTGGGGTGCCGTGTCATCCCAAGACTTGAGTGAGAGTCTCCCCACTCTGGGGGTCTTTTGCCTAGAGATATGAAGGCCAAGTGTCTCACCATCACACAACTATTATTTGAATGTTATAAAATGTCATGTATTATAAAAGTTTCCCTTACAAAAAATGTCTCCCTCAAAGCATTTACCCTAATAGTTGATTGTTCTTAGTAAGGATAGTTTACTTTCTTATGCCTTAGCTTACTCTTCTATAAAATAAGATCTTAAGATCAATGAGTACAAATCTTTCAAATGACTGTCCATCCATCAACATATACCTCAACAGAAGTATTCTCCTAGGTCACAATGTTTTGAACTGCACATAAGTTTTATTTAACCATATTATTGCTCCTCAATAAAAGGAAATTGTGAAATGTTCCTTTATTGAGCCATTTTTTATTCTGCCTGATTAAAATAACTGGTGTGAGATATTAAATTATCCAGTGATTAGAGTGAGTTGTCTGAGAATCAGTCACTAAAGTCATAGTCCAACTGCTATTTTAGGTCCAGAATAATAATTCTCATAATTCTTAGTTTACTGTTTGCACATATGTGCCATCTATATTGATTCTTCTGCAGAAAATACAAATCAGAGCTGAGTACAAATTAGTCCGAGTATGCAATTATTTTGATGTTCCAACATGCAATTGCCACAATGAAATGTAAAACCCAAGTCAATATACTGACATAGAAACATTGCTACTTTCTTTAGAAATGCTAAGACTCAATACTCTGCATGTGAAACTCATTGTGATTTTCTTAGCTGTATTCCTGTCTCTTGTAAAAGTTATTTACTGTGAAATGATTTTATGAGTAGTGAGACCTGTCAGGATACTAGAGGATTTATAACTACTGGATCTACATTCAAAGATCATAGAAATAAATCATGTAAGGTATACATAGATAAAAATACTGTCACCAGCACAGGAAGGTATACAATGATATACAAGTTTGGAGGCATAGCCTCTGAAACAGACACGTAAAGACATAGCACTGCTGTCTATTTGCTTTCCAGACAGCAGTTCATGTTGCAAATACATTCTTGTATGCTTTACCTGTTAATCTAGTATCCTTGGGAATCATATATGTTAACGTTATAGGCATCATAACCTGACAAATATTTAGTAAAAGAACAGACTAAGAAGACAACATAAAAATTGAAATATGGTAAAGAGAGAAGAAAGTGGGAAAGAAAGAAGAAAATAAAATCTGACCTGGTCCGACTTTTCCTTATAACTGCCTTGAACTAATAGGCATTTGCTCATTGTTTAGATTCCCCCAAAGTCATGAGATTAATCTCATAGTAGCCTGTTGCTTAGGATATTCTGGTACCTAAACATTTAGACGTTGAAGTTAAGGCCTGGTCATAAAAACTAGGGTCGGGTTGTGTTGTCTCCTAGGACTTGTCTTTGTGCTTCAACACTCTGGTCTATCTCCTGTCTCATTCCATGGCTATGATGCTGAAGTCCCAACTACATTGCTATCAGTTAAAAGGCAACATTCAAGACTATCTGCTGTGTGGTTCATTTTATTTTTCTATCTCCCCAGTCAACAATGGCGGGTTGTATTATATTCTCAGGGGGTCATGAAAAATATCTACTAATTACACAAGGGCATTTCTTGTATGCAGCAAAATTCTGGGTCTGTTTACATATACAGTATGTTAGTCTATGTCTTTTAATGGGGAAATTGTATCCTTTGATGTGAAAAAATCTTAAGAAAAAGTGATTGTTGCTTCCTGTTGTTTTTGTTGTTAGAGGTGAAATTATGTTTCTGTAGCTATCTACTTTTGTGTTTGTTAAAAAAAAAGATTGCTTTCTTGCTTTTTCTAGGATGTAGTTTCACTCCTTACATTGGAGTTTTCCATCTATTATCTTTTGTAGGGCTGGATTTGTGGAAAAATAATTGTGTAAATTTGGTTTTGTCTTAGAATATCTTGATTTCTCTATCAATTGTAATTGAGAGTTTTGCTGGATATAGTAACCTAGGCTGGCATTTGTGTTCTCTTAGGATCTACCTGACATCTGCCAAGGATGTCTCTGATGAAGTCTCTCCAAACATTACTCTGATGATATAATTCTAACTGGTCTGCCTTTATATGTTACCTGATATTTTTCCCTTTCTGCTTTTAATATTCTTTCTTTGTTTTGTGCATTTGGTGCTTTGACTATTATGTGATGGGAAGAATTTTTTTTCTGGTCCAGTTCATTTCAAGTTCTATAAGTTTCTTGTGTGTTCATGCCCATCTATTTCTTTAGTTTGAGGAAGTTTTTTTCTATATTTTTGTTGAAGATATTTACTGACTCTTAAAGTTGGGAATCTTTACCCTTCTATACCAATTATCCTTAGATTTGGTCTTCTTATTGTGTCGTGAATTTCCTGAATGTTTTGGGTTAGGAGATTTTTGCTTTTTTTTTTTTTTTTTTTTTTTTTTTTGGCTATTTTGTCAACATTTTTTATGGTATCTTCTGCACCTGAGATTCTCTCTTCTATCTCTTGTATTTTGTTGGTGATGGCCGCATCTATGACTCTTGATCTCTTTCTGTCTTCAGGTTTGTTTCTCTTTGTGATTTTTTTTATTGTTTATATTTTCATTTTCCATTCTGGATAGTTTTGATCAATTCCTTCATCTGTTTGGTTGTGTTTTTCTATAGTTCTTTAAGGCGTTTGTGTTTCCTGTTTATCTGTGTTTTCCACAGGCAGGCAACAGTTTTAGAGACAGCCACTACTCTCATTGTTTGGGGACCCACAGCAAGACCAGGCTGCACATTCATTACATATATCTAAAGGGCCTGTGTCCAGTCCATGTTTACTTTTTGGTTGGTGGTTTGTTCTCTAGGAGTCTGCAATGATCTAAGTTAGTTTACACTGTTGATCTTCTTATGGAGTCCCTCTCTTCTTTGGATGCTTCAGTCATTCCCTCAACTCTTCTAAAAGACTCCTCAAGTACTGTCCAGTATTTGGATGAGGGTTTCTGTATCTGTTTCAGTCAAATGATGTGTGGAGTCACTCAGAGAATGTCTGCAAGCATAACCGAGTACAATTAATAATGTCATGGATTGGTCTCAATTTGGACCAGCTATTGTTTGGCCATTTTTTCCATCTCTGTTCCATCTTTGTCCTTGTATATCTTATACTTTTTAAATTTAACATATCCATATTTTGTAAATATTAGTATGTGGATATCCTCATGGTCTCAGTTTCTACATTTGTATAACCTACTTCTTGACACTAATTAAATTTAACATCTACTTTTAAAATATTATACTGTTTAAACCCATGTCCAAGAAGTCTTCTTTAGTGAATGTCTCACAGATAGATAGATAGATAGATAGATAGATAGATAGATAGATAGATAGATAGATATAGATATAGATATAGATATAGATATATAGCTATAGATCTATAATACAATAGCCAAAAAGCAATACACTTAGAGACTTTATCATAATTATGATCTTTGATAGTATTTGTTTTGTGGTGATGGATGAAACTGTATCTGGTGGGTATACTCTGTTTTACAGTGTGAATGGTATGTCCATAGAATCATGGTATAACCATAGAATCAGTTATGCTAAAATTTTGTGGCGTACTAAGTTGTAGGAGCCTGTTGAATAAATTTATTTTCTATTTATTTATTTTTATTTTTACACCCAAGATTTTATTCCTCTCCTGGTTCACCTTTCTACTGTTCCACATCCCATACTGCCTCCCTGCCCCCCTGTCTCCATAAAAATGTTCCCACCTCACCCACCCCACTAATTCTGCAATACCTCTAAACTCCCTGGAGCCTCCAGTCTCTTGAGGGCTATGAGCATCTCTAATTGATCCCAGACCTAAGATTCCTCTGCTGTCTATGTGTTGGGGACCTCATAACAGCTGATATATGCTGTCTGGTTGGTAATTCAGTATCTTGGAGATCTCAAGGGGTCAACAGGTTTTGCTGATTGGTTGGATGCAAATATCTTCACCTGACTCTTTTAGCTGCTTGTTGGGTCTTTCAGAACACAGTCATGATATTCCCTTTTTGTGAGCACTCCATGACCTCAGTAATGTCAGGCCTTGGGACCTCCCCTTAAGCTGGATCTCTTTTTGGGCATGTCTCTAGACCTTCTTTTCCTCGGGCTCTTCTCCATTTCCATCCCTGCAGTTCTTTCAGACAGGAGTAATTATGGGTCAGAGTTTTGACTGTGGGATAGAAGCCCCATCCCTTACTTGAAACCCTGTCTTTCAATTGAAGGTGGGCTCTATAAGATCTCTCTCCTCAATATAAGGCAATTTCATCCAGAGTCCCCACCCCCTTGAGACTTCTTGTCTGCTTTCAGGGTTGCCCTCCTCTTCAGCTTCCTCTAGCATTTTCCTAGATTATTTCATACGTAGAATGGTCCTTGATTAATTTTTTTGTAAGCAGTTTCCAATCGAAAAAACTGCAGCTTAGGAACTTAAATAATTTGATCTAATTCACATTAGTAAGTGATAGAGCCCATATCTACATTTGGTTAACATCATCCAAAGCCCACATTATTGCACCAGTTCTCAAATATACTGTAAATGATATGTACCATAAAGCACCTATACCATAAGTATCATTTCTTACCAAATTTTATTTCCTTCTGTAGAACATCAGCTTTCTGATGCCCCTTCATATTAATATAATCACTAACCTGGCATTCCACTGCATGTTAAGTGCTGTTGAATAACTTATTAAAAACAATTTATTACACTGTGTATGTAGAAGCCTAGTTTAGTTTTTTTGTCACCCTGAGTGTCTACTGGCTTTGGTTGTCCAAGTCAATATTACAAAAGCAAGATGCTCTATTTTATAAAATCAGCATCCAATTTTGAAATAATTTTAGTTATATACACAGAAAGGACCAAATGGAGTTTCATCCTATGATGCTAGGGATAGTGAAGATTCTTTTGTCTTTTCCAAGTCTTAAAACAAAGGATATTGTTTTTCCCCATGAAGAACAGACTGAAATCATAGCCATGCAGAGAAAATCAAGTTATTTATTTTTATAATCAAAAGATTGTAATCTATGTTTTTCTCATAGATTGCACAAGAAGTTACTGATTTCAGCAGAGCCTGAAAGTATCAAAAGGAGAGCATATTATGAGTGATATCAGAGTAATATAAAAGTGTCAAACAGAAATGCCTGAAATTGAAAATCCTGATAACGTAGAAACTATTTTGCAGTTTTCTCAAGATGCCTGCTTAGTATTGTCCCCTGTCCCTTGGTGATTGTCTTCTTCATCCTGTCTTACTGTACCTGAACACAAAGATAAACTTACCCATAGCACATCCATAGCTGAAGGAAGAGAATAAAATACTACTCTCCTGCCTAGCAAATAACTGTATCAGAGAGATTCCATCAGCTCCTAGTGACCCAGTGATGTTTATTCTGGCTTTGATTTAATCAGAGATATCATATAGAACCTTTAATTACAAAGAAGAAACTATTGCCTTTTCGGGCTGTTACTAAGCAATGATTATTCAGTAATACAGGGTTCACTCTGAGCCAGATGAAACTTTAGTACATCCTTTCATATCCCTTCATGATTCAATCTTGAATTGAGCAACACATAACAAAAGAATCAGCTTCCCTTTAAGAAATAAATGTTTAATCATCATACTGGATTTGTGACAACCTGCAAAATGTTTGCAAATGAGAAAGGTAAAATAAAATAAAATATTCATCATACTTCATTATAAAGCATGCCTAATAGTATCTCTCTCTCTCTCTCTCTCTCTCTCTCTCACACACACACACACACACTGTATTTGGCAAATCTGACTATATTTTTTTCTGTGTCCCTTTGTTATTGTTGTTTTGCAATTACTTCTTTCAAGCTTTACTTCAGGTTCCTAGACCATTAAATCTGTACCAAACTCCAACTTAAGTATGTGAAAGGATCATCAAAAAAATAACATCTAGCTTGTAGTATATTATCTTTTGCCCAGGAATTTGCACCTCAAATTCAACCTTTAGAGAATAGCTGAGTATCATTCAGATACAAATTCTTAGGAAAAGGAGACCTAGCTGCCCTGCATCTGATTCTGAGAGACAGCCCTATAAAAACATAGTAAATTACATGGAGACAGAGTTAGGGCAGGATTAAAGGCACAGCCCAGAGGATACACTATACTCTAATTTTAGAGAACTGGTATGTCTTGGAAGACTAAAAGAGTTTGGGATATTTGTAGAGGTATATGCGCAGAGTATTATAGTCAAGGAGTGCAAAGCATTGGGATTTTAAAAAGGAATTTGGAAAAACTCAGCAGTGCTCATATTTAGAAATGTATTGATGAGTGTTTTTCAAGCATAAACCTCAGATTAATCACTTTATAAAATGCTCTAGAGAAAGTGGGACTCCACAAAGAGTAAGAATAAGCACATCTCCGTGTTTTAACTATCTCATCTGAAAATGTCCATATCATATTATCATTTTAAAGGGTCTAAAATGTCCCATATTTAGAAAAGATATCTGGAAGTAAAAAGAAATGTTTATTAAGAAAGAAGAAAGATTAAGAAATTTGAAGAAAACAAAATCCTTAAACTAAACTAGTTATGCTAAGAAAATAATCTGCAAGAAAAGTGATTGCATGCTGTTCTAGAATGCAGAAAGAAATTTATTACATGTCCAATAATTATTTAGCTAATGAATAAATAAATAGATAAATGAGTAATATAGTATCAAAAAGTAATTTCTTCCAGAATCTCATTCTATATTCTGTTAAATGTCTATGCAGAAAAGAGGCTGTGGATGTACCACAACTTGAGAAAAAATGAGTATATGATTTTGAAAAAAGTTTTC
The DNA here is from genome assembly GCF_963924665.1 of Micromys minutus. Lineage (NCBI taxonomy): Eukaryota > Metazoa > Chordata > Mammalia > Rodentia > Muridae > Micromys > Micromys minutus. The sequence continues at coordinate 44,076,177 of NC_137960.1, read as the reverse complement.
CAAAATGTAAAACACACCATGACATACAAATTACCCCACCTACTGTAGTCACCCATATCACTAGTAACCTTGAGAAATTCTGTACAATGGCTGCTAAAATAGGTACAAGAGAGGAGGAGTAACCCAAACCAAAGACCAAAGAGTATCATTTATTCTCTCTCGTCAGCCCGTAACCAAAGCATTACACAGGCAAGAAAAAATGCCAAAAAATTACTTTGTAAGCCAAGCAGAACCTGCTCTATATGTCTATTCAAAGTAACCCAATCCATCAGAGCCACTGGCTGTCAAACACTGGCGAAGAGGTCATTTTGCCAAAGGAAAGAATATTAGTTTCACCCCTTCTAAGCTTGTAACAGAACTTTATCTCCTAAATCCCAGCATAACTAGATGCTCCTGTGTTTATAGCAAGCAAAAGTAGGCTGTGTTAATGATGCTGAAAGATATCCCTTAAAACATGTCAAATGAGCTCTGAACACCCCAGAAACAACTCACAGACTGTGTGACGTTCAAGAAAAAACAAAAAAGAAAAAGAAAAGATAAAACCATTATGCTCAATCTTTACACACCAAGAAAACTTTGACTAATTATAGGTTACATCCTGTTTTACATGTACTTTATGTTCATTGTAACTAATAAGACCTTAATGTACACTATCAAACCTTTGGAAAAAAAGCCAAGCACTGACAAAATGTATTCATATACTTTTTTTGCAAAAATACTTAAAATTTGTACATTTATCTTGGTTTTTTAAAATAAAGTTGTTCAAAAAATAAATTTTAAAAAAAGAATGTTAAATGTAGATAAATTCTGTCTTCCTAAGAATGGATAGAGAATCAATAAGATAAAGAAAACATGAAGTTCAACAACATTTTTACAAACAGATAAAAATAGATTTGGGTTTTGAAATAAGGGATTGGGTTGTAAGAAGGGAAACAAGTAAGAAAACTGGTTACGAGTTATTTTAATAGAAGGGCACTGAGTAATTGTATTAGCCCTGGGGTGATAGGTTTCCCAATGAAACTGTTGCATTTCTGAAAGGAAAGGCATCCTGGCAGTCAAGAGCCAAGCAATACCACAAAGTCACATCAAAACACAAAGCTCACACAAGAAATGTATTGGGAAAGACATGAGAGGGTTGCCAGCCCTGCTAGAAAAAGAGCAGGATACAGGATCAAAGAGTTTCCCAGAGTCAAAATTTCCACAGTTGAGATTAGTGAGATTTCAAGTACTGAACATGGAGTAACTTTGGGAATTGATGATATTTTATGCTCAGGGATTGGTTGGTTTATGCACCCAGAAATCGGTGGGTTTTGGTCTGTTCTCAAACTCAAAAGTGAGCTCAGTCCTTTTACCTTACAAATGCCAGAAGGAAGAGCTGAACTGTAATTCTCCTGTGACTACAAAATTAGTGTTAAAGGGACCAGGATCAAAGGCAAACACCATGACCCTTCTCCATGCTGGTTAACGACTGTAATATCCGAAAATGCTATGCAGATTACTAAGAAAATGCGCTCATCGCTGATATTAGCCAGTGTATAAACGTCTATGCTGCTCTACTGATATTCTATACAAGATGGCCCAATGGTGGCACAAAGTTCATGGAGGGTAAGCAACTGCTTTGAGATTGGATTTGATGTGCATGTCATTGGAGGTGTTTATATTAATTCCATCAACTTAATCAAAAGAGGTCACAGGCCTGGGAAGAGGACCTTCTACTGTTTTCTTACTAAGTAAACATGTCAAACTGACTTCTAAATATGTCCTTGTGCATATAGAACATATAGATTAATGATGCTATAAGCCTTGGAAAAAGAAGTTTCTCTCTGCTCTGGACAATAGCTAACGCAGAGACTCATAACTGTTAGCAGAGCTGATTATAACTGAATATTGAGTGTTAAGTTCTGAGTTGGATGTCTATAAAAAAATTCTCTCTCTCTCTCTCTTTCTCTCTCTCTCTCACGTGCGCGCACACACACACACACACACAGAGAGAGAGAGAGAGAGAGAGAGAGAGAGAGAGAGACAGAGACAGAGACAGAGACAGAGACAGAGACAGACACACAGAGAGACAGAGAAGGGAAGGAAGAAGGGAAGGAAGGAGGAAGGAAGGAGGAAGAAAGGGAGAGACACAGAGACAGAGACACAGTTTTTTTTATACACAGTTTCAAAGATGTCTATACCGAGTTCGCAGTTGCAGAAGACAATGGTGTGTGCAGCTATTCATAACAACAAAGTCAAATTGCTACACACTCAATCAGCTGATCAATTCCAGATTGACTGTGAATATAAACAGAAATATCTGCCAATTTGTTAACTGTGTGGAGAAAAGGACAAAGTCAATGAAGAAATTGCAGGGAGGAAATTAAAATAATGTAATCAGAATTGTTCTGATCAGAACTACTTATAACAATAAGACACAAAATTTATTCTGTTATTTTCTTGGATAGCCCTTGCTGGCTGATACTCAGAATTTATTAACTGTCTGCAGTATTTATTAACTGCTTCCTAGAAACATGTTATGTGGAACTTGTTTAAAATATGTCTCTTAAAGCCTCTACTTGTCACTACCTTACATTTATTAAACTAATAAAATTAGAAAAATATGTTTTCTTTATTTTGTTTTTAAATTTTTAATTTGGTCTCAAAGTAGTGACCTTACTGGTGACATTTCCACACATATATGGCTGATTCTTACTCCACTGTCATTTCTCTCTTCCCCCAATGATTTCTCTGGCCTGACTCCATCTTATACCTACTAGCCCATCTCCCTATTCCTCCCTGAATGTATTATAAAGACTTTACAGTGCATGGCACCGGCATAAAAACCTATGACAGTAGGCCCATGAAATAAAACAAAATAACCAGTCACAAACCTACACATCTATAAAACACATATCTTTGACAAATACTCATGGGAGTAAGAGGCACCTTATTAGCAGAACATGTTAAAACTGCATATTCACAAGAAGGAGAATGTAATTAGTTCCTCATTTCTAATCCTGCACAAAAGTCAAATCTAAATGAATCAACAGCCTGAACATAGGGCCTAAAACATTGACACTGCTGGGGGTGTTGGGAAGAAGAAATATTTGAACATAATTATTACAGGCAAAATCTGTCAGAGAATAAGGCCAATAATCATCATATTGTACTTCAAAAAAACACATAAAGGAAACCATTAATATATTGAAGGAAGGGATAGCCTATGGGATGAGAGAAAATTTTAACCAGTCTTATGTCTGACAGAAAATAACTCAAATGAGAAAAAACTATATTTTCTTATGTGTGTAGGAATAACCATTGCTTAATCAATTATATTGTAGAAACAACACTGACTATAAAAATAAAATGTATAAAAATATTTGTTAAGAGAGAACACAGGGGAAGCAATGAAAGCTTCAGAATACAATTTTAGTCATCCTGAAGACAGCATTGGAACTTTTAAAACATATATCATATGCATATGGAATAAAATTACTTAATGTATATGTATATCACAATGCTATGCATTTCTGCAGATTTAATGTTAAGTAGTAATCAAACATGAGGGGGGAAAGCTTTGCATGATGCTTCAACACTCTTCCTCATTCATAACTTCATTTATGCCTCATAGACAGGTCAGGTCAGTCGATCAAGGGTTACCATCCATCATATTTAGATGAGGATTTGCAGGTCAGATCAATTGAGTAAAGTGATATTCCCATGGTCATGTTAATAGCTCAAGAATGAAAATAACCTTCACAGAACAATTCTGCTTTCCACCATATCAATACTGATATTTGATATTCTATATTTTAAGAGATCCATTCTTTCTCCTTAAACTTACTAAAAGCTTTGGTCAATGTCCAGTGTAATAGACATATTTATCAAGAAGAGTTCAAGCCAGCTAAGCTGCTTCTGTAATCTAAATGTCTTTAGTTGGAAAAGAAGACAAAACTACATCCCAAATCACCTTCACTTGGCTTCTTCTTTAATAAATAACTTTTCTTCTTGTTCAGACATATTGTGCAGATCTCAGGGGAATAATAACATGTTTGTTTCCATTTTAGAATAGTGATCCAGAAGCAATAACACCTTGTAGCCTTAGATTAGTCATGAGAAATTACTCATTCTTTTTAACTAACTGGGTTTTCTTCTCTGTGTCCTGTCCAAAAAAAGTCAATAAAATATCTTCAAGATATAAAACCCAAGAACAAAAACCAGCTCATATCTTTAACCTCAAATGGAGCCTGAAATCAACAGTGAGAATGAAAATGAGATTTTCTAGAGACTTGGGAGAACCAGAGAGTAAACATTTAAACCCATCAAATTTTCCAGCATCGTGAACATTGATGCTGCACACCTGCTGATCTCTCTGTGATTGAAGGATGCTCTGCTCAAACTATAATCCACCCTTCTCCAAGACTAAAGTCTGTCATTTCCTATGCAAAGTCTCCATCACCCTTCTTCAACACTATTATCTAGCATTTCCTATGGAGAGTCTCCATGCCTTTCATCCCTGTGCATGTGCTGAAACTCACTGTGAGCACCTCAGGGATTAATACACAGATTTTTTGTATTGTTTTAGTTTTAAATCACTCATGGTATTTATCATATTTTTAAAGAGTATTTATTTTATTTACCTGATTTGGTTTATTTGACCTCAGTTCTCCATTCTTTTGATTTGTTTAGCTTTGTGTTACTATTGAGGCACCTTTTTCTTCCTTTATACGACATTATTGTTTTATAGCACTCCTGCACTTTGCCGAGCATAAATAATTTTAAAAAAAATCTGATTTTATCTGTGCTTCAAATAGCAGAGGTGAGCATCATCACCCCCACCGCTGAGGTGAAAAAGTGACACCCTTGTTTTTCTCACCAGCACTCTCCCATTTTTTTTGACAAAAATGCAAATCTAGACTAACAGCACTTCAGTTCATATGTTTTTAAGTTTCTAACAAATTGCCATTGTTTCTCTGGTTCTTTACAAGTTTTAGTTATTTGGAATGAAATGATTTATCACTAATACCAAGTCCACAGAGTATTTACACAAAACAAAGTAACACCCCTTGTGTTTCTCCCACATATCACCTTCTGCATCCACAGCTCACTCACACATGACCCAGGATGTCTGAACTCCTTTTTGACACTAATAAACCTGTATCAGGCTTTACTAAAAGGTGCTAACTGCTCACTCCACTAAAGAAAGATGAAAAAAATGTTCTCTCAAGTTAACACATAGTTCAATAAGTCTGTGAATATTAAAGATAACTACGGATTCTGTCTTTCTCTTTTCCTCCTGCTTCCTTACTGTCAACTGGTCTGACGCTCTCATCCACTGCACACTGAAGCAAAGATGCTATGGAGGAAGCCACACCTTGCTACTTATAGGACTGGTCTTAAAACACTGACTTCTACCTCAGAACCCAAGGGCACAGAAAAGAAAAAATCTGAAGAGAAATTCTGTGGAAATGTATTGCCACCACACAGGAAGAGACAGAGCCCTACATGTCTTCAGCACCATAAGCTGGAAGTCTGTGAAATCCCGACAGTCTCTGAGACTTAAGAACAGTGTCTGAAATGGTACTGGTAATTGGTCTTTCATGGCAAATACTTATGAAAGATGAGCAAAGCATGCTGCATTAGAAGGGACATGAACTCTGATACAGTTTCAGTAGTTATGTTTTGCAACAGATAGGGTCCTTGTGAGTTGTCATGTCTGGAGATAAATCGAAGCCCTAGAGTGGTACAAGAATAGAAACCTATGCTGCTGCTTTATAGAGTATGTGGCATGTATTTAGATGACTCTCATTTATGAATCTATGAAAACTAATTTTTAATTGGCTATCTTTTTCTACAAATGTACTATCTCTTTAACTCTCTGCTTCTAATACATAAATTACATTTTTGTAAAATGTTCCAAATTAAAATTGACAAAATTTTTCTTGAAAAGACTATTCCCATAGTCCTCTCCTGACACCCACAGTTTTCAAACTAATTTTAGCACAGAGCTAACAAAGTCAAATTAATATTAGTCTACTAGGAATACCTTGCCCAAAATCCTTTGCAACCCTAGAGCTCTTTTATTAGATCTATTTTTAATTGAATATATAGAGATTCAGTTAAAGAACTCTATAGAAAAATGTCAAGTATGAGAATATTATACCAAGAAAAAGAAAGAAAAGACCTTCATTATAACTCCTTGTGATGTCTTAGACATATAACTTTTAAATCGGGGATCTCAACCTTCGCTGCACATAGTATTACTGCCATAATTAAAGGGCAAAGAATTATCTTTTTGACAAATTAATGTTCTATTTCCAACAGCCTAAAGCAGCTTTGGCCCTTGTTAAACTTCTAATTTATACTAAATTGGTAGACATGAGTTTTGAATCAAGGACCTTCTATGAACTCAAAATTATCAGAAAACTATCTTCATTTCTCTTGGCCCATGTTCCTACTTCACATTTATAAAATAGCTCAGGATAGTAACTGAATTTGCTTTTTCTCATGGCCATCAATCAATGAACACATAGTTTTACAGTAACTTAACCTAAATTCAAATGATTCTACACAAAAGGTCTTATCATTAAACTGATTAAAAGCCCATAAAAATTTTAGGTATGTAGGAAATTTTAGTCTTACTCAAAAACTTAGCATTGGGCTTGAATTATTCTTATTTTCTTGTGATAAAAGTAGACTTTCAGAAAAATATCACCTCTTTATTCATATATAACATAGACCATTAATGCCTCAAATAAATATGAGTAAATGTTCTTAAGGCTTTTAAAATTTGTCTAGAAATATAACTTATATTCTCAATACACTGACATCTTACTGTCATTTGGTCAAAACATCCTGTAGCTGAGCAGGCTTACCTCAGGCTCCTGGTTGCTTGCAGTACATATGAATGTCAGGTCTGCAGTATCCAAGGCTGCCATGTAAAGCTTATGATTTTTCCTCCTTGTATTAATGACACAGATTTCTGGCCAATGGCACAATCAGTAGATGATTAACTGCCATCCTATATTTACCAGAGACTTACTGGAGATAATGAACATTGGAATAAAATTGGATGAGACATTTTAGTCATCTATGAACTTGGTAGTATAAATAGAATCGTAGTTCTGCCTTTACTCTCTAAAACATATCAAAAGTTTATGGAAAACAAACATTTTTATATTATCTGATTGCCATTTTCTTTTGGGTATTTGATAGTATGATCTGAAAATGAAGATGCCTATTGGATGGTATCCAGGAACTACATGTTTGAATTCTTATTCTAGTAATGTAAGATTACTTGATTATTGAAAGTTTTATGGATACTGGCTGAGACGTTTTTCTCGAGCACGTAACTCGGAAGTACCACTCACTGTAAGGAAACACAGCAGAGTACCAGGCAGCCCTGAAAGTAATTGAAGTGATTGCCTGGCAACTACGATCATCTGAACTCACAGCAGAGGTGATTTCTACAGCCAGTGGAGCTCTGTGCCCTCTAAATTAGTGTTTTAATAAGAACTAAGGGGCAATCAGGAGGCTCAGGATAAGAGAAGTCAAACGTTATTTGAAAATGGTTCATCTCGAGTGGAAGGACGATAAGAGAGAACAATGGAAGGAAATGACCAACTTGGTGTGTTTGAACTGTGAAAGAATAAAAAAGCACAACAACTTGCTAATGTGACTGACTCTATATAAATCTGTACTATTTTAAGTTAGGAATGTAGGAAAAGCAGGTATAATTTAATCTTATAAACATTCAAATGGATAGAAAATTTTATAAAAGTAGACACAGAACTACCAGTAGTTAATATTAAGGGGTGAGGGTGCCTTTACAGACTTGAAACATTTCTACATTTTTAGTCTTTTTACAATTAACCTACATTGTTTGCCTATTTTAGGAAAATGATTTATTCATTAAAATAAACTAAAAAAATAGATTGTATCAAATTACCTTAGGTTCCATTTAATGTGCAGAGTTAAAATTCAGCATTAAATTCCAGTATTTATAGAAGTGATGACACACAAGAAAATGTGAACAGTGTTTCTAAGGCAAAAGTCCCGCTAATTCACCGTAACAGGGCCACGGCCAGCACTGCGCTAAGTCCATGGCTGGCTACATGTAACATTCATACATCACCGGGCAACAAGCACTGTTACTGTTCGTATTTTGCAAATGACTAGGTTAATGCTTGGATACCTTGAGTCATTTTTATCAAGTTAAAGGCACTAAGTGTGTCTGTAGACAGTCAAAGTTTTTAAAGTCTGTTCTAGATTGTATCATGATTATATTCACCGTGGTTATGAGATGAAATAATGCTCTTAGCATTCCAGGTGTGACAAAGGTAACAGATCTGAAGGGGCTCTCACAAGGCCAGAAGGGCAATGGAGCCTCTACCCACCTCAGTGAACAGGATGGAGCAGGTGGATCTCACAGGAGCTTCTACAGTTTTCCAAGTCTCCAGAAAGAATTCATCAGGGTCCCAAGCATTAAGGAGAAAGCCCAGCTTGAGGGTTTCTATGACCTTTATACCGGTTCATGCATTTGGCTGCAGTGTTTCCAGAACATTGTCTCCTCTGTCCACCTTCCAGTCCCATGTAGTGTCTCTTCGTTGCAGCTGTGAGCTAAATCCACATGAGGAAATCAAGCTGTGGAATATGCATTCTGGCTTCTCTACAGGGCAAAGGAACACCAAAAGAAGAACAGGTAACCTAAATTTACTATTTTATTATATTCTGTATGTAACTGTGTAGACACAGGTAATGCTATGTAGATGCACATAAATATATCTGAATATTTTAGATGTAAACATGTAAGCACAGACCAAAACCTAAGCACATAAACCCTGACACCACACACCCGTGGTTCCTGTGTTTACTACTTGAATGGTTTCCGGCCAAGATCTTAGTCACTCCATGCTTCAAGTTTCTCATCTTTAAATTGGGAACAGTCATATTTACTTCTCCATGATAGTTTTGTGATAAAAAGTGTGAGACCGTGAAAGCCAGCCTGGTTTCTGGTTGAGCTAAGGCTAGAAATCCCAGTGACCTTCAAGGGATGGTAAACATTTTGCCTGACTTCCAGGAAAACAGGCCCATCACTGGCCACAGCGCTCCATAGATTTGTTGCCCAAATGTCACATAAGGGCAACTCCCCAAGGCCATCCACAGGTGAAGACATAACCATAAGTCACATAAGCTCAAGACCTCCATTTTAATGAGGTATCTAAAGACCTGAAGGCTTATGCAATAACCTTTCCTTCCCAAACACTTCTTCCTGCTAAAGTTATTTAATCTCAGGCCTACCCTGAGAAGTGGAATATAGTTTTATCCATACACTTTCTGCCATTACAACAAATGTCTTAAAACCATGACTGTCTCTTTTCATTGGGATCTAAGCACTAGCCTGCAGCCTGCAACCCTCATGCTAAGGACTCTCTATGCCAGACAAGTAAGACCTCCCCTCACCGTTTTTCCTTCAGTCCCTGGCTAGATCCAGCCCCCAACTCCCACAAGGTTCTCGGCTTTTCCATGGCATTCTGTAGCACTTGGGTGTTCAAGAGCCTGAAAATCAGACCTCCCTGGCCTCACTGTAGGCCTGGGAACCCCCAGCCCTTTCCATCCCCACGCTTCAGACTGCACTTCCCCATCCCTGGAGTGGTGTCCCAAGAGGTATCTGGTAAGCAGCAAGTTCAACTTCCTGCATCCTGCCCTGTGGTTGAGCAGATGCAGGACAGCCTCCCCACTAACCCTACAATTAAACATTTTTATATTTAAAATTAGTAATTTAGCATGTTCAAGAGAATAACAGAAATATGTTGTCAGGGGATTTTGGCTATGGCATTAAGGATGAGAATGATTCTAAGTGTCTTATAAAAATAACTAAGAATTATTACCTTTTGGCAGAAGTAGAGTCATTTCATTGTAGATTGACAGCCAATTATAAAATTTTTCCATGTACTAATAATAAAAGTTCTTTTTAAAAAAGGCAAAGTAAAACAAAACTTCATAGCCTGTTTTCATGAAGTTCTAAGTGTCAAGTCTCCAAACAAGTTCCAACAGGGCAGTGCTGACTTTAAGGTTGTGGTCCAGATCTCACCTGGATTCACTAGGAGACTTGGTTTAGCTGGGATGCAAAACCCTTAAACATCTCTCTGAAAACACTTCTGCTGCAGCTGTCTGCAGCTGAATGTTCCAAGCTGCTTCTGAGGGTAAGTTCCCAGACTGGCAGAAGCCCACACCAGCACCCTGCCTTCAGTGTCTGAGCTGCCTCCCCAACACACACAACCATTATTTACTCGGCTAGAACCCAACAAGCCCTTAGAGCCTGGGGCTGGCGTCTATTATCTGGAACAGCCAAAAAGGCATGGTTTTGTACTATTCTCTCTCTCTCTCTCTCTCTCTCTCTCTCTCTCTCTCTCTCTCTCTCTCTCTCTCTCTCTCTCTCTCTCCTCTCTCTCTCTCTCTCTCTCCACTACTTCCTTCTTTCCCTCTGTCCATTGGGGAGGTACATCTAGATGCAGTCAGGCAACAGGCTCACGAACAGCCCCTGCTTCAGTTGTTGAGGAACCAGCATGAAGTCCAAGCTATTCATCTGTTACATATGTGCAGGGAACCTAGGTCCAGCCTGTGGTCACTTTTTGATTGTTGACTCAGTCCCTAGGAGTCCCTAAAGTTCCAGACTAGTTGAATATGGTGGTCTTCCTGTGGGGTCTTTGTCCTCTTTAGGTTCCTCATTCTTTCTCCCAACCCTTCTGTAAGACTCTCTGAGATCCATCTAGTGTTTGGGTTTGAGTCTTTGCATTTCTTTCCATTGACTGCTGGGTGAAGTGTCCCAGAGGAAAGCTATGTGAGTTTCCTGTCTGCAAGCATAACAGAGTATCATTAATAGTGCCAGAGATCATCCTGAGAGAAGTAACCCAGACCCAAAAGGACATGCATGGTATAATCAGCAGACCCAAAGAAGCCAAATAACAATGAAGGTCTAAGAGGGAATGGTTGAATTTTTCTCAGAGAGGGAAGCAAATTAGATAATAGACTTGCAGGAAGGAGGGAAATGGGTGGAAGAGAGGACAGGAAGAGGAGCAGAGTGAGGAGGAAGAAGAGCAGGGGAGAGAGATGGGAGACTGGCTGTTGGGATGCAACCTCTATGGTATGCCAGAGACCTGGAACAGGGAGACACCCCAGAGGTTTTATGGGGGTGATGCTAGGTGATATTCCTAGCACTTGAGGCCATGAATCCTGACGAGGCCTCTTACTGTAGCCAGGCAGGACTCCCAGAGGGATAGGGACAATAAGCCACCTACAAAGCCTTTGAACTAAGGTGTGCTTTGCCTACAAGACATGCAGGGGCAAAGAGAGACCATAGACTGAGGGAATGGCCAGACAATGACTGTCCCAAAGTGAGGCTCATCCTATGACCAAGAACCAATCCCTGATATTAGAATGATACGCAGTTCTTGACAAGGGGAACCTGATACAAGCTAGATCCCTGGAGATAACCTTGAGTTCCTTACTGTAATTCTTCATACATTTTCCACCAAAAGTTATTAAGAAAGATAAGAAAGAACACTTTTTACTCATCAAAGAAAAAGTTTATCAAGTTGAACTCGCAATCATAAACACCTTTGCTTCTAACACAAGGGCACCCACATTCATAAAAGGAACTTACTAAAATCAAAGCACATATTACATCACACACAATAATAGTGGGAGACTTCAACACCACACTCTCATCAATGGACAGATCATGGAAGCAGAAACACAGTGACGCTAACAGAAGTTATGAACCAAATGGATTTAACAGACATCTATAGGACATTTCATCCTAAAACAAAAGAATACACCTTCTTCTCAGCACCTCATGGAACCTGCTCCAAAAATTGACCATATAGTCTGTCATAAAACAGGCCTCAACAGATACAGGATGACTGAAATAATTCCATGAATCCTACCAAATCATCATGGACTAAGGGTGGTCCATGCAATAAATGGTTCAATTGCAACAAAAATCCCATATGCACATGGAAGTTGAACAATGCTCTACTCAATGAAACTTGGTCAAGGAAAAATTAAAGAAAGCAATGATAGACATTTTAAAATTTAATGTTAATGAAGACACAAAAGTCCCAGACTTATGGGATACAATGAAAGCAGTGTTAAGAAGAAAACTCATAGCTCTGATTGCCTCTAAAAGCAAACTGGAGATAGCATACACTAAAAGCTTGACAGTATACCTGAAAGCTCTAGAAGAAAAAGAAGCAGATACAGGAGGATATAACCAAACTCAGAGCTGAAACAAACCAAGTAGAACCAAAAAGAACTATACAAAAATAAATAAACAAAATCAGGATCAGGTTCTTTGAGAAAATCAACAAGATAGATAAACCCTTACCAGAGTAACTAGATGGCATAGAGAGAGTATCCAAAATATCAAAATTAAAAAAGAAAATGGAGATATAACAACAGAAACTGAGGATATTCAAGAAACCATCAGATCCTACTACAAAAACCTATACTCAACAAAAAGAGAAAATCTAGAGGAAATAAACAATTTCTAGACAGACACCAAGTACCAAAGTTAAATCGGGAACAGATAAATCACCATTACCCATAAATAAAAGCAGTCATCAAAAGTCTCCAAACCAAAAAAGCCCAGGACCAGATGGGTTTAGTTGTCCCGCGCAACCGTCTCACCAGCAAGAACGACGTGGTACATGAAATAGGATTCTTCTGCGGTAAAGCTTTAATGCTCTCGAGAGGCAGAGCATAAGCTTACATCAAGTAGAAGCGAAGACCACGAACTATCTAGCCGGTCCCCTTATATAGGAATCAGTCCTCGCCTTGGATGTGGAGCCCCCTGATTGGTTGAAACTCATCAGGCCCTATGACGCCACGGGAGAGGCAGAACTCAAGGAGTGGAAAGTTACCCAGCGCGTGCGCACATGACTTGTTTACTGCTAACTCCAGCTGGATGTCAGCGCCATCTTGTAATGGAGATTGTGCAAGCAGCGCCCCACATTTAGTACAGAATTTTATTAGGTCTGCATAACACCTAATATCAATACTCTCCAAAATATTGACAAAGTACAAACAGAAAAAACACTACCCAATACGGATTTCAAAACCACAATTACGCTCATACCTAAACCACAAAAAAACCTCTACAAAGAAAGAAAACTTCAGACTAATTTCCCTCAAGAACATTGATGCAAAAATATTAAATAAAATTTCTTAAAATTTAATAGCCATCCTCTACTAAAGGATAAACATGCTGAGAAATAAATTAGAAATAAATTAGTGTGACCCTAAACAAGCAAATTAAATTTCTGTATGACAAGAACTTCAAGTCTTTGAAGAAAAAAAATTGAAAAACTCCCAGAAGTCGGAAAGATCTTCCAGCAATCTAACAGATTCAATGAAATTCCCATCAAAATTCCAACTCAATTCTTCAAAGACTTAGAAAGAACAATTTGAAAATCCATTTAGAATAACAAAAATCCAAGGATAGCAAAAACTATTCTCAACAATAAATAAATGTCTGGGGGAATCATCATCCCTGACCTCAAGCTTTATTACAGATCAATTGTAATAAAACCTGCATGGTACTGGTACAAAGACAGGCAGGTAATTCAATGGAATAGAACTGAAAACCCCGAAATGAATCCACACACCTATGGTCACTTGATCTAGAACAAAAAAGCTAAAAACATTCAATAGCAAAAGGACAGCATCTTCAACAAATGCAATGGCTCAACTGGCAGGCAGAAGAATGCAAATTGATCCTTTCTTATCTCCGTGTACAAAGTTCAAGTCCGTGTGGATCAAATTTCTCCACTTAAAACCAGGTACACTGAGACTAATAGAAGAGAAAGTGAAGAATAGCTTAGAAAAAATGGGCATAGAGGAAAATTTCCTGAACAGAATACAGATGGCTTATGCTCTAAGAGCAAAAATCAATAAATGAGACCACAAGGAATTGTAAAGCTTCTGTAAGGCAAAAGATACCGACAGTGAGAAGAAACGGCAACTAGAAGATTGAGAAAGTATCTTTACCAATCTTACATGCAATAGAGGACTAATACCCAGTATATACAAAGAAATCAAGAAATTACATTCTAGAGAATCAAATAATCCTACTGAAAAATGAGGTACAGAGCTAAGCAATGAATTCTCAAGGGAGGAATACCTAATGGCTGAAAAATGGGAATCAAAACCACTCTGAGATTCCACCTCATACCAGTCATAATTACTAAGATCAAAAAGGCAGGTGACAGCAGATCCTGGTGAGGATGTGGCGAAAGACGAACATTACTGCATTGTGGTGGAATAGCAACCTGGTACAACTACTCTGGAAATCAGTCTGGCACTTTTTCCGAAAACTGGACATAGAAAACCTGAGGACACAGCTATTCTACTCCTGAGCATATACCCAAAAGAAGTTCCAACATCTTACAAGGACACAGGCTCCACCATATTTATAGCAGCCTGATTATAATAGCCAGAGCTGAAAAGAACACAGATGTCCATCAACAGAGGAATGGATACAGAAACTGTGAAACATTTACACGATGGAGTACTGCTCAGCTATTTAAAACAATGACTTCATGAAAATCTTAGGCAAATGGAGGGAACTATAAGGTATCATCCTGAGTGAAGTAACCCAGTCAAAAATAAATGCACATGGTATGCACTCACTGATGAACAGATACTAGCTCAAAAAGCTCAGAATACCCAAGAAACAATTCACAGACCTTATGAAGCTCAAAAAGAAGGAAGGACAGAATGTGAATTCCTCAGTCCTTCTTAGAATGGAGCACAAAATACTCATGGCAGGAAATACAGGAACAAATAGAGGAGCAGAGGTTGAAGAAAAGCTCAGACAGAGGCTTCCTCACCTTGGTATTCATCCTGTATGCAGCAACGAAACCCAAGAAGAGCTTATTGGCAGGGACTTGATATGGCTGCTTTCTCAGAGGCTCTGATAGAGACATACTGATACAAATCAGTATGCCTGCAGCTAACCATTGATCTGAACTTGTGGACACCAATGAAGGAGCTAGTGAAACTATTGAAGTAGCTGAAAGATTTTGCAACCCTATGGGAAGAACGGCATAATCAATCAACCAAACCCACAGAGCTTCCAAGGACTAAAACACCAAACAATGAGTACATAATGAGAAACTATGACTCCAGGTGCATATTTAGGAGAGGATGGCATTGTCTGGCATCAACAGGAGGAGAGGCCTTTGGTTTAGTGAAGGTTCATTTTGTTTTTCAGAGTAGGGGAAAGCCAAGGGGCTGATGTGGAGAGTGTGGTTCGCAAAGGGAGCACCTTCACTGAAGCAAGGGGAGAGAGAGGGGTGATAGGAGTAGAGAAAGGGGAATGACATTTGAAATTAAATACAGAAAATATCAAATAAAAATAAAAATCAAATAATAATATATAATATAAATATTTTGTGTATGTATATTGATATACTATGTTATGTCTTGTATTATATATAATATGTGATATGTAATATATGTAGTTGTTGTGTCTATACAATGTCTATCCTGCACTCTGGCTCCAGGAGTCACAGCACATTCTCTTTAATGGCTATGTCACCTGTTCACTCAGGATTCCATCCATGCTTTCACACGCTGCACTCCATCTGTTCCTCACACACACTCATGACTTCATTCATTTCTAACATGTTCCTCGGGACTTCCTTGGTCTCTGGACCCTCTGGCTTCCATAACAGTGCTCCTTGCAAAGCAGAAGTTCATAGACTTGTTTGAATGAGGGTCATAGGGATACTGAGTTTCATTTACACATGAACTTGGTTAGGTTTTATTTTAATGACCAATGCACATAATAGCTGATTAAGGCCCATGTCAGAAAGGCTTTTACAGAAAAAACATCACCTTACTAAATATTATAATAGCAGTTGAACAAAAAATGTCCTGAAGTAATTTATGTGAAATAAATAATGATAAAAGAAATTAGTTTCTTTCAGTTATAATATACTAATATGAAAATTTGACTTTACACTTTTATATTGCTCTATATTGCTTATAGTCTAGAATTTACTTACAAAAGGTTTTAAAAATAAAATTTAACTTTTGATATTATAATATGATTACAACATTTTCCCATCTATTTTGTTCTGTCAAAACTTTCCCACATATGCCTTTCCATTTGCCTTCAGATTAATGGCATTGTTTTCACAAATTTTTATTATATGCATATATATAATTCAAGGTGTCTTGAATTAAAAACATATGACTGAAATAGTCAAATGTTTTAGCCTCTAAGTAGAGGTGGACCATACATTGTATTCTTTTTCAGCAATCATGTAATGCAATGTGACAACTTAGCATTTCATCATGGTGATGGTGTTCAAATGAAACTGGATGAGTGTGTTCAGATGTTTCTTTGGGTTGTCCTCCTCTTTCTTTGCTCTTTTACATGGTGATAATCAGAACCAATTGATTTGTTCCTCAGAGTTCTACCCCCTCCTCAACACTTTCCTCTACACCAGTGTTGAATAAATCATTCTAATGTTCCCCTGAAGTGAATTGAAAATTAATTTACACAACCAAGATGATTCTCCTAATAAGAGGGTACATGGGATGGGGAAATTGGAAATCATTACCCAGCAAACATTATCTGCATTATTTTTGTAGCTGCTTTAGAATGCATTGTAATAGAAAATTAGGAAACCGGCTGTGAAGAAGTTTAAGAGGGTCCCCTGAAGAGCGGCTGCTTTAAAATTGATTCTTTAAGAAAGCATTAAAAAGCTATTGGAATTGATTGCCTGTTAATATAAAGGAAAAACTCTTTGCCACCATTTGAGTTAAAAAGGAGCATCTTCATTCATGCATGTTATTAAAACTACTGGCCTGAAAGCCCTGTAGAAAGATAAAGGATATGGATGGGATATTAAAATGGCAATCTTTACCTTATCTTGGATTTAAATTTAATACACAGCTTTTATTAATTTACCAGGAACCATTAGTTAGGATGTCAAAGAACGTACTTACAATTAAAATGTTATAAAATTTTGGTATCTTTAATAAACAGTACATGATGAATTCTCCATTAATCTTACAAGCATGAGAAAACGCCTCTAAAAAGAATAATTCTGAATATAGTGATTTTATTGCAAACTGTTGTGCAGAAAGAGTAGTAATCTAAGCTGATAACACTTCTGATTAGCTTTTCCAACTACTCTTAAGATGAGAAAATGGCCAATCAGTTTGCAGCAATTTCTACATTTTAAATGGTTGTTGCCATGTTACAAGCATCTCTACTGAGCCTTAAGAGGCCCCATGTAGCTGATATGTGGGTTATTATTTGACACACAGTTTAGTGTTCAGGCATATGCATATGTAAATAAGTTCATTAGAAGTCTTGGTGTAAAACTACTTTCTCTTTTTAAAACTTAAGGGGGGGATTCAACTAATAGGAAATTGATTTGTCTCTTTTAACACTTGATAAGTGCAAACATTTAACAGCAGAGAAGAATGAGTTAAAATGCCTTTTGAAGTACAAACTTTGATGGTGGTTTTCTGTTTTGTTTGGCTTTTGGGCTAAAAATCAAATATACTATCAAATACAATATAAAATTGCTTACTTCAGGAGTAGTCTTAGAACGTAGTTAAACCCCACCACCACTTCAGACACTCTCTTTATCCTTCTGTTTTCTGGACACTAAATAGTTCTACTCTCTCAGTAGATATTTGGGGGATGAATAGGATAGATGCAGAAAATGTCAGATAAATTTGCATTCCTCAAAGGAAAATTTCTACCAAGCCCAAACCTTTGCACACCCTCTCAGTTGCATCACTGGGTAACTAATAATGTAATAAAACAATCAAAATCAAAGCAAACAAAAAACTCGCTGTAATAAGGCTTTTGCATAGCTTAGTTATGACACCTCTGGAGAGCGCTGAGTCGGACTTACACACACTATATGGAATTTTGAATAATTCCAACAAGGCTGTCAGTATTTTCCACCAATCTCCTTTAAATGACTGATACCTAAAATGATAGATTTCATTTTCAGAACTTTTAAAGCTAAATAATACTCATCATGACAAATTTTAACAAACATTTTATATCTATTTATTAGCATTTTGCTTTCATTTTATTAATGAAGTGACCATTTTCACCTGCTCTAGTCTGCCTGGAACTGCATCAGTCCAGTTGCCATGAGTAACTATTTCCCCTCAACAGCAGCCTGGATTCAGTTAAAACCTATAAGCATCTCACTTAACACAAACACATTAAAGTACTGTTTAGAAATTGTTAATGGTGATACAGATGCTTACAATAAACATATCATTAAAAATTAAACAAAATCACAAAAATAATCTGACTTTAATTACTAGCTTACAACAGTTTTATATTATAGAATTAACACAAGTTATTGATTTTAAAAATTAATGCTCAACAGTGAAGGAAATTTCTCTGTAAACTCACTCCACAAAAGCAACTGTAATAAACAGATCTTTGTCTGCTGAGGCCAAAACAGACATATCTTCTCATAAATGAGATCATCGTAAATATAAGATTGTATAATTCACTCTGATGCAAAAGACAGAAATAAAATAATTTTTCAGTAATAAACACTTGCAACTTTGTGCAAATTTCTTTTAAAAACAAAGATAAATGTACAGACTTTAAACATTTATGAATAAAATTATAGTAATACATTTTTGTCAATACTTGGTTTTTTTAAAAGTTTGATAGTGTGCATTAAAATCTTACTAGTTACAATGAGCATAAAAAGTACATGTAAAACAAGATGTAACCTGAAAATAGTCAAAATTTTCGTGGTGTATAAAGATTAAACATAATGGCTTTCTATTTTATTTTTTTTTCTTGAAATTCATATAATCTGTAAGTTGTTTCTGGGGTGTTCAGAGCTTTCTGAGGTTAGTATCTAATTATCAGTGACTGCATATTATGTCCATTCTTTTGTGACTGGGTTATCTCACTCAGGATGATATTCTCTAGATGCATCAATTTTTCTTAAGAATTTCATAAAGTCATTGTTTCCGATAGCTGAGTAGTATTCCATTGTGTAAATGTACCACAATTTTTGTATCTATTCATCTAATGAAAGGCATCTGGGTTCCTTCCAGCTTCTGGCTATTATAAATAAGGCTGCTATGAACATCGTGGTGCATGTGTCTTTGTTGTATGTTGGAGTGTCACTGAGGTATATGTCCAGAAGTGGAATAACTGGGTCTTCAGGTACTACTATGTCCAATTTTCTAAGTAATTGCCAGACTGATTTCCAAAGTGGTTGTACCAGTTAAAACCCCACCAAAGGTGGAGAAGTGTTTCTCTTTGTCAGCATCTGCTGTCATCTGAATTTTTGATCTTATACATTCTGGTTGATGTGAGGTAGAATCTTGGGGTTGTTTTGATTTGCATTTCCCTGATGGCTAAGGATGTCAAGCACTTCCTTAGATGCTTCTCAGCCATTCAATATTCCTCACTTGAGAATGTTTTGTTTAGCTCTATACCCCATTTTTTAATAGGGTTGTTTGATTCTCTGGTGTCTAACTTCTTGAGTTCTTTGTATACCTTGGATATTAGGCCTCTATCAGATGTGGGGTTGGTAAAGATCCTTTCCCAATCTGTTGGCTGCTGTTTTGTTTTCTTGACAGTGGCCTTAGCCTTACAGAAATTTTGCAATCTCATTAGTACCATTTGTCCATATTTGACCTTAGAGCACCAGCCATTGGTGTTCTGTTCAGGAAATTTTATCCTGTGCATATGTGTTCTAATGTCTTCCCTACTATCTCTTCTAATAATTTCAGAGTACCTGGTTTAATGTGGAGATGTTTGAACCACATGACTTGAGCTTTGTACAAGGAGATA
The DNA here is from genome assembly GCF_963924665.1 of Micromys minutus. Taxonomy (NCBI): domain Eukaryota; kingdom Metazoa; phylum Chordata; class Mammalia; order Rodentia; family Muridae; genus Micromys; species Micromys minutus. Next base: position 44,056,325 of record NC_137960.1, on the reverse strand, counting down.
AGAAAGAGTCTATTTTTCTTCTTCTGCATGTTAAGAGCCAGTTTGACCAACAACATTGGTTGAAGAGGCTGTTCTTGTTCCATTGAATGTTTACAGCTCCTTTGTCAAAAATCAAGTGACCATATACGTGAGGGCTCATTTCTGAATCTTCTATTCTATTCCATTGATCCATGTGCCTATCCCTGTACCTGTACCATGCAGTTTTTAGCACAACTGCCTTGTAATATAGCTTAAGGTCAGGAATAGTGATTCTTGCAGATGTTTCCTTATTGTTAAGGATGTATTTTGCTATCCAAGGTGCTTTGTTATTCCAGATGAAATTGCACATTGCTCTTTCTAACTCTATGAAAAATTGGGTTGGATTTTGATGGGGGTTGCATTGAATCTGTGGATTGCTTTTGGTAAGATGGCCAATTTTACAATGATGTTCCTTCCAATCCATGAGCATGGGAGATCTTTCTATTTTCTGAGATCTTCCTTGATTTTCTCTATAGAGATTTGAAGTTCTTGTCATACAGGTCCTTCACTTGCTTAGTTAGAGTCACACTAAGGTATTTCATAGTTTTTGTGTCTATTGTGAAGGGTATCTTTTCCCTAATTGCCTTCTCTGCATGTTTATCCTTTGAGTAGAGGAAGGATACTGATTTGTTTGATTTATTTTTATATCCAGCCACTTTGCTGAATTTGTTTATCAACTGTAGAAGTTCTCTGGTGGAATTTTTGGGATCACTTCCTTACACTATCATGTCATCTGCAAACACTGATGTTTTTACTTCTTCCTTTCCAATTTGTATTTCTTTGATGTCCTTTAGTTGTCTAATTGCTCCACCCAGGACATCCAGTACTATGTTGAATAGGTAGAGGGAGAGTGGGCAGCCTTTTCTACTCCCTGATTTTAGTGGGATTGATTCAAGTTTCTCAGCATTAAGTTTGATGTTGGCTATTGGTTTGCTGTATATTGCTTTTATTATGTTTAGGTATGGGCCTTGGATTCCTGTTCTTTCCAAGACTTTTAACATGAAGCGGTGTTGAATTTTGTCAAATGCTTTCTCAGAATCTAGTGAGATGACCATGTGGTTTTTTTTCTTTGAGTTTTCTATATGGTCATTGATGGATTTAAGTATATTAAAATATACACCCTTTCTGTATCCCAGGCATGAAGCCTACTTGATCATGGTGAGTGATCATTTTGATGTGTTCTTGAATTTGGTTTGCGAGGATTTGGTGAAGTATTTTTGCATCAATGTTCATAAGTGAGATTGGTCTGAAGTTCTCTTTCCTTGTAGGGTCTTTCTGTGGTTTAGGATCAAGGGTTAGTGTAGCCTGGAAAAATGAGTTAGGTATTGTTCTACCTGACTCTATTTTGGGGAAGAGTTTGGAGAGTATTGGTATTAGATCGTCAATAAATGTCTGAGAGAACTCTGCACTGAACCCATCTGGACCTGGACTTTTTTTGGTTGGGAGGCTTTTGATGACTGCTTCTATTTTTTAGGTGTTATGGAATTATTTAGATGGTTTACCTGGTCCTGGTTTAATTTAATCTGGTATCTGTCCCGGAATTTATTCATCTCCTCCAGATTTTTCAGCTTTGCTGAGTATAGGCTTTTGTACTAGGAACTGATGATTTCTTGAATTTCCTCAGTTTTAGTTGTTATGTCTCATTCATTCCTGATTTTGCTAATTTGTATACTCCCTCTTTTCCTTGTGAGTAGTCTTGCAAAGGGTTTTTCAATCCTGTTAATTTTCTCAAAGAATCAGCTCTTGGTTTTGTTGATTCTTTGAATGGTTCTTTTTGTTTCAATTTTGTCAAATTCTGCTCTGAGCTTGATTATTTATTGCCATCTACTCCACCTGGTGTATCTGCTTCCTTTTTTTCAAGAGCTTTCAACTGTGCTGTCAAGTAGCTAGTGTATGCTTTCTCCAGTTTCTTTTTGAAGGCACTCGGAGCTATGCATTTTCCTCTCAGTACTGCTTTTATTGCATCCCATAGGTTTGGGTATGATGTGTTTTCGTTTTCAATAAATTCTAGGAAATCCTTAATTTCTTTCTTTATTTCTTCTTTGACCATGCTATCATTTAATAGAGCATTGTTTAGTTTCCATGTATTTATAAGATTTTTGTTGTCCTTGTTGTTATTAAAGACCAGCCTTAGACCATGGTGATCTGATAGGACGCATGGGGTATTTCAATCTTCTTATATCTATTGAGGTTTGTTTTGTGACCTATTATATGGTCAATTTTGGAGAAAGTGCCATGAGGTACTGAGAAGAACTTGTATTTTTTTGTTTTAGGACGATAGGTTTTGTAGATGTCTATTAATTGCAATTGGTTCATAACTTCTTCTATTTCACTATATCCTTGTTGAGTTTCTGTTTCCATGATCTGTCCATTGATGAGAGTGTGGTGTTGACATCTCCCACTATTATTGTGTGGGGTAAAATGTATTTTTCAGCTTTAGTAGGGTTTCTTTTATGCATATGGGTGCTCTTGTATTTGGAGCATATATATTAAAGATTGAGAGTTCCTCCAGACAAATTTTTTCTGTAATGAGTAAAAAGTGTCCTTCCTTATCTTTCTTGATAACTTTTAATTGAAAATCTACTTTATTAGATATTAGAATGGCCACTCCAGCTTTCTTCTTGGGGCCATTTGCTTGGAAGGTTTTATCCCTACCTTTTACTCTGAGATAGTGTCTGTCTCTGTCTCTGAGATGAGTTTCCTGTATGCAGAAAAATGTTGGATTCTGTTTAAGTATCCAGTCTGATAGCTTATATCTTTTCAATGGGGAATTGAGTCCATTTATGTTAACAGATATTAAGCAATAGTTGTTGGTATTTCCTGCTATTTTTGCTTTTAGAGGTAGAATTGTGCCTGGGTGTCTTTCTACTTTTGGTTTTCTTGCTTAGGTATTTTATTGTTTTTACTAGGATATTATTTCCTTCCTTGTATTGGGTTTTCCACCTTTAATTCGCTGTAGTGCTGGGTTTGTGGTCAGATATTGTGTAAATTTAGTTTCATCTTGGAATATCTTTGTATCTCCATCTATGGTGACTGAGAGTTTTGCTGAGTTTAACAGCTTGGGCTGACACTTGTGTTCTCTTAGGGTCTTCATGATGTCTGTCCAGTATCTACTAGGTTTCATACTTTCTGATGAGAAGTCAGGTGTGATTCTGGTTTGTTTAACTTTATATGTTACATGATCTTCTTCCCTTACTGCTTTTAGTATTCTTTATTTTCTTTGGGCACTTGGTATTTTGACTATTATGTGTCAGGAGGAATTTCTATTCTGGTCCTCTCTAATTGGAGTTCTGTAGGTTGCTTTCATGCTCATGATCATTTCATTCTTAAGGGTATGGAAGTTTTCTTCTATGATTTTTTGAAGATATTTACTGTACCTCTTTGTTGATATTCTTCGCCCTCTTCTATTCCTATTATCCTCAGGTTTGTTCTTCTCATTATGTCCTAGATCTCCTGGATATTTTGGGTTAGGAGCTTTTTGGCTTTTGCATCTTCTCTGACTGTTTTGTCTATGTTTTCAATGTTATTTTTGGCCCCCAATATTCTCTCTTCCATCTCTTATAGTCTGTTGGAAATGCTTGCATCTGTGACTCCTGATTTCTCTTTTAGGTTTTCTCTTTTAGGGTTGTCTCTTTTAGTGTTTTCTTTATTGTTTCCATTTCCATTTTAAATTCCTTCTTCAATTCCTTCATCTCTTTGGTTCTGTTTTCCTCTAGTTCTTTGAGTTCTTTGAGTGTTTTTTTTTTTTTTGTTTGTTTGTTTTGGTTTTTTGTTGTTGTTGTTGTTGTTGTTGTTGTTTGTTTCCTCTTTAAAAGCTTCTATTTCTTTATGCTTTTCTTCCCGTTCTTGCTTAAGGATCTCCATCATAATATCATCATCTTGAGGTATGATTTTCTGTCTGAGTCTTCTTTTTCTGGAGTGTTTGGCATTCTGCTGTTTGCTATGTTGGGAGAGCTGGGTTCTGGTGTTGCCAGGTTGTCTTGGTTTCCCTTGGGTAAGTTCTTTCACTTTCCTCTTGCCATCTTTTTGTCTGTGATTATATGTGGTCTTCTTTTCAGTGATTGGTTCTCATCTCTCCCGTGTACCTGGCCTGTGTCCTTGGATCTCCGCTGTTCCTGGTGGCTAATGGCCTTAGCATTTGTTCTGCATGCGCGGGCCCTTCGGTTAGAAACCATGTCCCTACAGCAGAGTTCCTGTTGCCCTGAACCAATGGGGGCCTTCTTTCCAGGCTCTCAGCCCAGACCTCTCTGTGCCTTGGCTACTGGCAATACAGTCTCAGCAGGCCTGTGTCCCTGGATCTCTGCTGTTCCTGGGGGCAGATGGCCTGAGTGCCTGTTCTGCAAGCAAGGGCCCGCCAACCAGACCTCTCTGCACCCCAGCTCCTTGCTACGCAGTCTCCCCAGGCAGTATTTGCACTTTCTTATCATGCTCTTCAGATTTATTGATCAGAGAAAAGGGACAAAACAGAATGTATTGAGAGCAAGGGAAAGAACCTATGCAGCATATGGCCACCCTAGCAGTGGGGACTCTAAAAACCACCTCCTTGTGCCTGAGTTCCTGTGCTTCTGATAAATTATCTTAACTTACAGTCTTTAAGAATTTCATTAGTATTCAATATCACCTCAATCCCAATGCTAAGACCCAAATCGTAAAATTTAAGCAAATATTTAAATCATGTAGAACTTGCCCCAAACCAAGGAGAGACTCTTATTTTTCATGTGTATAATACATCTAAATTTAAAAATTAAACCTACTATTAAATAAATATCAATATTTTATTACAAATTTATAAATTTTTAGAAGAGAGAAGTCATGTACAATATAGGAAGATCAATTTGGTGTGTTTCTCTAACGAGGCTTGCAGTTTTTATATTTTAATTAAGTTCTCATTAAAACTACAAATTTATATTCTAATAGTTGGTACAAATATTAGTTCCCAATAGCACATGTGTTTGGTAGAATAAATGATTTTACATTAGACCCATAAAATGTTGTATGTAATCTGTCAATAGTAACATATAAATGCAGACACTTTGGGTAGGGATTTAACCCAGTAGAACATGTGATCAGCAGGTATAAGGCCCTGGCTTTGTTGCCTAGTACCACAAAATCAAAATCAGAGTACAGCCTGCCTTCCCTGGGTGTGTATATGTGTGAATGTGTATGTATGTGTTTATATTTTATAATTTATATACCTGCATATATTCAGACATATATTCATGCATTTATACTATTAGTGTCCTAGAACAAAAGTAAATACAACCATTTTGCTTATCTACTCAGGACTTGTTCTTATTTTAAGTAAAATGTTTCTCTTGAATGAATAAAAGACAAATATTATTCTATAATTTCAAAAGATAGCAGTGCCATTAAATAGAATATGTGTTCTAGAAGTGCTATGATAAAAATAACTGTAAACCATCTCCACATCCTGGGACACCAGACAGCACACAGAAAAGGCTGTACATAAAAATGCATGTGGATCTCTGCACACTGAGGACACAATCATTGCTCTCCGAAGGATGAGAGGAAATGACCCATACTCATAAGTTAAAAGAGTTTAGATTCTCTTGTTTCATTCATTTCTTAATGAGTCCAATAGGTCACTCTATTCTACATTCGCAAAATCAAAACACAGCAAGACATCAGAAAACTGACATTCATCTGTTTTTTTAAAATCTTTTTATTGGATATTTTATGCATTTACATTTCAAATGTTATCCCCTTTGCCCCTCTCTTCCATCTCCATACCCTTTTCCCTTGCTGACATGAAGATACTCCCTCTCCCAACCACCCTCTCTCATCTCATCGCCCTGGTATTCCTCTACACCGTGGATAGAAGCCTTCACAGGACCAAAGGCTTCTGCTATTGATGTCAGGCAATGCCATCCTCTACTACATATGCGACTGGAGCCATCTCTTAAATGCACTCATGTGAGTTCAGAGGACTCTAAACATGTGAAGAGTAAGTGTACCTTTATATAAGATTTGTGAGAACCAGCATTTTAAAATATTTTCTACTCCTTTATGCATGAAGCACTGCTTGGCAATCTGTGCCTTAGCACCTCTAAGCTATGTCAATAAACAGTGGGCACAACCGCTAAGCTTCTGGGAAAATCACTAACAAAATAGAGAAGCAAATACCTCAGTAAACACACACACACACACACACACACACACACACACACATCTAAAGTGGACAGTGGAAACCATTATGAGAAATAAAAGATGTAAAAGGAAATGTATGGGAGCCCAACATCCCTGATGCATCCTACGTTTCACAAAGCACTTCCTTTCTTTAATTGACATGTTAAAGACCACTGAGCAAAGAGAACCACCAGTCACTGAAGGACACTCTGTTTAATAAGACCACACATCATCCGTCAAAATTCTTGACAGGAACTAGAGACTAACTGCTGCCCTTCCCTGGCTGCCAGCTCGAGAGAAAGTGCTCCGCCCAGAAGAGCAACTCAGCCAGGCTCAGCATTCCCCCTACTGTTGTGGCAGCCGTCAAGAAAAATTACTTGTGAGGGAGCATCTTGAACAGATGGTCTGTAGACAAGTTAGAAACGAGAAAAGCTATGAGAAGAGATCGTAGAAGTGAAGCCCAGACTTTAAATCATGGGCAATTGACTACTGAGAAGCCCTGCTTTGTATCTATGGAGTGGCAAAGAAAAGCTTTCCTGCAAATGTGTTAGGCAGAAGTCTACATCCCTATCCATGCCAGACTCTTGTTGGCTGCTTTATATGGTCACATCAAGTCCGTGAGTGATAACAGCCAAGTGAGAAATCTAAAAACTCTACATTTATCTCAAATGAACTTTATAACAAAGAGGGATAAGCATGATTATTAAATAATGGTTGGTTGAATATTGCTTCTCAATAGGCAGGGGATGGATAGGAGACCCCTGCCCACGTTGAAGCAAGTCTTTAGCAAGCCGCCGAAAACTCTACACAGGCATTCTATCTTAGACACCGAGACATCTTTCCAGCGCTACCAGGCATTCTTTCTTACGTCAGGAAAATATTAGTGGTGTTAGTATATTTGAGAAAATACACCCTTATGTTTTACACCTTGACTGAGCCTTAGGATCTTACATTTAAGCTGATCCTTTATTGTGCACGTTATAAGTTCTGTTTCACTCCCGCAGAAGCCCCTCAGGGAGTCCAAGGATACACACATGCTGGCCACCCTTGACATTTTTGTTTTGTTGGTGAGAAAGAATCTGCCTTCCATCTTTTGTGACAGTTTTGTCTCTTCAATCTGAAATTTGCTACAGACTTGAACTTCAGTCATCAATAACAGAAGAGTGTTCTTTATTAAGCACTTTCTCTCTGTATTCAATCTTGGCCACAGTCCACCTCACACAACTCAACACTTGTGGTGTGTGCTTTCTGAATGAAGAAACAGGGATGCAGAGATGTTGCATTATTCAGTTAAGGCCATAATCTTAATTCAGAAAAGACAGTTTCATCTTTGATAGTACAGGGTTTCTCCTCTGTAGCTTGAAAACAGAACCAATCTACTGCATACTGGATAGGAATCCATTATATCTTATATCTCTTCTACAGCTTTGCCTTTCTACAATCTAAGAAACCACAGTAGAGAGTTTTAAAAAAAAAAACCTGGAAGATTGGCTAGGAGTGAATATTGGAATTTGTAGTGTCAGGCAACCTTAATGGATACAAGAGAGACCAAAAATAGAGAAAAGAAAACAACAAAAAAAATACCAAAACAAACAAACAAAAACCCCAAACAAACAAACAAAAAACTTGTTTACTTTTAAGATAGTGGACTCTTCATGATCTGTATCTGTAGAGTACTGGTGGCATTTTCTGTTTGTTCACAAATATACCCTGCTGCTAACCAAGCCAGCATTAAAGAAAGCAATGCTTGAGAGATTGGACTCTAAGCTTGAGCTTAAAGTCTAGATGCACCTGCAGTTAATGCACATCTTCAGACTTCTCAGAACAAAAAGCAGAGCTGGGTTTTGCTAATGCAATGGAGAAGGCATCAGAACCACACTAGAGCCAGAACTGGAGTCATGCCCTTTGATTGTAGAACCATCCTGGCTACTATAGTTCTTCATCAGAAGCCAATTAAAGAAGGAGTCATTTAACAGTTCGTATAATCAGGACAAAATGGAGAAATGGTACCTGAATGCTTTGTGCATGGCCCCATTAGGGTAATTGGCATTTTTAGTATAATTGGCTTTTCTGTGTTATTTTCTTAGGTATCTCTGATGATAAGAACTGCTTCACTCATCCTTGTAATCCTGCTGAGTGCAATCTTTAGAGCTTAAAAGGTGCTTCATAAACGTTTTTAGGATGAAAAAATATTCCTGGCATCTCACCAAGAGAGGATTCCTCTTGCATGCATATTCTATCATGTTCTATGCAAGCCCATTTCCAAGAGAGAGCGTCACATTGGCTCTCTATTTTAAGCCCTGAAGTTATTGTAGAAACTCTGGATGGCTTTAATAAGGACTTCCTGATCATCTGTCTTTTGTCTGCTTGACTTTAGTTAGTATTTTGACAATTCTAACCATTTGCTGAATACATGTGTTTCATACTTTGTCTTCTTTTAATAAATTGTAAGCTTCTTAAAAGCAATACCAGGAATAGAGTCAGGACTCCAAAATGACTGTGTAGATATGTACAACACACTCAGTAAGTCTAGAGAGTCACTCAGTTCCACATTTCCAATATTTTACAGCACAATCAATGTGCCCACTAACTACTATATTTATAAATGTAACTAGACCATGTACATGTATTCAAATACAATGAATAGATGTGTCTGAAATTATTATTCTCTGAATACATTATTGTATCATTGTATGAATTCTGAATCCAAAACCATACTACTAAATCCATACTTGCAATCATATTGATTAACACAGTATTGTCTGAAGCCAGTCTGTTAAAGAAGGCCATTTGTTTGCTCATGTTGTTATGGATAGTGACATCTTAGTCTTGATTACTTTCAAAAATATGCTGAAACAACAAAATCTAGGTATACACCATGATGGAATCCTAAAGATAGTCAAATGTTAGTTTTAAAAACTGTGTTTGATTTTGATACTTTTGAAGTGAATTTGTCAAGTCTCAAAATTACTTATAAATAAACTGTGGCAATGATCATCTACCAAAAATACATTTTCACATCTGGATAACCTTACAGGGAGAGTTCAGATAAAATGTTGCTATGATAAAAGCAATTAGGAATAGCACAGGGAGATGAACTAGAGAATGTGCTCCAGCTCCATTTTTTCCCCTTATTTCATTAACCTCAGTTTTGATTGACAGTTTAAGAAACTGTGGCAATCATCTTTTTTCATCCTCTTTGGATTTATGTGCCTGTGCAGTAGTCTTTTTGGGAACCTTTGGAGCTACTGAAAATGACAAGTTGGATATTTTTCCACCAATATCAAGAACTTTAAATACACTATAATTAAGTATTCATATTAATCAATAAATCCCATGTAATTAAGCAGAAACATGTTTCTGATTTGGATGCCTAAATCTTCCTTTACTTGCTTTTTATCAAAAGGACAGCTATAGCTTTAAATGGGATACCACTGACAGCTGGAAGTACAGATGCAAATCCTGCTTTAAAAAATAAAATGAGAAAAAGAAAGCCATCCTTCTTTAGATATGGCTTCACTGAGACACACCTAATTCTGTAATTGAGACAAAAGCAGCAGGTTTTCAGTATCACTTTCCCTTGGCACATGTATATGTATGTTATATGAGAAACAGTTCCCTGGGCAAAAACCTATTCCTTCCCACTTTTAAACTGTGGGGGAGTGTTGAAGTGGAGGCTTCTGTACTTGTGTGTAACTTGGCTATAATTTCCATATTGCTCTCAAAACTGACATGTGCTCAAGTTTTTCTTTCTACTTGCATAGCTATGTGAGATTTACACCAAAGTGGTGGCTCTTTAAGGAACAAAAGGGAATTCTCAGGGAAGGATATAAGTTTTGTGTGTTTTATTAAAATGAAATTTTTTATTTCAAATATTTTTTTAAAAGTAAAAACATAACCCATATGTTTAGATTACAAACCAACCCAAGATTTTTTATTTATTATTTATGTACAATTATAATGTGGTACAACTAAATATTTTAATGTAACAAATGACTAGAATAATCATAGATTATATGTTTTATAAAAATCACCATAAAAGGAGAAATTTGTCCCTATCCAGCAGCATTGTTATCTAAGTGCGATGTCTCTGACTGCTTCTTTCCACAGAGCAAATTTCCCTTCTCTTTTGGCTGTGATTTTTAAAATCAATAAAGAATGAAGAAGGTCGGGGATGCACAGAAGAAAGTTCAAACTGTCATCAAGTTAGCTTATTTTTGAGAAATTAAACTCTATCCTTGAAGTTTTAGGAATTTTTCTAAAGGAATTTCTGGATTTTGCTACCCTATCCATGACATTTTTAGACTCAGTTATTTTTGCCTAAACTAATTTACTCATTTGTATTAAACTTTGGAAGTCAACTTTCCACAACTTGTATTCCCATTACTTCTAAGAGTATATAAATGCTAACATTAAGGTACTCCTCATGGTAAGATTTCCTGGAGACAAGGTCATGTAAATCAAGCAGCTAGTAAGGGTGTGGGAGGATCTGAACCCCCAGTTATCTGAAGAGAAGCTATTGGCAGAAAATGGCTGCTAGAGAAGGTTGCTAAAGAGGCACCATTCTCTCAGGTTAGGGGCACCAGTGGGCTGTTCTGAGCCCAGTGGATGAACATACACATGTGTGGGGATGGACACCACTAATTGCACCCAGAGAGTTATTAATAACAAAAAATTAAAGTGGATATGAAACTGAGAGGAAGATACAGTGGAGACGCTGAAGGGAGATGGGGGTGGTTGTGATGAGTTAATATGATCAGTGTGCATTGTACAAATGGAACAACTATTTAATATTTAATTTAATATTAACATTATTTAACAGAATATTGTAATACTGTATTTCACATGATTTGGGACACTTTATGAACCTGTAAACCATAGAGTGTTATATTTAAGATTGAGTAATTACTGATACTTTCTTTTTATAAATTTATTATGTGTGAAGTAAATATTTACTATTTGACTGCTCTATTTGTGTGCGTGTATGTGTTTGTATTCTAGAGAAACCATGTTTTAAAATGATAAAAAGAGAGCATTTGGTGCCATCTTGAAGCTGACTTTCTCCAGGAAACGTTCTCATGTATACTATGCTATTTCTGAGTGCACGTGCATTTTCCTAACTAATACATTTTCTCAAACTCTTTGAGTAACTCTCATCCTTTCCCTGTCTTTATTCACAACCTTATGTTTGAATCACAGTGTCTACTTACCAATACACAACTTAAAATGTGACTAATATTTAGGCCAAATACATAATTTATTTTTGGATCTAGAAACATATATTTAACATAAGTGCAGAAATATAATAGCATATAATCTAGGATAGGATAATTATATGAAGATAAGGAGCAGCTATACACCTTTTGGGATAATTATCATATCACTTAAATATAAAATATATTAAATAATGAAGCCACCATCCTACAAAAATACTGTAGTTGAAAAAAACAATGAATAATCCTAAAGCTGAACTAGAATTGGACTGTTGACTATATGACCAAGTAAGTTTACTCGGTTAATATTAAGTTCCTCCTTTTTTCTACTCAAAATTTTTAACAATGCTGATTTTTAATTGGCTAAGATATGTTCATGTCACTTCTGATTCTATTTAAAGACAGCTGACATAGATAATACCTTCTCCATAGAAATTCTGAGTAAGAGTGCTACACCTTTCTGACTCTCAGGGATGCTATAACCTCCCCAGTGCTACATTAGGACTTTTTAAAATTTTACTTAAACTCTAACCTACAGTGCTTATGAGGTAAGAAAAGAGGCATGTAGAAACTCAAAAAAGAAAAAAAAAGAGAGACTTTTGAATTATCCCCCACTTAAAAACAGCACCAATTTAAGTCTCTACAATTTTAACATTTAAAAAATTATTTAGAGGGAAATATGGGGGCAAGTGTGAATCAGAGACGGAAGGAAAGGCCATCCAGAGACAGCCGGAACTAGGGATCCATCCCAAGAAAAGCTTGTTTACAGGAGCTTAATATATCTGTCTCCTGAGAGGCTCTGCTTGAGCCTGACAAATACAGATGCCAATGCTCACAGCCAATCATTGTCCTGAGCACGGGGACACCAACGGAGGAGCTGGGAAAAGGGCTGAAGCAGCTGAAGGGGCTTGCAGCCTCATAGGAAGACCAACAATATCAACCAACCAGAGCCCCCTGCCCAGATACTAAACCACCAACCAAAGAATACACATGGAGAAACCCATGGCTCTAGCCACATATGTAGTAGAAGATGGTCTTAGCTAACAGCAGTGGGAGGAGAGGCCCTTGAACCTATGAAAGCCCCAGTGTATGGGAATGCCAGGGTGGTGAGGAGGAATGGGTAGGTGATGGGGAAGCACAGTCATAGAAGCAGGGATTTTGGGGGAGGGTTGCAGGGATTTTGGGGGAGGGTTGCAGAGAGGTAACTTGGAAAGTGGATAACATCGAAATGTAAATAAATAAAATATTCAATAAAAACATCAATAGAGAGTTATTTAGAAAAGCAGATGACAGCGTTGGGGGAGTATGTGTAATGCCAGCAGGCAGTAGAGAAAAGCAGAAGCACCGTGAATTAAAACCCAGTTTTTGGCTAAAGAGCAAGACTCTGTGTCAAATAAAATAATTAAAAATATAGATTAACATCTCAAAATATTAATAAAATATTCATAGTAGTGGCCTATTGGTAACCCATGGCCAATGTGAATTTCATCTCTTTTCACAAGTCCTGATGTAAACTGAAGCACTGGAATTGTACAATGTACTTATTCCCCAGATACCCAGGATTCACCCACTACCCTAGGCAACGATGACCATGATTCTTTGTATGCAAGCCTCAATAAAATAAACCTTTGAGGTCTACAGCTTTCTGACTCACTGTATCCTACCAAGTTCCGTGCTCCTGGCCACAATATTTCCTCTCTGTTTTGTATTTCATATTGTTCAATGTCCTAAAAGACACTGTATTTAACAAACTGTATTCCTAACACTAGGTATTTTATTAACTTTGTCTCTTGCCCAATTCATTTTGCAGAGTATTATTTGAACAGCTCTTCTGTTGTTTGCGTTCAAGATTATGACTTGTGTAAATTAATAAAACTCTAGCAAATAACCATGACATAAGAAGTTGCTGATCTGAACCAGTGCTCACATAATCACTAAATGATATGCTCTAAGTCACAAGGTACAAAGCTGAGCTTTTGTTTTGTTTTCATGACGCTGACACACTGCAGAAAGAACCTTAGCCCTTGAGCATCCTAGGCAAGCACTGGATCCCCAGCACTATATATCTCTTAGACACATATTTGTTGTGCTGCCAAGAGTCACCTTAAACTTCTGAGCTCAAGCAACCCTCCCTAGTAGCTGCTATTATAGTCATACAACACTTGGTCAGTGAACCGAATTATTGACATCCTCAGACACTAGTCCAGCTAAATCATTTTCTGAAAACTCATCAAGTTGAAGTGCATGTGCTGATGAGATCTGTTGTGCAGAAATGTCCCTCCTTTGATTGACAGATAACTCAGTCATAGTTTAGGAAATCTAAAGCATGGCGATGCTGATGCCTAGCCCTTATTTCTCATGACTTCATGTGCTCTAAACTTACCTAGGGCTCTGTTGGCCATATCTGTAGTTCTTGGCTCATATTGTAGGGAATCTGAACTTACATGGTGGGAACTCAATCTGAATCTTCAAAGAGATTTTGCTGGTTCTGATGAGTGATTTTCATGTCACACAGCAGTCAATCAAATCACTATCTAAGTTTCTGCATTAATATTTCTCAGGCTGGTGGATTTAACATCAAACCAATTATTTGAATCAATAATACATTGGGAATGTCTATAAAAATGATGCATTTTGTAAATTTAGCTTACTATCTTTTAGTGCAACATGTAATTAATGGTATCAGTATTTTGGTGTTAATCATCATAGGCTAAAGCAAAATCTTAATTATTCCCTTGGACCCACACAATACATTTGAAAGACTAAGTAGTTAAGATACATTGTTTTTAAAATAGAACTGAGACAAAATCAAAACTGAAATAAAAGAACATTCTTCAACTGTTACATTTGTGTGTACTTAGGTGCTCCTTCTTCTTCTATTTTAAATAGGAAGAAAAAGGTTAAAAATCAAGTTTTGATTTTAACATGATTAAAAGTTCCAGTTAATGGCATTCTCATTAAAGAAAACTCTGTGACTTGCTTAATTGTGTTAACATAGTTGACGTGGTGCCGTAATACTTCAGACTAAGACCATTTTAAAAATGGTTGGCCTTCAAAAGAGGAATTTTACATGTCTAAATAGATGATACAACAGAGTTCTTTAAAAGAAAATGTACAAAGCAGGCACTTTTTCTCTCAGTAAGTACTTGGAAATTCTCGATGCATCGTATACAAGCACCCATGCAACACAAGCATAGGGAGGTAAGCAAACATATAAAGAGTGCTCTGCTTTGTGTCTTCAGATAAAATTGCCCAGAGCAATATAATCTGTATTTATATTTTTACTTTTAACTTCTTTTACTTTTAAAGTAAATCGCATTTAATTCACACAGGTTTTGATTCTCTTCTTCCAAGTAGAGGCTTGCAACTGAGCTCTGTCAGTCCATCCCAGTGACAAAGAACAGACACACCTGCCTATGAGATTGAGGTTCTTATTGACCTTGGGAACACAGCAGTTTTAGTGCAATAATCTCATTGAGGAAGGAGGCAAACCATATGTGAATGTACATTAACCACTCTTAGTACACATCATGATGATCATTCCCTTGGCTCTGGTTTGGATTCTGAGCTAAGGAATTTGGCCTGAGCTTCCACATACTTAGCCAGGACATACTGATAAAGAGGTTCAACATTAGCTTAATCAGCTGTTCTAAATTTCCAAATTTCCCCCAATATGTTCCTCGTGAGTTTGATTCCAATTGATAGACAGAATGAACACATTCCCGGTTTTGGTTTATTTTTCTAAAATTGATTTCCCATGTGTTATGGAGCATTGAGCTCAATAAATATAACTTACAACAACCACCGTGTGTGTGTGTGTGTGTGTGTGTGTGTGTGTGTGTGTGTGTGTGTGTGTTTGTGTGTGTGTGTGTAAAATTTTATTGCTGAAATAGGATGAAAATTTTTCTAATTTATTTTTTAAATTCACAATTGTCCTGATATAACTATTGCCAATGTAGACACAGGATGCTAAGGTCTAGAAATGCTCAGCAGTTCTCCTAATGCTGGAATCATTACATGGTCCACAAGACAGTTAGAAATAAGATAATGGTCTAGGAGTATTGTTTCATGGTTTTCTCTTTTTATACTTAAAAGGCAATAAGTTAAGTGGGTTGTTGTTCTTAAATCCCTTGCCCAATGTATAAGACAACTTGGGTTGAATTTCTAGCATAAAAGGAAACTAATATATCATGCAGGCAACATTTATATAGTTATATCTGCACATAGCTTTTAGTAATTTCTCCGTATTAACTCATTCTGTGTAGAAAGTATAATTGTACCTACATCACCATCACCACCATGACCACCATCATCATCACCACTACAAGTAGAGATGCTGAAGCACATGTAATGTTGAAAATCTGATAGGTGAAGAGTCAAGGACATAACACAAGTCATTGGTGTTAAAATAGGCAACCTTAGCCAGGGTGGTATAGAAAAGTTAAGTAGGTTTTAATTAGCAATTTTTAGCTATTAAAAATTGAAACTTCATGTTACTATTACTATAACATAAAATGACATCAGTGTAATTTCACTTAATAAAAACCAACACCCCAATTATACCTGCCACACATAGAGAAGAAACACCCACTAGACATTAGAAGTACCTAGCTGTATAAGAATTCTGAGTCTTCTATAACACATAAAGGTAAGATTTTAGACTCCTGAGCAGTCATAAATGGCATTGAATAATCAGCAAATGTCAACCATGACAGGAATGAAGGTGACACTAAGCACAGTGTCCACTATGCTGACTCTTCTAAATTTGACCTTACATGAAGAATGAAGCAAGATAAATGTAATCTGATCAGAAATAAGTATAAATGAGGCGGTATGCCACATTGTAAATCCTCGATAAGATATTATAATGGACTTCAAAATTCTCTTGGTTTACATTTACAATATCTTAGTTTCTAGTGAGATCATCTAATTTGAGACACAGGAAGTCTGAGATCAGTCTTTTGATGAGAGTGGGCCACAATGCAGCTGAGTTCTGCTTTGTTCTGCAAAGTCACAAGCTTTGTTAGCAAACATCAAATCAGTTATAAGAAAGAGATCTTCAGAAGAAAAGAATTTAGAGCATTAATTTATTTAATACATATATTCATATATTTGCAGCACTTGGACTGCTTGTGTCTTGATGCTCTTGAAGTGGAGAATCAGCGTGAGCTTTCTCCTCCCTTAGATCATTTTTTCAACTTCTCCTGGGAGCTCAGCCCTGGACAATTACAGGGTTGCCATCACAGCAGCTGTCCCTGTTGCTTAGCAGTGATCTTCTGTGTGTAAAACCTTAGAACTCCAGAGGGAGAGGCCAGTGTGAGTTAACATTCGGAGGTCTGAATCTTGTCTTCTGAAATATATAGGTTTAAGGCACTATAAGAAAAAAGTAAAGTATGTTTTTTTTTTTTCTTAGAACTTTTGTGTTTGACATTGCTGATCTGTGATTAACCACTCCTATTCTGGTACTAATAATTTGTATATGATTAATGATGCGCAAAAATAAGAAATATTTCAATTTCAAATCAATTAGTAGAAAACACTGAGATTGATAAAATGCTCACATTTAAACTGAATGAATAATCTTATTAAGTAAAACGTGACATAGTTTTAGACTTGTAATGTCTTATTAAGGCTTTAGAATGTAACCAGTTAACTATTAAAATAAAATTCTGTTGGTCTCCTTTTTACAACAGTCTACTTAAGATCCAGCATCCTCCTGAATCTGCCTACCTACTAACTTCAAGGAATGATTTCCCATAAAATAACTTTAAAAATTCAAAATGCATAATATTTAAGAATTATGTATTAATTTTGACTACATTCAAAAGTTAGTTTCGGGACCTAAATTATTTTTCCTTTTGGAATATAAATACTGCAACTTAGGTGGCATGGCACCATTGAAAACAGCCTGCCATATGCTTTTGATTTCACAGAGAGACATGCCATCTGCTGCCACATTAAATAATGATTCAAAAAATATTTGAAGCAAGAGTTTCAGAAGAATGTGGCCAAATGAGAGCTCTGCCCAGCAGCCATGGTTTGGTGTATGTCGGTAGGAGTGTTGGTACTCTCTGGTAATAGTGTCATATTCAGAAAGAACTAAGCTTCCCTTTATTGTGGCTTATGAACTGAACACAGTGCCGTTCACCCGGCATAATTATTAATACACATTTATAAAGAAATCTTTGACATAAAAGTGGAAACCAAAGAGTCTGAGTCGATTTATATTTAAAGGCATTTTGGTCCAGCAACTGGGATTACAACAGAGAGCACATTTATGCAGTTAGTTTATTTATAAAATCTCATACCTGCACAGAATTTGAAGAAGGTAGAGCATGGGTAAAATTAAGACTTCAAAGGGATATTTTTTTTTGGAGAAAATAAATGTTTTCTTACTATGTTTTATCAGGTGTTAAATCACCCAAGTGTGTATTTTAACTACACATAATAAATCCCTTAAGATTCCCAGAGAACAGAGGTAATTTTTCTAAGAAGCTTAAAATTAGAAGTCTATCTCAAGTCCATTTAGATAATGATTTTACAGTATTTTTGCCAAAAGGAAAACAGATCAGAATGAAATTTTCATTTTCAAGGCAAAGTTTAATATGTAGCTGCATGATTTCTTGGTTTGTGTATTTGACAGAAGAAATATTTATGCCTAATGTGCCAAATTTTAGCAGAGACAGCAACAATCTGAACAAGGCTACTTGAGTTTGATCAAAATTATTTTTGTAAAATAAAAATGAAAGAATCAACCACTGAACTGAAAGCCTGGCTTAAGATAGAAATTGAATTGTTTCATAATTCTATAACAAATATTACAAGGTACTCTTGAAACATATTCCAGATAATCAAAAACAATCTTCTTGCAGATAATAAAATTACAGAATTTCCTTTAAAAATTAAAGTTTAACAATAAAATTGAAAACTAAAATCTAATATAAGCCCATATTATTAAAATTCCACTCTCCAAAACACCTAGTTCTTCTTTCAAGTGGCGATGCTTGGCTTAGTCGACAAAGTTTATGTAGCCAATTTTTAAATTACTTAACAAGCAACCGAAAAAAAGCATTATAAGATAAGAAAACAATTATTAACAAATAATATATGTGTATATGTATCTATGTATATTCATGATTTATTTACATTATGCAGTTTTACCTAGCAAATGTTAATTTTACATATAAGAAAATTGAAGCTTGGCAGGATAACTATCTACCTAAAGCCAGATCATTAGTTTTATCATAATCAAAAGTGAGTCTTAAGATACTATGTTGGGAGGGGCTGGAGGTATGGCTCAAGGGTTAAGAACCCTAACTGTTCTTTCATATGACCTGGATTCAGTTCTCAGCACACACAGCAGCTAACAGCAGTCCCTAACTACAGCCCTAAAGGGTCCAATACCCTCTTCTGGCCTTTAAGAGCAATACAAATACATTGTTCATAGACATAACACAAAATATAACATCCATAAATACAAAACAAAAAATAAGTGAATCTTGAAAAAAATAATGTGTCAATACTAAAGTGAACTTCACATGGATCAAAGACCTCCCAAAAGACTGGCAGCTCTGACACTGTAAAAGAACAAAATGTGTGCTACAGCCTAGATGAACAGGGGAGGAATTTCCACACAGGACTTAGGCCACTCAGAAAGTAAGGTCAGCAGTTGGCAAATGGGATGCGGTGGAACTAGATAATAGTTCAGCAAAAGAAACAGATGATCAACTGAGGGCGTGCACATCTAACAGGTGCTGAAAATGCTTAAGTCAAAATAAATAATAAATAAAAAACATGAGCTGCCTACCTGAATAAAATCCTCCAAAGAATACAAATAGCTAAACACACACATAGACACACACACACACACACACACACACACACACACAGAGAGAGAGAGAGAGAGAGAGAGAGAGAATCATACACACACAGAGTCATAAACACACACTTTTAAGTGTTCAAGAAATTAGCCTCTCAAGGAAATAAAAATTAAAACTACTTTATTTTTCAAATTTTATTGAAATAAATAGTTTTTCCTAATATATTCTGGTTATGCGTCCGTCCCCCAACTTTACTTCTCCCTGTTCCTACCCACTTCTTCCATCTGGATCCACTCCTATTTTTTTTTCTCTCATCAGAAAGCCATCAAGCTTTTAGAAGATAATAATGAAATAAAATATAATAAAAATTAACACATCTAAATTAGAAAAGGCAAGCAAAGAGAAGGTAAAGTATTCAAGAGAAGGCACAAGGTAAGCACCCATTCATACACCAAGGAATGCCATAACAAGAATAAACCAAAATCCATAATACATACTCAAATGTCCTGTAGGAAAGAAATGTGGGAGGGAGGAGAGAATAAAACATAAAATTAAGGTAATTTTTGAAAACAGGGTGGCGTGAAGAAGCTATGATGTAACACTGAAACAAAAAAACTTCCAAAACTGCTGTTGAATTTGTTTTTTGTTGGCATCTACTCCTGGATATGCACCCTACTCTTAGGAGTACTTTGTTTCTCTGCTGAGACTCTCTTGAAGAAATGTTTTCATTTGCAAGTGGTTATCAACTGGTTATAGTTTCTATGTTAAAGATGAGGCTGTGTCCACTTCTTTCTATTCTAGGACCCCACAGCTATGAATCAATGCAGGCCCTGTACGGGCTACCTTTCTCTCTGTGTCAGTCATGTGTTGAATTAAAGGGCCTTGCTTCATTCGTGTTCCCCATTCCTTCTGGGTCTAGCACTATTTATGCATCACCTGCTACAGGGTTCTATGAACCGTGAGGAAGGGGCATTTACACAACGAAACCACACTCAAGGATGGGTGTTCAAGGCCTCTCACACTCAATATAATATCCGCAGTTTCTAATGCAGTAGGGAGCTTCTCTGATGATGGTTTAACAAGGCACTAATTTATGAGTATAGCAACATGTTATTAGAAGATATTTTACTGCTACATTTTCGTTGTCCTTGCTTTCTAAAACAGTGCTGTTTGGTTTTACTCTGGGCTTCTGAGCTATACAGTCCCCAGTTCCTGGTCCACTAAGGAGTTTTCAGTTTCAGGGTTCACCTCAAAGCATGAACCTAGTCCAATCAGGTACTGATTGGTTACTCTGACAAGAATTGTGCCATGATGGTTCTGTCATACCTTGCTAGCATGACACCATTGTAAATATGGTTTGAAAATGGCTAGGTGTATTTTTTTGACAGAGTGTATAGTACCAGCTGGAACACAGCGGTGAGTGATCTATGGAGGCACAGCTCAGCCTTTCATGTTCAATGAGCTGTCTAAGCGTTGTCTTCAGCAATGGAGACCTATTGTCAGTTTGTGGAGAGCAACCTATGATATTGGCAATAACATAGCCTTTGGGGAGATTTTTTTGGTTCCCCATTAGCAAAAAAACTCAATTAAATGTAACTCAATTCCAGTGCCCAGGTTCATTTGGTGATAAGAGCAGTTGTGACTGTTTCTTCCTTTATTTGGCAATTTCATTCAGTTCACTTCGTATATTTACATACTTTTAGGGAATTTTTATTGACTTAGGTTTCCAAACCTCACCTCAAATGGCCCTCTGATTTAGAAGTCTTTCTATATATATTTGCTCCCTCTTCCCCCTCTTTATTCCCGATCCCTACCTAAGCATCCTGATTCTGTTCCAGGTTCCCCTCCACCCACAACTATCTATTCTATTTTCTGTACCTACACGAGAGCTATTTGTTCCCATAGTCGCTTATTCTCCAGATAACTTCTGTGGTTCTAAGAATTGTAAGTTAGTTTTTATCATTGATTTATCAGCTAATATCTACATATAAGCAATATTTATACTATATTTGTTTGTATGGGTCTGAGATACCTCATTCAGGATGACATTTAAATGGTCACATCTATTTACCTGTGGAATTCATTATTTTATTTTTATTAGTGCCTGAAAAATACTTTATTGTATAAATATATGATAATCTTTATGCATTCCCCTGTCGAAGGACATCTAGGTTGATTAGAATTTCTGGGTCTTATGAAAATAGCAGAAGTGAACATGGTTGAGAAGATGTCCTTGGGGTAGGATGAAGCATCTTTCAGATATATTCAGAGTGGTGGAACTGAATCTTTAGGCAGATTGACTATCATATTCCTGAGGAATCACCACACGGATTTCTAGAGTGACTGTATAAGTTTCTTTTCCTTACGCCACATCCTCAGCAGCATGAACTGCCACTTGTCTTATTAATCATAGCCATTCTGATAAGTGAACTATGAAATCTAATAATAGTTTTGATTTGCATTTCATTAATGGCTGAAGATGTGGAACATTTCTTTAAATGTTTCTCAGCCATTTGAGTTTCTTCAATTGAGAATTCTCGGTTTAAATCTGTACCCCATTATAACTGGTTTTTCTTTTAATATTTGGCTAGTGAGGGTCTTTATATATTTCAGATATTAGCCCTCACATTGATGTGTAGTTGGTAAAACTCTTTCCCTTTCCATGGACTGCTGCTTTGTCCAAATTATGGCGTTCTTCGCTATCCAGAAGCATTCCTGTTTCCTTAGGGCCATTTATTAATTGTAGATCTGAGTCCCTGTGTTAATGGTGTTCTGTCCAGCCCATTTCTCTTCTGTCAGGTTTATCTATCTGATTTTATATTGAAGTCGTTGTTCTGTTAGGGAATGGATTTTGAGTAGAATGATTAATATGGATCTACTTGAATTTTTATTTCGTTATTTGTGTGTGTGTGACAGAGAGAGAGAGGGAGAGAGAGAGGTAACTTAATTCTTGAACTTCATTCTTTTTTTGTCTTGTTTTCTTTAGCTTTTTTGAGACAGGGTTTCTCTGTGAATCCCTACCTATCCTAGAACTCACTCTATAACACCAGGCTGGCCTCAAACTTGGGGATCTACTTGCCTCTGCCTTACAATTACTGGAAAGTAAAGGCATGCACTACACCTGGTCTCCCCTGTTTTTAATTCTCTCATATTACTTTCTCCCTTCTGCTGTCTAGAAGTCTTTTTCATTGCTCTACTATTTCAAAGTTCATATATTGCTATTAAACTGGAATTGTAATTTTTCTGTTGTGTTTTTTATACTCTTGGCTTTGAAAATGATCAGTGTCAACTTTTACTAAAATCATCTTTTTGGTCACTTTAAAGAAATTCTCTGTATTGGATGTTTTGTAGTTTTACTATAGAATATTTTGATGTTATTTTTTAATTGAACAACTTTATTTAAAAAACAGATAAATGTACAGATTTTAAAAGCATTTTTGCATAAAAGTATATTAATACATTGCTGTCAGTACTTGATTTTTTAAAAAGGTTTGATAGTATGCATTAAAATCTTACTAGTTACAATGAGCATAGAGTACATGTAAAACAAGATGTAACCTGGAAATAGTCAGGTTTTTTGGTGTGTAAAGATTAAGCATAATGATTTTTCTTTTTTTTTTTTTTTGGCCTTTGTTTTTCTTGAACTTCATATACTCTCTGAGTTGTTTCTGGGGTG
This sequence comes from Micromys minutus, assembly GCF_963924665.1. Taxonomy (NCBI): domain Eukaryota; kingdom Metazoa; phylum Chordata; class Mammalia; order Rodentia; family Muridae; genus Micromys; species Micromys minutus. Next base: position 44,033,451 of record NC_137960.1, on the reverse strand, counting down.
TTCAGAGCTTTCTGGGGTTAGTATCCAATTATCAATGACTGCATATTATGTGGTTCTTTTGTGACTGGGTTATTTCACTCAAGATGATATTCTCTATATGCATCCATTTTCTTAAGAATTACATAAAGTAATTTTTTTCTGATAGCTGAGTAGTACGCCATTGTGTAAATATACCACAATTTTTGTATCCATTCAACTACTGAAGGACATCTGGGTTCTTTCCAGCCTCTGGCTATTATAAATAGGGCTGCTCTGAACATTGTGATACATGTGTCTTTGCTGTATTTTGGAGCATCTCTGGAGTATATGCCCAGAAGTGGAATAGCTGGATTTTTAGGTAGGAATTTTTTGAGGAACAGCCAGAATGATTTCCAGAGTGGTTGCACTAGTTTACAACTCCACCAACAGTGGAGAAGTGTTCCTCTTTCTCCACATCCTGGCCAGCATCTACTGTCATCTGAATTTTTGATCCTAGTCATTCTGGTTGGTGTGAGGTGGAATCTAAGGGTTGTTTAAATTTGCCTTTCCCTTATGACTGTGGATATCAAGCACTTCCTTAGATGCTTCTCAGCCATTCAATATTCCTCAATTTAGAACTTTTTGTTTAGCTCTGTACCCCATTTTTTAAATAGGATTGTTTGATTCTCTGGTGTCTAACTTCTTAAGTTCTTTGTATACCTTGGATGTTAGGCCTCTATTAGATGTGGTGTTGGTGAAGATCTTTTCCCAATCTGTTGGCTGCCATTTTGCTTTCTTGATAGTGTCTTTATCCTAACAGAAACTTTGCAATCTCATTAAGTTCCATTTGTCGATATTTGACCTTAGAGCACAAGCCATTGGTGTTCTGTTCAGGAAATTTTCTTCTATGCCTATGTGTTCTAAGGTTTTCCCTACTTTCTCATCTAATAGTTTCAATGTACCTGGTTTAATGTGGAGATGTTTGATCCACATGCACTTGAGCTTTGTGCAAGGAGATAAGAAAGGGTTTATTTTCATTCTTCTGCATGCTGAGTGCCAGTTGGACCAACACCATTTGTTGAATAGGCTGTCCTTTATCCATTGAAGGTTTACAGCTTCTTTGTCAAAATTCAAGGGACCATATATATGAGGGCTCATTTCTGGATCTTCTATTCTATTCCATTGATCCATGTGCTTATCTCTGTACCAGTACCATACTTACATTTTCTATACACAGACATCATCAGTTTTGTCAGTTCCATTTTTTTATGATGTTGAGTTATTTTTCTGCATGTATTTCTGGCTTCTTTATCAAAAAATAATATATATATATATATATATATATATATATATATATATATATATATATATATATATATTTGTGGATTTATATCAAGGTCTTCAATTCTATTCCATTAATCAACAATTCTGGGGTTGTGTGTGTGTATGTGTATTTGCGCATGTGTGTGCCAATAACATGCTGTTATTATTATTATATCTCCATAATACAACTTGCTAGAATGGCCATTTTTCCCAGGTTAATCATATAAATCTGCAAACATGTAACATCTTTGCATCTTCTGATATACTCTTCAATTTCTTTTTTTTTTTTTTTTTTTTTTTGATGCTTTAATATTTTATCATGCAATTCTTTTCTTTACTTGGTTAGAGTAACCCAAAGATATTTTTTATTTATTGGGGTATAACTTTAATTCTCCTGAAGCCTATTTTTAGTGATGATTGTTAAATTCTTTGACCTCCCTTATAGCCCACCACCCACCAGAAATAGTGGGAATTAAAAGATATGGGGAAAGTAAGCCTGTTCAGAAAGGTTCTTAAGAGCACCTCCCATCTGTGCTGTCTAGAAACTGGCAGTTGAGTTCACCAGTTACTACTGACAGATTAATCTACTCACAAAACCTTCAAGGATACACCAACAGTCTTGTTCAGTAAATTCAGGATAGCAAATAGGAATCACCAACATTGGGTGACATGACCTAGTAAAGACAGCGAAACCTAAACCTCAGCTCTAGTCAGCAGGACGAACCAGGAAGAACCCCAGAATTTCTCAGCTTTGCCTCTCTCAGGGAAGTAAAGACCAGTGAAAACTCCAGACACACAGGCATTGCACAGCAGACTCTATAAGCCTCCCAAGCTCTGCCTCTGCCACTGTCTGTCCAGTCATATTTATGTCCTCCTCATGGGCTGCCTCAGCACGTGCACCTCTCTCAGCTGACATCACTCTGGCAATCAGCCTGAGTCCTGCAGCATACTACCAAAAGGTTTTCGGTGTATTTCTCTCTATGAAGTCCCAATAAATGGAGCTCAACTATACAGTGTAAGGTGGACCAATAAATACATGTGTGTTGTTAGGAAAGAGTCTTTCATCATGCGTACTTTTATGTGCTAGCTTTAGCAGAATATCCTATGCCTGCTTCAGCTAAACATTACATCATATGTCTGCCTTTGTCTTTCAGCTGTGTCTGCTTCAGGAAAACATTCCTACATGCATTTGCCTTAGCAAAACACCACCCAACACAACTAACTTTTTAAAGAACCTTTAACTTTCCACTTCATTGGTGCTATTGTGAAAGATGTTATTTCCCAGACTTCTTTCTCGGTCCATTTGTCATTTGTATATAAGAAGGCTACTGATTTTTGTGAATTAATTCCGTATCTACCTACTTTGCTTTATATGTTTTTAGACTCTTATAGTTTCCCAGTGGAGTTTTTAGGATCACTTATATATACTATTACATCATTTACAAATTCCAATTGTATCTGCTTGATCTCCTTCAGTTGCCTTATTTCTGCAGCTAAGACTTTAAGTAATGTATGCAGAGCATGAGCAGTCTTTACTTTTTCATGATTTTAGTAGAAATCCTTTGAGTTTCTCTTCATTTAATCTGATCTTAGTTATAGGCTTGCTTTAAACTGCCTTTATTATGTTGGAGTTTTCCTCGTTTATTCCTAATCTCTTTAGGACATTTATCATGAAGAGGTGTTAAAATTCAGTAAATGTCTGAAATAATGAAATTTGGTCTTTCAGCTTGTGATTCAAGCTACTGTAGCCATTTTAATATCTAATAAAATAGACTTCAAACCAAAAGGGGTCAGAAGTAATATAAAAAGATATTGCATAGCCACATTCATAAGAGAAGTCTTACTGCAGTTTACATCCCATAATGACACTCACTGGTGGGGAGACTTCAGTTCCCCACTGTCATCAACAGACAGATCATCGAAATACATGGTAAGCAGTGAAATGCTGGACTTGGCTGATATTATACCAAATGGACTAAACATATATTTATAACATTTCTCTCAAAAACAAAAGGATGAACCTTCTTTTCAGATCCTCATAGAAGTCTCTCCCACATCACACTCATACATGGCCACAAAGCAAGTCTCAACAGATGTCCCGAAATTGAAGAAACACCTTGTATCCTATCTGACACCATGGACTAAAGTTGGAGACCAATAACACCCATCACAACAGAAAACTTGCTTCCTCCTAAAAACTGAACAACGCTCCAATAAATGGAAAATAGGTAAAGACACAAGCCTTGAAATAAAGACTTTCTAGAATTAAATGAAAATTACAACACGACGGATGTAAACTTACATATCCAAATATATAGGACATTTGTCTAAGAGACAAGTTTATAGCACTAAGTACCTAAATAAAAATGAACTGGTGATATTATATACAGGTTTAGCCATCAAGAAAATACAAATCAAAAATTCTTTGACATTCCGTCTTATACTTGTCACAATCTAAAATACAAGTATCACCACATTCTGGCTGAAATGCAGAACACTTCTTTATTGCTTGTGGGAGTTCAAGTTTGTACATTCACTCTGGAAATCAATATGGCAGTTCCTTCAGAAATTGGGGATGGATCTACCTCAGGACACAGCCAGACCATTCTTGGACATATACCTAATATACCTAAAGTATTCTTCATCCTACCACAGGGATAATCGCTCAAGTATGCTCAGAATAGTTTTATTCATAATAGCCAGAAATTAGAAACAACCCAGATGTTCCTCAACTGAAGAATGGGTAATGAAATGTGCTAGATATTTACCATGGAGTATTATTCAACTGTAAAAACTGATCTAAATAAACGGTGATTCTAAGTGAGGGAATCCTGACCAAGAATGACAAATGTGGTATATACTCACGTATAAATGGATATTCGCTGGTACGTATGACAAGTGTGGCATGCACTCACTTATAAGTGGATATTAGTTGGTGCATATGATAACCATGCTACAATCTACAGACCCAGACAGGCTAACAAAAAGGAGGGCTCTAGGTGGACCATATGGACCCCAATTGGAAGGAAAAATAGAATAGATTTTGGAGATGTACTGGGGGAAAGTGGATTTGCCAATAGTAGGGATTAGGTAAGGGGAGAAAGATAGGGCAAGAGTTTAGGAAGAAACTACTGGAACTGAAGGGTATTTGAGAAAGGCTGGAAAACTCGTGCAGTGAAATTGCTTTGGAATCTATTCGTATGACCCTCATGATAGCTCCTGGCAATGGAGAATAGAAAACCTGAATTATCCATAGTCTGAAACAATGTAAGGCAGTGGTCCCAGATTATCAATCCAGCACAATACCTTAGATCTATAATTTTTCCTGCCTGCAAGCTGTGTTGTAACAGTGGTGGGACAGAACTTGTGGGAAGTGGCAAACCAATGACTTGTCTAATTAGATTTGTACCCATGATGCCTGTTTTAGTCAGGACTTCTATTGCTGCACAAAACATCATAACTAAGAATCAAGTTGGAGAGGAAAGGGTTTGTTCACTTACACTTCCACATTGTCACATTGTCACCAAAGAAAGTGAAGCAGTTCAGGAAGCAGGAGCTGATGCAGAGGCCATGGAGAGATGTTGCTTACTGGCTTGCTTCCCCTGGCTTGCTCAGCCTACTTTCTTATAGAACCCAGGTTTATCAGCCCAGGAATGGCACCACCCACAATGGGCTCGGTCTTCCACCCTTGATCACTAGTTGAGAAAATGCCTTACAACTGGATCTCATGAAGGCATTTCCTCAGCTGAGGCTCCTTTCTCTGTGATGACTCCAGCTTCTGTCAAGTTGACACAAAACCAGCCAGTACAATGCTCATGCTTGACACTGACTCCAGACCAGAAAGGAGAGGCTAGAGAGCTCAAAGCCTAGGATAGAACTGGCAAAAGAAAAAAATCAGTGAAATGATTCCTACTGATGTTCTGTTATATTCACAGATTGGTACCTGGCCCAGTTGTCATTAGAGAGGCAGCCTCTGGCAGATAATGAGAACAGAATCAGAGACTCACAACAGAGCATTAAGTGGAGAGAGAGACTAAGTTAGAGGTCTTCAATGGGTACCTCCCCTCAGACTTCAAGTTCCAGAAACCCTACGAAAGAGAGGGAAGAATTGTGAGAACGGGAATGGTAGAGGATCCTGGGAAATAAATACCCTTGGAATTATCTAAGCAGTATTCATTGGGTCTCACATGTCCTGAAGCAGCAAAAATAAAGATTATGAGTCTGTGCTAAGTCCTCTGCACATATGGTTGTTGGCTTGGTGCTTTGGAGTAACTCTTGATAATGGGAATTGGATGTCTCTTACTCTTTGGGGACCCTTATCCTCCTGAGGGCTTTCCTCACCCACCTTTGATGTGAGGACTTGTGCCTGGTCTCACTGTATCTTGTGCCAAGTACAGTTGATGTCCTTGATAGGCCTGGTCTTTTCTGGAAGGAGTGCTGGAGCAGACCTACTTGGGGGGAGTGGGAAGAGTGGGCTGGGCAGATTGGAGGTATGATAAGCTGCAGTCACGATGTATTTTCTAAAAGAAGAATAAATAATGTTTTTTAATCCAAGCAGCATTGAAGGGGGAGTCAAAGAAAAAGATTAAACATGTCAAATTATTTAGACTCAAAATTCTTGAGTAGTAAATCTCAGACCCAGATTGATCCCATTATTTCTAGGAATTCGTAAAATTACTAGTGGAAAAATATAAGAAAGCAAGTATCAAAATTTAAGATAAACCCACAGGAAAGTAGAGAAGAAAGTTCCTTGGAGGTAGATCTGAATCCAGAAGTCCCAAAGGTGTAGACTGTGATTCTGCATAACAGAAGGTAGAGGGTTTACACTCAATAGAAAATTCCCACCACTCACCTACACTCTATACCTGCAGCCTCTGACTCACAATGAAAACCCCTTTCCCTTATTCAGATTATTAAAAAAAAATGTGCCCCAGAGGTTTTCCTACAGAAAAAAAAATGTTTACAATGAAAGAATTCAAGTATCGAGGTCCTTGATTCATTAGGGGTTAAACACTATATAGGGTGAAAGATGAGGATTTGGCTTCATTATTTTATGTCTCAAGTTTCCCAGGAACGTTTGGTGAAGATGTTGACTTGTTTTCAACATCTACTTTGAGCATCTTTGTCAAAAATAAGGTAGTTACAGTAATGTGGACTTGTGTCCAGTTCCTTGATTCCATTTCATTGATCAGTATCTATGTTTGTTCTGGCACTAAGCTTTTATTTTTATTTTTTTCTGTGATGCTATTGTATGGCTTGACAGAGAGATCTCTTTCTTCTCTCATGATGTAGTAAGCCTGAAATTGGGTGCTCTTGCTATGTGAATTTTTGGTTTGAGATTGATTTGAATACCCTTTATATTTTGTACTTCCATATAAATTTGAGGATTGATTTCTCTGCCTGTAAAGAATGAACCTGGCATCTTGATGGCTACAGCATTGAATCTACAGACGATTTCTGGTAAGTTGACCATTTCTACAACATTGATTCTTCTAAACCATGATCCTGGGTGGTTAGCATTTCCTTGGTTTCTGCTTTCATTGTCTAAAATTCTCATTGTAAAGGTCTTTTATTTTTTTAGTTAAGTTTATTTCCAGGGCGTGTGTGTGTGTGTGTGTGTGTGTGTGTGTGTGTGTGTGTGTGTGTGGTGTGTTGAATAAGATTTTTTTTAACCTGAGATGTGTTTACTTTTCCAATAGTAGCACAACTGCTGTGTATGTCACCCACTTCACAGAAGGACACTTACATCTGGTACTATAAATCAGTTTTAAACTTATAATTGGAAAAATATGGGCTATACTGAAAGAATACAATATTGCTGCTTAGCCATTTGACATTAAACTGCCTTGTAAATATTTATTATTATGTCTATAAACAAAAGTTATTCTCAGCTTTAGTCAGAGAAACTTCTCTTTTACTGAACAATGGTGCATGCAGAGACCCATGGCTGCTCAAAGTGCTGAGAATATGTTACAGATAAGTGTTCAGTCCTAATTAAGACATTGATACTGAGCTTGAAGATAGAAAGGAAGTGTCCAACACACTGTACCCTGTGCAGAACAATGTGATCTTGACTGTAGCTTAAGTTTACTGTATTGGGCCTGAACAAAGCTGACCCTGTCAATAGTCAGTCATGGATGGAGCTTGGACTCAGGGGGTCCATCTGAGAGGTTACTGGAGAAAGAATTGTTGTCTTTGGCTATGTAAATACTGCTGAGACTACCCAGCCTAATCAGATAGATTTAAACTCGTGGTTTGGCAGAGACCCTAGGTTAAATCCTGAATCTTCAAGTGGACATTTAGAGAATTAGGAATGTTGAAGAGAGTTGAGGAAGACAATAAAAGAGAATAGAAATGAGAGTAATTAAAATGCGTTGTATACATGAAACTTCCAAAGAATAAATTAAATGAATAAAAATGTAAAATAATTAATCACTTTCAAAAAAGGTGGGAAACTGTGTCCAGTACTGGCTCCACTGCATCTAACAGGACAATTTCGTAAGTGATTAGCTTAATTGTATTTTCAATAAAGAATACTGCTTTTTTTTAAATGCTAAGGTTCACAGAAAGAGTGGCTAACTTAACACATCAATTCTCTATTGTGTCTGGGGGAAGATTTTGTCCCAAGATAATGGGATCACATTCTCTTCATTGATACTCAACTGGTTTTTTTCCCTGTTTTCTAGTTGCTCTTTTTTTTCCACTTCCGAGTTTAGGAATTTGCTGGCTCCTTTCCTCCATTTAATGACTATATTTAAAAGAAGATTTGGCTATGTGCCTAGAGGCTCTTGGGTGTTGAGTGTCATATAAACAGAATTAATTACTAATTTTAGTGCCAATATCAGGTCACTGGCACTGAAAGTTCCATTGAAAGAAAAAGCAGAGTCATGAAAATTTCAACAAACGATACACTATTTCTACATAAAATAAACCATACATACAAGTTAATAAAATTTTACATTTGTACACTGTTTTCCCTGAATAGATTTACGTGCATTACTGCACACAGTCATCATAATAGTATCATTAATTGGCCACAATGGACATTACCAAGACTGTAAAAGCAAGGAACTAAGCCTCAGAAAACAATTATCTATCATACACAGTTTTAGTTATTCAACAAATACTGTGAACCTACTAAGTGTCAGATATTGTACTGGGATGTGTAAGACACTCAACCTCTCAGGATTTCCCAGAACTATCAAGTTTCCTAGGATGTAGATATTCAGTGATGAAGTGGGACATTCATGGTCCACAGGCATAGTACACCATGGAG
>NC_137960.1:43071742-43279242 GCF_963924665.1 Micromys minutus | reverse complement strand
TTGATACAGGCTTCAGTCATCTGAGAGGAGGAAACTCCAGTCTAGAAAATGCCTCCATAAGGCAAGCCTGTAATACATTTTTGTAATTAGTGATTTGGGGGCGGGGTGGGGGGCTGGCATCCCAGTGGTACCACCACTAGGCCGGTGGTGCTGTAAGAAAGCAGCAGAACGAATGGGCCACGGGAGCTAACCATTCGGCTGCCCTCAGCCATGGCCTATGCCTCCAGCTTCGAATCACCCATCAAGTAAATGTGGAAAAATTAACTTTTATCCTTATCTAATCAGAGTATCTCAGGATGCTATTTTAGGGTATATGGGCCTTTGTAGGTTCCCACTAAACTATCAGAACTGCCTGTTTACAACTGATTAATAAGAGCATCAATTAAAAAATAAAATTTACTAAAATGACTTAAAGAATGACTTTATGACTCCTAAACAGGTAGGACACACAGATTCCGTCCAAATTAGGAGATATCAAAGATGACAAAGCCCCAGGTGGTGGTGGTGGCGGCCATGCCTTTAATTCCAGCACTGGGGAGGCAGAGGTAGGTGAATCCCACATCAAAGCACAGATCAAACATTTTACTGTCTTGCTGCTTACCCACTACTTAGCCACTTCAAGTTTTGGGCTTGCTAAGTGTTCTTAGAAGATCTGTGAGCAATTCCCAACCAGGAGCTGCTAACTTTTGTGTCTTTCTAGGTAAACTGAGCCCACTGATCCCGGTTAGTATGTCTCAGTGAAACTCAGTACAGCGTCCAGTTTCACTTTGTGAAGATCTAAGTTTGTCCACCCGAGACCCTAGGTTTTGTTTGTGTGTTCTAAATGAATGTCATTCACATGAAATCCTGGACTGTGTCTCTATGTGTATCTTGTTTTTCTTTTCTTGATCCCCTCTTAGTTTGTTGGGAGAAAGTTGCTGATTCCATTTGAGATTCAGTCAGAAAGAAAGCAGTGGAATTTGCAAGTGAAAAGGAGCATTTTAGCTAACAAAACCCAGTGCTTCAATCTTAGGTCTTTATAGCAGTGGCTCTCAATCTCTGGAAAGAGACCATCAAGGGAACACACAGATATTTACACTGTGATTTACAACAGTAGCAAAATTACAGTCACGAAGTAACGACAATAATTTTATGGCTGTGGGTGACCACAACCATATTAAAAGGTCTCAGCATTAGGAAGGTTGAGAGGCACTGCTTTACGGACAGATGGACATTTGTACAGACATTGTATAAATGACCTGCTTCCAGGAAACTGTGTTGAGTTTTCTTCTCCAAGACACAATGAAAACTCTAAATAGCAATATTCTTTCTATTGTTTCTTGAGAAGTTTAAATATTTACACCTCCAAAACATGCAGAAAATGTTTAATTGTTGTAGTTCACATTCTCAAGCTGCCTTACAACTGTAAATTCAGAGTCCATGTTCCTCTCTTCTCAAAGTCTTAATGAATTCTCAGTCTAGTCTGATTTATGGAAGACACTCAAGGCCAACAGTTATTTCTTCAAGAAACAAATCCTGATTTCAGCACAAAATTTGTTTGATTGCTTGTTGTTTGTTTATTTTTTGAGTTTTAAATCACAGCTCGAACCAGCCTTGAATTCATAATTATTGTGGCCTCAGCTTCTGCTGTTCAAGGTGCATCTGCGGCTGAAGATAAGAAGGGGATGTTGGGTCCCCTAGAACTGAAGTTAGAGGACATTGAGGACAAATCCCTCATAGGGACCATGTAGGGACTATTCTCTGAAAGGGCACTTACACACTTTAGCTGTCAGAGCCACATCTCTAGGTAACTGCCTCATAATCTTCTGTAAATAGAAACATGTTGCTCATCTCTACTGCCAAACCCCATCAGTGCGACCTCATCCATGAAGAATTCAGCATCTCATAAGTATATTAGTAATTTTATAAAATTGGCAAAGATGACTATAATTTCCTAAAATCATGTTCCTAAGTAAAAAGTTAGAAACCTCATGGGGAAATTTAAGAAAATAAAAATTCAAATATCTCAAAAAAAAAAAAAAAAAAAAATCTAAACCAAGCTTATCTCTCAAAAGGGGTTCTTAAAGTAATTACTGTTTTAAAGTTCCATATTTAATAAAAAGAACATTAGTGGTTATTTCTAAATTTTTAAAACAGGTTAAATGGAAAATAACAGCTCCTGATACTGTGTGTTTTGTTGTTATAACTAAGGAATCTGGATACGAAAACCCAGCACACTTTCCAGCTGCCTGGGGCAAAGGTGAACAGGGAAAGAAATGATAAACCCAGCTTCCGATTTCTGCAAGACTTTTTTTTTGCCAATAAATCTCAGCTCTTATATCCTGGGGCTGACCTGGAAGGAGCTCTGCTGAGAAGCACCAGGTTGTATGCTCCTGGGAGGGGTCTTTGGGTCACACTGGACTCAGAATGCAAATGGTGGAAAACCACCAGGTTCCCATCAGTGAGGATTCCACAGAAATCTGATTAAATAAATGTGTTCTGCCTGCTCAGCACTGATAAACGGCGAGAGGAAAGGCCATCTGTCCTGCTATTATTAAACGTGGTACTCTGGAAGGAGCATGTACCAGTGAGGGCATGAATGTTGGGGACACAACACAGTTGTCCTTAACAACAGAACCACACATGCAATGTCATTTCTACTTGGTCATTTATGCTGTCAGTTGAATACAGCAGGTCCCCAAATATGGGATCCACATCAACAGAACTTCACATTCACATGGCTAACTGGGAAAATCAACACAGAATGGACGGGGCACTCCTTCCTGTCAGGAGAGACCCACTCCATGGCTGAGAAGGGAAGGGTGTTTCCCAAGTTCTCACGGGTGCGTTTGCCAAGAGTCCAGGCCTGGAGTGTGATGTAGAGAAACTGAGGTCAGTCGGGCTGTGCTGCTTTCTGTCATCTGAATGGGGATGAGGTGAAGGGCAGGGGTTAGTGACCGGAGTCCAGGCTCATCTCCCAGACCCCAAGGACAATGACACACGCATGCCTGGTTCAGAATGGAGCGCTGATGTCCGTGGACTCAATTCCTTCATTTCTGTTTGGCTAGCTTAATGAAATATCTTCTGAAAGTGCACCAACATATTTTGTCTCCTTCCTTCCTCCCCCAGCCCCTCCTCCTTTTCTTCCTAAATCCCTACCAGAAGAAAATCTCTGTCCTTTGTCATTGGTCCTAGCACCGTATCTTTTATTACATGTGTAATTTTGTGCATGTGGAGGAGCAAGAGTGCCTCAGGACTGTGGTGGTCAGGGGACAGCATGTAGGGGTCAGGTCTTGCCAGACGCTTTTACCTGCTACTTCATCCCAGTGTCTCTTATTAATATCTACTCTATTTGTTTGTTTGTGTGACAGTGGATCCCTTACCTGACTCCCTGACACATGGCTGCACGCTGGTAATCCCAGCACTTGCTAAGTTAAAAAAACAGGGTCACAATTCCTGTCTACATAGCCAGTCTCAGGCCAGCGTAGGCTACAGGAGATCGTGTCTCTAAAGCGAATTAACTAGCGCAAACTAAACAAAGGGACCCGACAAAGGTACAAAGTGTCACAACCCACCTATTTTGCCAGCGCCGGTCTGCCGGCTACACTTCTAGCTAGACAGTATCGCCTCTCACGACAGGGACAGTGGCATTTTGAAGTGGTTTGGACAATTACGTTTGATTGGCAGATGTTTACATGCAGTTTTAAAGACAAAGTATTTTAGAATACATGGTTTCAGCTGAGGTTCGTGCCTGGAATGCCAGCACTTGGGAAGGTCAAGTCAGGGGGATGAGGAGTTGGAGGTCAGCCCGGGTCATCTGAGATCCTGCCTCAAACAAACAAACATTGGTTGTGTGCGTAAAGGAAACTACTACTCAGGCAGAGTGGCATGTGTTTGTGATCCAGCATTCAGGAGGTAATCTGGGATATGAGCTGAGACATTATCTCAAGGAAAGATGGGGAAGAAAGGGGGATGGGGAGGGGAAAGAGAGCAACAGGAAGGACTTTGGAAATAAGGCAGGAACCACAGTCGTCCCAGTTTTCTCCATGTGTACGTGGGGATTTGCTTTGTTTATGCAGAGGCTCTTTGTGTCATGTTTCTCTATCTTAACAAAAAGTATGTGAACTTAGAAATTTGAATTTATAGGTAGGCCCATGTCCTAACTTCTCCCACTCCTGAGCTGACATCACCTAGTGAGCTTGGCTAGTCAGGTAAGCACTCTGGCCCTGTGCTCCACCCACAGCCAAGAGCTACATTTTTTTTTTTTTTTTTTTTTTTTTTTTTTTTTTTTTTTGAAATAACTGAAGTTCCTCAAAGAAGGAGCATTCTCAGAGAAGCTACGGCACTGTTTAGCTGTGCATAGCAATACCACTGTAGCAGGATGAGTCAAAATTACCCAGAGTCATCTTTCACCCTATACAACTCTTCCCTCTCATCTAACATCTTAAAGGCCAGTGGCTGAATTCTTGGAATGACTGTCTAAGCTTTCCAGACCTCTAGCTTCTACACATCCCCAGGCCACAAATACTCCAAAAGGACATCTGTCTGCCACTATGGAAGAAGCTTCTGGGAGCTGCTGTAGCTCCGACTATCTGAGGTCCGAATTGATGTATTTGGTAAACACGTCAATGACTCCCTTCTGTTTTGTGACTGTAAAACTTCACAGGACTCTTTCTGTACCGGAGCTAGTGATAACCCAAGTCTGTACCGGTTCTGCAACCTCATTCATTCAGAGTCAGCCTGGAAGAAGCCATTTTATGTTTATGTTGGGAAGTGTGTTCTGTTCTGGATGTACAGAATGAATTGGAAAGTTGGGTTTAAAGATCAAAACATTCTGGAAGAACTGTGCTAGGAGGGAAAGTGGGAAGGGAAAGACTGCATCCTATAGAACTGAATTAGGAAAATGTAATAGTTACTCATAGAGGGATGTGGTGGTACATACTCTCTGCACTGAGGAGGCAGAGGCAGGAGGATCACTATAAGTTTGAGGCTAGCTTAATATGCACAGTGAATTCCATGCCAGGCAGGGCTTATATCGTGAGACTGTCTCAAAACTGTACTCACTAGTCTTTTGTTTTGTTTTGTTTTAGTAAATAAAATTTGCATTTTAATGTACCATTCTAGTGCAAGACTATTTAAACTTGGATCTGTACAACTTTTAGGGGCTTGGGATTTCCTCCGTTTTGTAGGGGATCCAGCAGTACCCTTGGGCTAAACCTACTATATGATAAATCTCTGAGGGAGTTGGAGGTTGAGGTGGCAAAATTTTCTCAGTTCTTCTCTAAGAAATAAACTAACTCTCCAAGTGCTTCTTGGAGGATTTGAAAAACAAACACCACCCTCCCCAAACAAAGCAAAAAATACCCAATAACAACCAAACAAAACAGGTGTTTCTGCCATGTTAGTCATTTTCTTTCAAGTGGGGGAGGATTTGCCTGTTGAGCACATGATTCTCAGATGTTACAAGTCTGTTAATCAACCCAATTCGGTAGGTGGTGCTCATCTGGGATTCCAGCATGCAGGAAGACCTCAGGCAGCAGTGCTTCCAGGTAAGACTAGGCTGGATAGCAAGCTCCGGCAAGGCTGGGCTATTGCATCAGGTGGGGTGTGGCTAAGGATGGGATGGGTCGGAACCCGGGAGAAATAAAGCTATCTAGACTTAATCAGCTGCCATTGACGCGCTGTAAAAACTCTGATTCCTGGATGATACTGGAGGACATTCCCATTGACTTTACCAGCCAGCTCCGCCCAGTTCCTGATTATCTGGCCAACAATGTCATTTTAAGGACAGCCATGAGTTCCCTCAGTGACCCGTCCCAAGCTTTGTTCTTACTGATCACCTGCACACTGAAAGAGGACACACACACAAAACCTTATCTCAGGATTCTGTCGAAAACAATACCACAAAAACTATTCGGAAAACAAACTTTGTTTGGGTCTCTCTCTCTCTCTCTCTCTCTCTCTCTCTCTCTCTCTCTCTCTCTCTCTCTCTCTCTCTCTCTCCTTTTGACTTCTTCCTTGTTTTACATCAAAGCCTTTATAGCACAGACTCAAATTGTGTGTGTGTGTGTGTGTGTGTGTGTGTGTGTAGTGGGGCAGGGTATGGATGTGGGATGAGTTTTGTATTAAAATGAGAGTGGGGCAGGGAGAGGGCTCAATGGGTAGAGGTCTGAGGGCCCAAGTTTGATCCTGCAGACCTAAGCAATGAAGGATAGAGGTAATCCCACAGGTTATACCCCAAGTTCCAAACACATGCTAGCCCTGCCCTCAGAACTGAGCCTTTCTGGGCTTCCTTACTGCTGGGGCTACAGAAACTCTCAAATGGTTCATTTTATTTTGAAAATTGACTGGTTGTGTAAGCACACATACATGGATGTACTTGTGTAGGTGTGTGTGTGTGTGTATGCGTGTGTGTGTGTGTGTGTGTGTGTGTGAGAGAGAGAGAGAGAGAGAGAGAGAGAGAGAGAGAGAGAGAGAGAGAGAGAGAGTGTGTGTTTGAGTGTCTGTGTGTATGTGCACAATTCATGGTTTTGTGGACTAGGTGTGCACATGGACATCAAAAGTAAGGTTTTCTTTCTACTCTTCGGCGTGGTGGTTCTGTCTACTGATCTGTGTCACCAGCCGAGACAACTTTCAATTTTTAATTAGAACTTTTTTTCCCTTGCTGCCTCTTGTAAACTTTAAAAATAGTGAATAGAACAAACAGAAAGCATAGTGTATGAAAAGAGTGCGTTTTAAACGCTGCTTACTAGGCATCTATCATAACTAGGGTTGTCCCTGTAGGTACTGGCTTTGATATCCGGGACAGGGTTGTCCCTGTAGGTACTGGCTTTGATATCCGGGACAGGGTCCCACCAGTTTTTCCATGAACTCTTTTTCTGCCCGTGGCTGAGCCCGTGCATGCAAGGAAAACCAGGTCTCTATTCAGACCCATTACCTAGCCAAGCTCTTTAGTTTCATGTAGCCTAGGCTGGCAAAGAACTTGTTACACAGCTGAGTACGACTTTAATCTTTTGATCCTCCTGCCTTAGCTTCTCCAGTGCTAATATTACTGGCCTAATGTATCTGTATGCTAACGTATCTGGCCTTACTTTGTACTTTTTAGTCTAAAAAAATGTTTTCATTTGTTTTTGAGACATGGTCTTCTTGGGCAATTGAAGCTAACCTTATACTCAAGATCTCCCTGCCTTAGCCTAAGTGCACAGAGAATACAGGACTGATGTACTGAGGCCAGACTTAATTTATTATTTGAACTTGACAGTTGCAAGAAAAACCATAATTCTAAACAAAAGGCATATTGTCTTGAATTTACATTTTTACAAATAGTAGGCTGAAAAACTCTTAATTAAAAGTTAGAGGCCCACTTTATCAATAAGTGATACATGAAGAACTAATAGATACATTTGTAATAAATTCAAACAGCTGCAGGGAATGGTAAGAGGTTCCACACACAATTAATACTTCAGCATGTTCTGATTTGGTAAAGAGCCTATTTTTACTGTGATGCAAATTTCCCTTTAAATTTTTATATATTGTTAAAAGTGGATATTTTTTTAACTTTTTTCCTTTTGATTTAAAATTTATATTTTGAGAATTTCAAATAGGAGTAGTTCATTAATATTATTTTCTTCTTCCTTCTAACTCTTCCCATGTTTTTCCTTACATCCCTGCCCCCCTCAAATTCAAAGCCTTGTTTAGTTCAATTATTATTTTTATATATACACATATGTATGAATACAAAATTATAGAATGGTTTGTGAATTTGTGTCATCTTTGACAGGGATCATGCTCAATGACTCTGTTATGTTCCAGGACATTGACAAATTGAGCATCATTTAGATTTTTTTCATTTAATAGCATACATATTCTTTAAAAATATTGATTTTATTTTGCATGTGTCTTAGTTAGGGCTTCCATTGCTGTGAAGAGACACCATGACCAAGGCAAATCTTAAGAGGGACATTTAATTGGGACTGGCTTACAGTTTCAGATGTTCAGTCCATTATCATCATGGCAAGAAGCATGAGAGCATCCAGGCAGGTGTGGTGTTGAAGGAAAAGCTGAAAGTTCTACATCTTGATCCAAAGGCTTCCAGGAAAAGACTAGCTTCCAGGTAGGTAGGAGGAGAGCCTCAGAGCCCATCCCAACAAAATTCCACCCACAAGGTCATACCTGCTCCAACAAGGCCATACCTCTGAATAGTGCCACTCCCTGAGCCAGCCTATTCAACCTACCAAAGTGTTTATCAGTGTATTCCCTGCAATGTATTTCAGTACATGTATGCCTGGTGCCCACAGAAGTCAGAAGAGGTCTTCAGATTCTTTGGAACTGCTGGAGTTGCAGATGTTTGTGAGCCAACATGTTGGTGCTGGGAACTGGACCCAAGTCTTCTACAAAAGCAACAAGTGCCCTTAACCATTGAGCCATCTTTCTAGCTCCCACACATGTTCTTATAATGAAATCGAAACTACGATTTTAGTTTTTCATGAGGTCCTGGGGATTAACCTAGGCTTTCCCGTGAGCACGCTGGGCAAACACTCTACTACTGAGCTCACCAGCCCTCTTTTTCCTTTCTATTTCGAGACATATGTTGCCGAGGATCCTTTTGAACTCAATTTGGAGCCTAGGTAGGCCTTGAACATGCAGTTCTCCTGCCTCAGCTTGAGCCTTCTGAGCAGGATCACGGGGCTACAACATTAAGCCTGGGTCAGCTAAATATCTATGGAGTATTTGAATGACCTCCTTGAAATTTGAAGGTTTTGGGAACAACAACTTGAAAAAGCTCCCATGCCCCTCCTGTCTTCTCAAGTAGCCCAAGCTGCTCTTAAGGCTACGTACAGGATTCTCAATTCTCCTGGCTCTTCGGGAATTATAGCATGTGCCACCATACCCAGGTTCTCTTTCTTTTGAGACAGGGTCTCCATCTTTAACCTGGGGTTCTGCCTCTGTATCTTGAGTGCTGGGCAAACGGCTACCCAGTCTCTGCTGCCCTTTTAGTTTTCCTTGGTAGTGAGATTCTTGACTTGCATTCTATCAAAACAATCTTACCCCCCAAAAAGAGGTAGACAATAAAGATGTTTAGGGCTAGCCTAAACCACCTCAAAAACCAAAAGCCAAATCAAAAAACAACCAACTGACCAAACGAACAAAATAGAAAGAGAAATCTGGGCATAGCCATAATCCCAGAAGTCGTGAAGCCATGGCAGGTTGATTTAAGTTGGAGGCCAGCAAGAAGTACAAGAAAGTAAAGGTGACATTATATATGAAGCAGCCAATAGGCAGAAAGTAGCCACTACATATTAGTTACTTGGGTTTTTCACAGAGATTACTTGCTGGTTCTTCAGCCTGAAATTCTTACTGTCCTCAATGTGTCAGGAATATGCAAAGAGATTGGTGCCTCCTCCCTCAGGCTGTGGTGCCTCCTCCCTCAGGCTGTGGTGCCTCCTCCCTCAGGCTGTGGTGTCTCCTTCCTCAGGCTGTGGTACCTCCTTTCTCAGGCTTGCCCCTGGGATAGTGCTCTTGTCCACAGTACTCCATAAACTTTAGTTTGTGTATTTGTGTTCCCTGTTAGTCTGAGGCTTTTGGGATAAGGATCGTGAATTTGTAGTCTCTAATATTCATCACAGTGTTGGGAAATTGGAAAGTGCACATGTTTATTCATGGAAGGAAAGGCCTCAAGAGTTATAGATGGGATAAGCTGATCCAATGACTTGATTTGTCTAGAATGTTCTTCATTACACCTTGATGTACGTAGCAGCACAATTTTATGGTGCCTCATTTTATTCTCAGAAGAGTCCTGCTTGGGGTAGCAGATTAAAGGCAAGTTGAAAAAAAGCTTCCTGAAGGCTCTGGAAGGCTAGAAAAGACTTGTTCATTGGAATTTCTTCCTATCAGAGCAAGGCTGCTAGTGGTGGTGTCAGGGCCTGGGAAACGTCACCTTGCACAAGAAATACTTGTCATGACTTGACAGTGGCCAGTCTCTGAATGCTGATTCACTGGCTGCGTTTCCCAAAAGCAAGTGAAGAAACATCTGCCCACTGACTCAAGGGGCACGGGGCTCCTGGAGCCTACTACCTGTTCAGCTTTGAGTATCATTGGGAGATCGGCTTTGGGGTGCTACTACACCCCATTTGCCTTCATTCTCCAGGACCTCAGCTCCTGGGCCTCTGCTCCATATGTAGAGGCTTTTCAGAGAGGGGCACTGTTGAATGCTCTCAGGTGTTCTCCAGGTTGAGTCTAAAATGGAAGAAAATTGACTCA
Organism: Micromys minutus; assembly: GCF_963924665.1. NCBI lineage: Eukaryota > Metazoa > Chordata > Mammalia > Rodentia > Muridae > Micromys > Micromys minutus. The sequence goes on along the minus strand of NC_137960.1, from coordinate 43,269,003 downwards.
GGACTGAGTCTTAAATTACCTCTGATATTTGCCTTTCCCTGGGAAAAAACAGGTTTAAATGACCCTGAAAATCTGCTTGCTAGAGTCATCCATGAAGACTTCAGAGAACATGTCAGCACCTTGGCCGATTCTGTTGGTCCCCTGATTTTGGAAGAGAGAATGGCCACTCTTTTTTTCAATGTTCGGGTACACACAGTTCAGAAAATCCTCTAGACTGCCACATCTGAGTTTTTAAAAAATTAATTACTAATTTTAATTATAATTTAAAATTAAGTTAAAGGATGATTTATTTATGTTTGTCTGTGGGTCTTTTCCCAAACCTGGGCCCTTTGTCTCCTGTCTTGTGAGAGCGGAGATCACGGACCTTTGCCCACTGCTGGATTTGTAGATGGATGCTGGAATCCAAACTCTGCTCATTGTGAGTATACAGCAAGCACTTTATTAATTTCATGGACCATTTTCCCAGCCCCAATATACCAAGTTGCCTAAAGTGAGTCACCTGAAAACAGTGCTTAGAAGTTTAGGAAACTTCCAAATACTTTGAGAAACAAAACCAAAATCAAAACCCATTCCGCTTACCCTACTCACTAAGAAAGTAGACTTTTCTATACCCTACACATCAGTGTCCCCAGCATGCCACCACCCTGTCCCACCTTGATTACAAGTTTTTCAAAAATTGCAAACAAGTTTCCCTCTTGTTTCTTTCATTTTTCAGTTTCTCTCAAATATATAGAAATTCAAAGCAGCGAGCTATTGCTGATGCTGGCTGATTTGACTTTATCTGCTCCACAAGGGCAGGAACCTTAAGAGACATAAATGAGATACAGGCTAACATATGACTCCTGTGAACAACATCTGGTTCAACATGAAGAGGAGAAATGATAGGCATTGGAGTTGTCGCTCTGAGAGCCAGGCCACTGGTGTTTGAGATACAGGAAGCTTTGTTTAGCATTTGTTTAAAAGGGGAAGACAATGTTTGAAATGCGAGGCATACTGTGACTACTGGAATATTCTTAGGCTGATTTCTGGCATTGTTAAAATTTCCTGATATGTGTGTGTGTGAGTGTATGTGTGTGTGTAATGTATACAATATTTGAATGATATAAAAATAAGTCACACACGCCAAATAAGTATAAAATGGTCATACAAAAAGTAGAAGTTGCTTATCATAAATTCATGTCTGATTTACCTTCAGGAATATTTCTTTCACATGGCCTGGTGATGTAGGTTTGTCATCCTAGCAGTTTGAATCTGAGGCAGGAGGATGGAAAATTTGAGAATAACTTGCACTATAGAATGAGTTAAAGGAGCTGCCTGGAAAATTAAGTGAGACAGTCTCAAAAAGAAACAACCAACCAGAAACAGCAAAAACAAATAACAAACAAGGTCAAGGCTGCAGCTCAGTGGACACAGGAAGCAGCTCAGTGGACACGGGGAGCAGCTCAGTGGACATGGGGTGCAGGTCAGTGGACACGGGGTGCAGCTCAGTGGACATGGGGTGCAGCTCAGTGGACATGGGGTACAGGTCAGTGGACATGGGGTGCAGGTCAGTGGACACGGGGTGCAGGTCAGTGGACATGGGGTGCAGCTCAGTGGACACGGGGTGCAGCTCAGTGGACACGGGGTGCAGGTCAGTGGACACGGGGTGCAGGTCAGTGGACATGGGGTGCAGCTCAGTGGACACAGGGTACAGGTCAGTGGACACGGGGTGCAGGTCAGTGGACACAGGGTGCAGCTCAGTGGACACGGGGTGCAGCTCAGTGGACACAGGGTGCAGCTCAGTGGACACAGGGTGCAGGTCAGTCGACATGGGGTGCAGCTCAGTGGACACGGGGTGCAGGTGAGTGGACATGGGGTGCAGGTCAGTGGACATGGGGTGCAGGTCAGTGGACACAGGGTGCAGGTCAGTGGACACAAGTACTTGCTAGACAAAGCACGTGCCAGAGGAGTTAAGTTTGGTCAGTGGGATCCATGATGGAAGGAGAGGATAAACCCTCAAAATTGTTCTCTCATCTCTACATGTGCACTGTGGGCACATATATGCCAGTGTTCAATGCACTTGCACACATACACACACATACATGTAATAACACACATGTATAAAACTTTGAGATAGGGCCTCAACATATAGCTCACGCTGGCCTTGAACTCAGAGATTTGCCTGCCTCTGCCTCTAGAGGTCTTTAAATATTCAAATATTAGGATTGATGGTATGTGCCATTAGGCTCAGTAAATTGTCAGATATTATATTTGAAGAGGCCATTCAAAGTAAAATCATAAAATTTCAAATAAAAAATTTATATTTTCTCATCTTTCTCATTCCTTTCCTAATACAGGCAATTTCCTTACAAAATACTCTCATTATTACTGCTTTCCTGAGATTAGTTCATAAAGCAAAGGGTGTAGATGTGTGTGTGCGTGCGCACGCATGCGTGTGTATCTGTATGTGCGCATGCTGTGTGCATGTGAGTGTCTGTATGTGCGTGCTGTGTGTGAAGACTTCCTGGATTCTCTGACTTCCTGCTCCTAGTTCCTTTTTAGCCTTAGGTTTATTACCTCTCCCATCTTTTCCTGTCAGGAAGCACAAGGAAATGCCCAAAGACAGCTCACAGGGTTCTAGAGCCAGGTAATGATTTGGCTCACCTAAAATCCCGGACCTCAGGACGATGAGCAGGAAGGCTGCAGATTCAAGTCTGGCCTGGATTCCATAGAAACTGTCTCTGGACAAGAAGCAAAAGAGAACACTTGGCACAATTCTCAGAAAACACAAAAAAACAAAAATACAGTTGGAGAAGCTGATTCCATCTGCACTTGATAAGCATACATTGTTTTATAATTGCATGTTTGTGGAAATGGCAAAAAGATACACTATGATTGTGGACATTTAATTTTTTATTAAAATAAAATTGTTTATTTACATAGTGTGTGGTGTGTGTATGTGTGTGGTATGTGTGGTGTGTTTAGTGTATATGTGTGAGGGGTGTGTGTTGTGTGTGTAGTGTATATGTGTGTGTGCTGTGTGTGGTATGTGTAGTGTATGTGTGTGTGGTGTGTGTAGTGTATGTGGGGGGTTGTGTGTGGTGTGTGTAGTATATGTGGTGTGTATGTTTGTGTGTGTGTATGTGTGTGGGGTGTGTGTGGTGTGTGTAGTGTATATGTGTGTGCTGTGTGTGGTATGTGTAGTGTATGTGTGTGTGGTGTGTGTAGTGTATGTGGGGGGTTGTGTGTGGTGTGTGTAGTATATGTGGTGTGTATGTTTGTGTGTGTGTATGTGTGTGGGGTGTGTGTGGTATGTGTAGTGTATGTGTGTGTGGTGTGTGTGTGGTGTGTGTAGTGTATTTGTGGTGTGTGTGTGGTATGTGTAGTGTATGTGTGTGTGGGGTGTGTGTGTGTGTGTGTATTATGTGTATGTGTGTGTGTGTGGTATGTAGTGTATGTGTGTGGGTGTGTGTATGTGTGGTGTGTAGTGTATGTGTGTGTGGTGTGTGTAGTGTATATGTGTGTGGGTGTGTGTGTATATGTGTAGTGTATGTGTGTGGGGTGTGTGTGTGTGTGGTGTGTAGTGTATGTGTGTTCATGTGGTTTGTGTATGTGTGTGCGTAGTGTATGTGGTGTGTGTGTGTGTGTGTGTGTGTGTGTGTGGTGTGTGTTTCGTTTACTTCCCAGGCACTGTGATTACAAATATGCATCACCATACCTAGCTTGAATGGCATAGTTTAGAACTGTCAAAGCATGTCAAAAATTTAAAATAAAAAAAACTGGAGTGACTTTGAGCTTATTGTACATTTTAGTTTGTTACAGTTTCAAAATTTTAAGAATTTTCTACAGGCAATGAAGGCCCTGAACTAAGCAAACAGCTTTAATTGCTGAATCCCCGTAACACCGTGTGGTGTGGAAGATAGTAACTTTACTTTGAGCACAGTTTCATAATAAAAACTGTTTTTAAGTCTGAAGCTATTCCATCCTGTTTGATATTCATAATTAGTATGTATTCAGTCATATGTAATTTTTAAGTGTCTAGGTATGAATAGGAGAGGATGGGTGAGGGAGAACGAAGGCAGGGCTGTGGGCAGACAGAGATTAGCAAGCCAGGGTTGGCTCTCCCCTGCCATAGAGCAAGAGCATCAGCAGTTTAGAAGGGGAAGTGAGTTTCAAACCAAACAGCTGACGCTAAAATCAGCTGGTGACAGGCCTGTGTGGGGGAGGGGCGCCCAGCAGCTTGGCTTCCCCTTCATTCTTTTCTTTCTACCTTTGGCCAGGGTTAACAGTATTTGGTTTCCCCATTCTCTTACCCAGTTCCTGGGAAGGCACCGCGCTCCCACCCAACCCCCTACCCCTATCCTCTTTTCTTTCTGTTGCTTCTCTGCTTTGGTCAGGCAGTTCCACAGTGAAGATATGCAAACTGTGAAACTTAAAAAAAGCACCTTAGAGTCACCGAGAACATTTGCACTAGACCCAGGTGGAAGAATACAGCTCAACACATTGCAGTCTTGGGCACATTTTATTCTGCTGACTTGGAACTAACAGGGAAACCCCTACGGTCCTCTGCAAGTCCTTTCTGGAAAAAACAAAACAAAACAAAACAAAACAAAAAAACTTCCTCTTTAGACAGAGCAGAGCAAGGGTAACTAAGAAATCCAATTCTTTGCAATGTCTTTTAGTCATTTTGTTTACATCTTTAATACCTTGTTCATGAAAAATTTCACAAGAGTACAAGAAAGCCCTGCTCCTGTGTTTAAACCTTAGCCCACATCCGTTGCACATCAGTCAAAAATGGAATCACAGCACCTTAGGATGGTTGCTATTAAAACCCAAAACAATGCCAGAAGATTCCAAGCATTGGAGAGGGTGTGGAAAAAGCAAGATTTTGTTCATTGCTGAGGGAATGTGTATCAGCTTTCTTCAAACGTTTTAAAAGGAGCTGGACACGGCGGGGCACGGGTGGAATGCCAGCCCCGGAGAAACTGAGGCAGAGTCGGTGCCAGTCCTAGGCCAGTCTGGACTGCATAGTGAAGCTGGGGACAGCCTGGGTATTTAATTAGACTGTCAGACAACAAAACAACAAAAATAAGAGAGAGAAGAGACCGAGAGAAAGAGAGAAAAGAACGAAAACTTTAACAAATTAACACACCGTATACCAACCTTTGACTTGGGTACTCCCAGCAGAATGGAAAATGGAAATGAAAACTATGCCATCCTTGTACTCCAGGCAGACTTCCCAGGCTCAACCTCCCATGTGCTGGAATTACAGGCCTGAGAGATCATGTCTGTGATTCATATTTCCAAAGATGGTGTAGCTAGCCTTTAAAACCTGAGTACTGGGATCTGCTCCGACGGTGAAGGAAAGTTAGAGTCACGATTCTAAATGAGCTCAGCTGGTCAGGGAAAGTTACGCTTGCACGAGGATCATGACGGCAGAGAGTGGAGCGGTGCTTGTCAGGGGCTGGAGGCGTGGGAGCTGGAGTCGTTCAATGTATCCAGACCTTCACGTACAACGGCCTAAGGAGGAGCACCTTGAGCTTGAGACCAACCTGGCTAAACATGGAAACCCTGTGTCAAGACACAAAGTTGTTTATTGGGTAGAGAAGGTGGAAATTGTTGAGATGGAGTTTAAGGATGGCACAATGACAGGGCAGTAGCTCACATACAGTTTTGTGTTGTGCCTATTTTTCATGAGAACTAATTTAGAAATGACTAAATGGCCTCCGTGATGGCTCACAGTGTAAAGGACTTGCTGCCAAACCCGATGATACAAATTCAAGGCCCAGAATGATAGGAGAGAATCAATTCCTGAGAATTGTCCTATTACTCTACACATGTGCACATACTTACACATACACAGTCTCTCTTACACACACACACACACACACACACACACACCACAATGAAAAGTTTTTCCCACAAAAAAATACATAAAGCCAAAATACAACCTCAGGTTTAATAGTTTCATGCCATCCCTTAATGTAAAAGAACAGCAGATACATTTAGTAATTCAGTGATGTGGACCACATGACCCCACCCCATCCCCCACTCTCCCAGGCAAGGTTTAAAATAACACTCGGTGATGTTGAATGGTTCAAGAAGCACTTGTGGATGGACAATGTCACCTTGTTCTTTTCCAGTCAGAGTGTGATGGCAGACAAGCCAGGAGAGGTGAAGCCACTCTGATCTAACCAGGTTGACACTTAGTGTTCACCTCTGCTGTGCTCCATGGTCAGTACAGACTTCAGGCTCTGCTTCCTCTTAGTCAAAGATACCCAGTAAATGGCTCCCCACAAAACTGAGTTGCTGACTCTGAGAAAAATCCCATGCTATGTAAATTAACTCCAAGCACGCCTTCAAATCACACAGTGTGATCCCCATCTTCTGACATTTAGGTTACCAGGCCAGTGGTAGCATGGGTTATTAGGAAAGAAAGCTATGATTATTAAGGGGGATTATTTGGCAATAGGAACAGCAGTAAGCATGCTTTGATTTCAGCCTCCCCTCCCTTGGCCCACACATTTAATGATATCTTTTTACACTGTACTACCATGGTGGGTTGAATGGGTATGATTATCCCTACTTTATGGAAGGTGAAACCAAAGCCCTGGAAATCATTTGGATTTGGGACAGTGACTCACAGGCTTCTAGGCTCCTACATTCAGGGCCTTCTGGCTGTAAATAGTTTGCTTCTGTTCTGCTGATCCCATTCCACAAAGCCAAGCCCTGAAGGTTCCAAACAACAGGAAAGGCTTGTACTCCCATGACTATTCTAAGCAGGGCAACTCCATATTGTGGGGTGCCTGCCAAGGCTGAGAAACTAGTTGTAACTTCAGCAGTTACTTGGAGAATCTGAATTTTCCTGATTTCATTTGAATGGGGGTGGGGGTGGGGAGGTGGGAGGGAGGACAATTAGAATTTCATTGCACTCCATTTTCTTGGCATAGAAGCTCCACTTAAGGGCGGTCTTGCTTCAGTGGCTCTTCTGTGCAGAAAGACCACCCTGTGACCCAGAAAGACAGTTTCGCAACATGCAGATGGAGGGTTTCAGAGGTCCTCTGCGGGGGCAGCTAAATGTGACTGAGACATCCCAATCCCAGAGACAAAGGTCAGACCTATTTTAATCTCTGAGTGAGGCTATTACTCTGAGACAAGGCCCCTCTTGTCTGATTCCCTTCTATTTTCAGTGATTCACAAGCCTACTTCTCTTTCATCTGATAGAGCAGAGACACATCTACTCTTTCAGATTCACTGGGAGTTAAAATAGTTCCCCTCCTCATTCTTCTCAGAGTGTTTTCTTTCAGTCATAGGATTCTTCAGGCAGGGAGCCTGGGGGATCCCTGGGGTATTTAGTCAGGACAGCCTGGAATGTGAACCCCTAGGGAAGGAAGCTGGGATATAAAGAGAGTGGGTTGCTGCTGGCTTGGATGACCCCATGTATCCAGTCAATAAGTCTTGAGTGCAGCTTAGCACAGGAGACTCCTTCGAGAGATGGCCGATGCTTCAGTGAGCTGGTCACTTCCATGCTTGTCCCCAGTGTCCTTGAAGTGTGTGCACAGCTGTGTTGTGCTGTAACAGTTGGTAGGATCAGGATGAAGGGGGAACTTTGCTCCCTCCACAGGGCTTACTGTCCACTTTGGTGGACACTTTGGTCATTGGCTGTGCTGTCTGTTCCTGAGTTAGCTCTCTAAGTGAGCGCTGCTTCACAGAACCCCGCTTATCCAGTTTCCATCTATGCAGCTTTTAATGTTTAATTTTGCCAGTTGGTTCTGCTGTGCAGGGAACTGAAGTCAGGGCCCCAGGCATGCTAGGCAAGGGCTCTGCTTCCTTGGCCCTACTGTGTTGAATTTAATCACTCTCACCTAACTCTTGTAAATATGTTTTCCAGGGTAACCTCCCAAGCCTCTCTTTATAATTCATTAATACCTCAATGTGATATGGTCAGAGAAGAGTCTGAGCAATGTGGCGAGCCTTTGTCTCCAGGAGGTCTACCTAGAGTGCTAACAGTGAGGTATGCTCTGAGCATATTATTTATCTGAATCTGCACAAGAATCCTATGAGATCATTTTTTTTTTCTTCAGAATGCAAAACAAGATTTGGGATGGAAAGCAAGTTTCCTGAAGTCTTGTAATTTAGCTGGCGTTTAGAATTAGGATTCCATCTCACATCTGCAGGCCTAGAACGATTGTTCTGAAACTGAAAATTAGTGTTGCAACGCCCACTTCGAGTTATTGTTTGGTGGGTAACTTTAAATCTTGTGTTTCCGGGATTTTCTTCTCTTTCTTGCTGCCTCTTTGAGAAAAACCAGTCCCTGAAGTCAGTGAGAATTTGAGCAAGCTGCCCTTTCCTTTTGTTTATAAGAGGAAGTGTGAACTTTGTGATCCCTCCACACATTCTGGCCACTTCCCTAAATCAAAGGAGAAAACAACCTCAAAACTGTGGTTCTGATGCATGTTTTGTTACCAAAAGGTCAAAAACCAAAGACCCTGCTGGTTGCCACAAGGAAATAGGAAGAGAGCATTGTCACAAGCATGCCAGGAGCTGGAAAAACTAAATATATAAATCAAAGCAGTTTTGAAGGGGGATGTTAAAACAGCAATACGATTCTGTTTCTAAGTTCTGGCCCAGATCTGATGTTTAGCAGTAACTCCCCAGTGAAAGACGAAGGGTTTGCGTTACTTTCCCTACAAAGTAGAATTAGAAATTGGTGCTCTCTTAGCTATACCAAGGGCTGCTGTGTACAGCTTTCAACATGGGCTGTGCCTCCAGTTAGAGAAAAATGGAGAGGTGAGCCAATTTCACTGAACTTCAAGCCAAACGAATAGTGGCTTGGTTTTAATTCTGTGTGAAGGTATGTGGAAGACATCAGTATTTACACACATGTGAAGGTATGTGGAAGACTGCAGTATTTACACACATGTGAAGGTATATGGAAGACTGCAGTATTTACACACATGTGAAGGTATGTGGAAGACTGCAGTATTTACATGCATGTGAAGGTATGTGGAAGACTGCAGTATTTACACACATCCACCTTGTTCCTTGACAGACAGAGTGACTTTGTGTTTAGCCTCTTCAGATGAGATGCTCTTCAGGCTTTTATGATTATGAGATTTATCTCTGCTTCTATAACAGGAAGTAGCTTCTTGTTCCATGGGGAGAAAGGGCTAAGGGCTATTGGAGAAGGATGTAAACAGTTCTCCATAGGGACAGAAGACTCACCTTAAACGTTTTAAGTGGCACGTATGGCTTGGATTCACCAAAGGCCAAGAGAAATTAGGATCCCAGTGATGGAATTTTCATCAGCATATTTCCTTTCTTTTCCATCTTCAGTACTCACATTGGATTTATGGCTATTGATAAAATTGATTAACATAGAATTGGGTTTCTTTATGGAATGTTTTTCAGTGCAATTTGTTCTGTTTCTTTTTCCGGCTGCTGCTTCTTTCTCAGCCAGTGCTCTTCTGTGTCCTTCCACCCACTGTAGCTTCTGTCTCACCTTCCTGTCACGTGACTTCTGACCCTGTTCCTTTCCCATCACCTTTTGCTCAGCTTCCCTCCTAACCAGTTTTACAGTGTATACTCCCTTTTACATGCCTTCATTTGCAAGCATACAAACATCAGGTTAGGATCCACATATGAGAACAAGCATGTTCCGGGATTCCAGTCCCATCAATCAATATACCTTGAACATCCATCCATTTCCTGGAGTTTTCATTTTTCTTAAGAGCAGAGTAGCATTCCATTGTGCATATTTGCCTTTTCACTTTCCAGTCTTTGTTGATGGTCCTCTAGGCTGGTTCCACATACTTGCTGTTGAGAACTATGTAGTATTTAACACTGATGCTCAAGTGTGTCTGTGGTAGAATATGTGCCTTGGAGTGCTATATATATGGGTCACGTGGGAGTTGTTCATTTTGGGGGTGAACTTTATACTGATTTCAGTGGCAGTTATACTGCTTCGAGCGGTGGTGGGGGGTGTTTAAGGAGTCCTCCTCCCCACATCCTTTCCAGGAATGGAACCCTGTGGTCGTTTGTTTTCTTAATCACAGTTATTCTGATTGGGGTGAGATGGACCTAGATCCCTTTTAACTTGAAGCTTCCCAAGAGGCTAAAGGAGTTGAACATGAACACATACACACGTACACACATGTGTATGTGTGTGTGTCAACCATGTGTGCTCCTACTTTTGAGAACCACCTATTTGTTTCATTTAATGAAGGGCAGTTTTATGTTATGGGTGTTTTGATTTTTATAGTTTTTAATATAGTCTAGGGGGTCATCCCATCCCCCCATCCCGGGTATTCCTGGTCATGTTCAGCCTGGGTGGGATGTCTCCTATCCAGCAGTTGGAAGGTAAGGGTAAAGTATACATTCATCACAGGTAGCACTGTGCTGATTGATGGTGGGACCTATAGTTTTGTAACTTTTGATTCAATCATGTATGGGTTCAAATGGTTTGAGGTGATTCAAAGTCCATGGGACGATGTGAGCTGTTCTTTCCGGGCCCCTTCCTGAAAGGCACCTGACTGAGCATCTGTTCATCTTGGGACTTGTAGGAGTTCAGTGGAGAGTGTTGAGTCCACAATGCAAATATTATTTTTAAGCCTTCATTTCTGAATTACTTTGTGACTTAACTAATTTAGTTACTTTAAAATGAAATCAAAATTGCACCTTGCTGGGCCAGTGCTACGGAGACAGCCTATGCCTTCAGATTCTAGTTTTTCTTTTTTATACACCCAGACTGCTTTCAAACAGGATGCAGCCACGTCACAAGGCAGTGGCATGCCTACTTCATTTTAAAAAGTGGTGGATTAGAGGAAAGATAACCCAAGGAAGCATTTATTTGGAGATTTCAGGTTCATTAAAAACTACTCAGGAAAACAGGGCATTCTGAAGGAAGAGAGAAAGTCTGGCAGAGACTGATTCCTGATATGACTTCCTGTTATAGCATGCATCTAAGACCCACTGTTGGCCAATTGATTGATTGAGAGAAACCTTGGCTTAGATTTTATATAAAATATCATGGATTCTAAATATCAACAACAAATCTAATTTTAAAAAGTAAGATATAAACACATGTAGACCAGATTTGACCTTGCTAATTATGAATTCCAGTCCTCAAGTTTAACTAATTTAACTAGATTAATTTTGCGGTGCATTCTGTTCTGGTCTCTATCCAGGTAACTAAACAGATCAGAGCCAACACTATTGTCAGCTCTAGTTGTGTGATTTCTGTACCATTAAGGTTCTCAAAGTGTAGCTGTCAATCATCAGTGGCTTATGGGCTGGGGAAAGAGCTCTGTCACTAGCCTACCGTGTCCAAAGTTCCACATTTGACTTGAAGCACCTCAAAAACAAACAAACAAATTAAAAAGTGAGAGAGCTCTAGGAGCTTAATAGAAATGCAAATGATCTGGCCCAGCCTCAGCTATCATGAGCCCCAAACCCTGGAAACAGTACCAGAAACCTGAGTTACTAACAGTAAGCATCATGTAGACGGCCACTGAGAGCCACTAATTTACTGGAGAATTTAGGGCAGACTTGTTAAAACGACGTTTATATACTGAGTTATCTTTGGCTGTGCCATATTCCAGGTTGCAAATTGTGTGTGTGTGTGTGTGTGTGTGTGTGTGTGTGTGTGTGTGTGTGTGTGTGTGTATGTGTGTGTGTGTGTGTGTGAGAGAGAGAGAGAGAGAGAGAAAGAGACAGAGACAGAGAGAGGGAGGGAGGGAGGGGAGGTATATGTATGTATACAGTGTATAGGTGCAGGTGCCACTGTGGGAGTGTGAATGTCACAAAGAAACTTTTGGGAACCAGGTCTTTTCTACCACTTGGGTCATAAGTATTGAACTCAGGTCCTCAGGCTTGGTGACAAGTGGCCTTGCATGTTGAGCAATCTTGGTGGCCCAACATATTCTTCTAAGACAACTGAAAGTGCTGGGATATAGCTCAGTTGGTAGCAGGCTTCATATCCAGAATGGTATAAAACTAAGCACAGTGTCACCCGACTGTGATTCAGCATTCTGAAGGTAGCAACTGGAGGACCAAAAGTTCAAGGTTATCCTTCACAAATTCAAGGTCATCCTCGTCTCAAAGACAAACGCAGATGTACAGAAGCAGGTATTCTGAATGGAAAGAAATTCAGTTTTCAATGAGCATGTTTTCTAATGTGCCATGGGTGGCCACAAATACTGACCTTTAGTCTATACTCCGTATTTATGTTTACAGTTACATCCTACAGATGAAGTCAAGCGGGATGACTGAGAAGGATGGTGAGCAGTAAGGAGATCCAGGATCTTATTTCTTGTCTGTGACTGTCTCTACTCATCTCTCAGCCCTGGACTCGGCCTGTGAGTTTGTTTCTTTCCACAGTGAGTGAGCAAGTACTCAACACTTCTGAAATCTTTGCAAGCATCTGATAACGTTAAAGGACGGGTGTCCTGTGGCTGAGTCTAAACCATAGCTTCTTCTGTTGTTGACTAAGTGCAGATTGTGTATTCACATGCATTCCATTTAGATCACGTGCTATGAGCTCATGTACTAAGCTTTTATAGTAACATTTAAGTGTTTATATATTGCGTTTCATCTTTAAAACACTTAACATACTTACAAATCCTTCCAGCAACACTTTGAGGTAGCTATGTATTATTAAAACACACACACACACACATGCACACACACACACATGGTGAGAGTAGAGGGAGGGAGTTTAATTTATTTGAAGTAATTTACCTTTGGCTGAAGGAAAAACATGCATTAGCATCTAGCATTCAAATAAAAATAAAGTCACATTTTTTTCTTGCATGTATTTAATTTGTGAAAGGATGTGTCTGAGCATGTGTGTGTGTGGGGGCAATTATTTGCAGAAGTTAGTGGACAAGTTACTTTACTCTCTGAGCCATCTTGCCAGGTCTAAGAATAAAATAATTTAGCAAGAGAAAATATATTCGGACCCATTTTAAACTGGATTCTATGTCACACTAGTTGTTACTGTTAAAACTTTCCCTTTTTTGAACAGTCTTCAGATTAAGTTTGGATGCTCTGTGTGAGGTCTCTCTCTAATCTTTCTACAAGAAGAATTTTCCTGTTGTCTACCTTGTTGAAGAACAGAAGCCCCAGAAAGTCCATACCTCAAGAGCACTGGCTGTTGGAGATGGGAATATATCTCTTTTCCTGACTATTTTTACTTAACCAAAATTATAAGGATAAGTATATAGTAGGCTCACTGAGAGTTGTGGCTCGAGCCTGTAACTCTGGCATTCTGGAGGTGGGGCAGGAGGACAAGAAGCTCTCAAGGTCATTCTTGGGTACTTAGGGAGTTTGAGGGGGACCTAGGATACTGTCTTCAAACAAAGAAACAAACAATGAAACAAAGTAAGGCTTTGTGTTGCCAGCAAGCAGTGAGCACATGTTGTGATTTTGTGTGTCTCTGGCTGCTGGCTCAGAGATTTGCAGTCTTACAATTTTTCTGTAACTCACCAGAGAGTAAAGCCTTTTAAGAATAATGTCAAACATATGTTGAACTGCAGTAACCTTTGCTGGCTAACGAAAAGTTACCTCTGAACAGGGTTTATAATCAGAGTTCACATAATGAAGCTATTGCTCAAAAATGTAAAAGTTTAGTTAGAAAATTCCTAATGACACCAGGAGGAGAGGACAGGGGGAGAGGCCATGTCAGAGTGATGGCAGAGAGACAAGAATGAGAAAGAAGTAAAGGAATGAGCTCTCTGGAGAAGGCTGGTAACTACAGAAGAATTTCTCTACCAAAGGATTCATCAAGCCTCAGCTTCCTGCAGAGTCACTCAGAAACCCATTGTTTAGTATGGAGAGAAAACATCTAAAATACCTCGGTAAAGAGGGGCAGTAGAGATGTCCCAGCATGTAGGGGAGATTGCTGTCTAAGCCTGATTTATGGAACCCGTATAAAGCTTTAACATAAAAAAAGACTTCTGAAGGTTGCCTTCTCTACAATGTTCTGTGGCACACACCCCCCCCCACACACCACAGATGTATATATATTCAATAATAAGACACAAAAAATTCTCTTTTTCTAGTTTATCTGATTGTCACTCAAGATTCTGTTCTGATTAGAGTTTTTCCCTGTTATCTGTTCTACATATGAATTTATACTTCTATATGTTCTGAACTGAATATATTGCAACTAATAAAGAATTTCATGGTCATGGGTATTTGTGAAACGCCCATTTAAGCTATAAAGCTATCAAGGAAGTATATGTAACATTATATGCTTCGATTTCAAATTTAAAAAAAGGACAACCCGAAACAAAATGACTGATGTCTAACAATGGGCTGGGGAAGCCGGGCTTTGCCTTGCTGTTTCAGGCTTGTGCAGTCGTCTCTTGGCTCCTGCTTTAGGTTTTCTGCCCTGGAACATGTCAGAACTATTCTTCTCATACTTGTGAAAACATGAGTTTGCCTTGGAAAAGACTCTAGCATTTTTCTGTTGGCTCACCAAATTTTCCTTTGTGTAAGGACTAAATGTTGCTCTGAGAGGAAGATGTCTCTGTAGAAGAGGCAGAGCAGTTTCCTGTTTGGGTCTGCATGGATTCAGCCTCACGGGCATGTAGATTAAGTCCCTTTGGCTCTGTGCCTGGTGCTCATCTGAATCTCTGAAAGCTAACCCCACCCCCTTCTTCCTTCCTTTCATCCCTCCTTTCTTGTTTTGAAACAGGGTCTTCAATAGCCTCAGCTGCCCTTTAGCTTCCTGTGATATCTATGATGACACTGAACTCCTAATTTCCCCTTTTCCACTTCCTAGTGCTGGGATTACAGGCCTGTACCACCATTCTCAGTATTTTCTCTTGATATCCAGTTGAGGTGCAGTTCTCATGTTAATTGCATACTGGTTTTGAGGACTGTAATAACCTCCCTGAATTGTTTGGGGGTGGGTTATTTCAGGTCACTTTCAAAAGTTTTGATCCCTCGTGGCTGCTCAGCTTATGGCCACTGCATCATTAGGATAGTTAGGCCGTAAGTTTCCAGAGGTTGTCCTGTCTCCATGTCTCACATCACTGGGACTGCAGACAGTGATGGGGATACTGTGTCGGGCTGCACGTGGGTTCTGGGGATGTGAACTCAGTTCCTCACGCCTGCATGACAAACACTTTACCCACTGAACCATTCCCCTAGCCTGAACTTAGTGTTTTTAAAACAAGATACTGCTATGTGTCTGAGGTTGGGCCTACAACTCATGGTGTTAAACAAACTAGCTTTAAACTCACACAAGTCTTTTGTCTAAGCCTCTCCAGTTTCTGGGAATACAGGTATTCATCATCATAGCCAGCTTGAGAATGATTTCTTGAAAACCTTACATTGATTGTTTTTTCCCCTATAGAGGACCGATGTGAGATGCTGACAGGATTTGCCATCGCTTTTAAAGGGCCACTTAGGGGAACCAAGTACGAAAGAGTCCTCCTGTCCCAAGATAAGACTCTTCTAGAGAGCTTTACTAGAATCCTCTATCTCACTGGAGATAACAGGCCCTTGGAAATGTCCAGACCAACAAGAGAAAGAGAGAAAGGATAAACTTACAATCCCCAACACCTCCTCCCCTTTGACACTGGGAGAACTTGTGGTTGTCGTGGTGGGTGATCACCATCCGAGTGACAGCCACATGGATGAGTTAGAGCTGCCTTATCACGTCATCAGAGAAGAAAATCCTATTGAAAAAAGTTTTAATCATGGAGAAAATTTCTTTGGGTGACTGTTAAAAACATCACAGTAACACACTCTGTGTAGATGTAAGTTTGATTGTTTAAGAGGCTCTGAAAATATTAGAAGATTGCTTTAAATGACTGAAGAATCCTTAACTGGTTCTGGTACTGCTGTCCAGTTGGAGTATGTGAGTTTGGGCAAACACTATTTTGTTTCTGTGTCTGAAACTTTGGTCTAGTAATGAGACTGTAAAAATCACAATGGCTCATAACAAACAATGGATAAAGTTCAGTTTTCATTTTCTGGTTTATGAGAGGATGAACCTGTCTGTCTATTTGTCTGTCTGTCTGAGTGTCCTTCTTACTCCACAAGGAAGAAACTGCTGCTCCCTGAGCTTAAAATAGAGCGAGAAGAAGAGAGAAGGCCAAGCATTTGGCTTTTATGGACACGTCAGGAAACGCAATGCCACGTTCATGCCAGCAGCCAGAGAACAAAGCTAAGCCCACTGTCAGCAGGGAACAGACCCTCTGGGAATAGGCTCTGCATGTTCCATGGTGGTGGGAGATACTCACATGGCTCTGTCACAGGGGGCAGGATGGCCATTGTTTCATCATTGCTTTCTGAATGGCCACTCTAACTGCACTTACCCAAAAGTAGCCCCATCCCTACCTCTGTGTGTGTGTGTGTGTGTGTTTGTGTGTGTGTGTGTGTGTGTGTGTGTGTGTGTCTGTCTGTCTGTCTGTCTGTCTGTCTGTCTTTTAGGCTTATCTAAATAGTCCAGGATGGCCTCAAACTCAAGACTCAAGAGCCTAGTACCTTAATCTCTTGATTTCTGGGATTACAGGCAGATATCCTATGTCCAGAAGTTTACTTTTGATCTCTATTTCTATGACTAAAATACAGTGAATTTCAAGTATATCTGGTTAGAGCTAATAAAATAGTCTCATTTTGCTTAGATGGTGAATGGTGTAGTTGTTATTGTTCTTTTAGATTTTGGGACATAGTATCAGTGTGTATCTCAGGCTGGCCTGGAACTCAGTATGCGTCCTAAGCTGACTTGAGATTCACGACAATCCTCTTCCCTGGGCTTCTTGACTATTGGGATTACAAGCATGAGTCACCATATGTGACTTTGTAGTTTGGACTAGAACCCAGGTCTGTTGGATTCTTCAGTACAAATGGTCTTAATGTGATCCTTAACATTATGTTTCAAGTTTAAATTACTGTTCTTACGAGACCTATAAAACAAAATTGCCTCTAGCCCCGGGAGCCCTACTTGCCCCAGGACAGATAACTTCCTGAAATTCAAGGGGATGTTGTTCATGTAAAATAACAAACCACTTGTTTTCTTTTCTGTAAACAAGTTTAGTTGCCCAAAATACACAGGGTGTGTGCTTGATCACGTGTAGGTGGGATGCACATACCCAAGAAGTACAACAGGATGTATGTGTGCCCCTGATTGAACAAAGGCAGGGATTATGCAGCCTTGCAGGCTTTGCCCTTATAAATTCTTGACTGTTGTAATTTAGTGCAATACTCTGAGCCTGAATCTTGGGTATGGATCTGGCCAGTATTTAGTAAAGTATTTATTTATTTAATAAAATTTATTTGTTATCAGATTGATGAATCTCTGAACAACCCTAGACCCATAGCATTTTATGTAAATCTTAGTTTTCCAAATTCACTGCCAAGAATAATAATTTACAAAATATGAAATACTGAATATATAGTAATACACACACACACACACACACACACACAAACACACGCATATGAAAACATATACACCTGCAATATAGTGACTTTTTGTTTGAGACAAGGTCTTGTTATCTAGTCCAGGCTGAACTTGAATTGAACTCACTATCCTCCTGCTTTGTCCTCTCAGTGTAGCTGAGGCAACAGGTATGCATCACTGAAAATTTGCTAATTAACATACAAATTGGCACAGAATGCATAGATCTAAATTGTACTCTAAAATATTTACTTTATAAAATAAACCATATCTTTCTCAGTCATAGTCTTAGGTTGTTCTCAATGTCATCACCAAATACGGTGACTCCTTTGATCTTCTTGTCCCATTCAGAACTTTGTCCTTGAAATTCCTTGTCCACATTTTACCCCAAAAATCTTCTCTGTCATTTAAAAAGATATTCCTCACAGTGCTGGAGGCTTGAAAGGCCAAGAGCAAAGGCAGAAGCAGAATCCAGCGAGCGCACTCCCATCTTCAGTTGTGTACCTCTGTACATCTCACTTCTTTTAAAGATTGTAAACAGCAAACGTAAATATGTGTTTGTGTTTGGTACGTGTGTAGTACATGCTCATGAGTACCAATGCCCATAGAAGCCAGAGGATCTATGCTTCAGTGTTTGTGATGAGGATGCTGGGACTCAAACTCTGGTCCTCCAGGAAGACTTAACTACTAGACCATATCTCCAGAACTCAGTGTTGCTTCTTAGTATAATCACACCAGGGATCAAATCTTATCTGATGAATTGTGGTGATAATCATACCCTAACAAGATTTTAAAATAAATGTTTATTGAATGATTTTTGCTAATAAATGTATGTGTCAGCGGTGGGTGTAGGTCTTCATTTCCTTTCTCTTTTAATGTTTTAGCAAGCTACTCACTTTATTAAAAATTCCAGCAGAGTTCATGAAACTTTGTTTTTCTCAGCTAGTCAGTCATGAATCTAAAATCTCATTTGTGGTAAATGTTTCAGGATCCTTACCTTTGTCTTCAGGAGCATTTTAGTTTTGTTGCAAAATAAAATTTAGAAGTTCTCAATTCTGCTAAATTATATATCTCTGGTCATATTTAATCTAAAATGTATAATGTGGGGTGCAAATGTCACTATGGAGACAGTGCCACATGAGACTGTTAAGATGTTTTGGTAAGGTTAGGTGGCTTGCTGCCAATTCTGATGACTTAATGTGATCCCCTGGATCCAGCTGGAAGAAAAAAATTTGTCCCATAAATAATTGCAAATTTTACATTTTTTTAAAAGAAGAAAAGATACAATGCTACAAGGTTCTCATAAACTCTTCGAGGCATATTGACTTCTCTTTAGTTGTTTTCTATATAGGAACAATTAAATAAGTGTATTTGTTTGGAAAGCAATGATAGACGGAGTCAGCATAAAAATGTTCTTTCTCCTGACCCAGCCATTCCAATCTTACAGGTCCATCTGAAAATGATCCCCTGTGTTCGGTTCTTATGTCTCTTATATCAAGCATCTACTGAAAGCCCAGTATCAGGCAGGCTTGTAATTTGGAAGGTAGATACAGAAGAGTTAGAAGACCAAGACATTCTCAAACACATAGCAAGTTTGAGTCCAAGTAGGGTGTTTTAGTGTGTTTTCTGTTGCCATGACCCAAAGCAACTTGTGGAGGAAAAGGTTTATTTTACTTTACATCTCATAATCCACCGAGAATGGAAGTCAGAGCAGGAAACCGGAAGCAGGGAGTGAAGCAGAGGCATGCTGCTTACTGGCTTGCCCCCCTTGGATTACTCAGCTTGCTTTCTTATATTACCCAGGACCACTTGCCCATGGTGGCACCTCCCACAGTGTCTAGGTGCTCCCATATCATGCACTAATCAATAAAGTGTCCCACAGATTTTCCTACAGGCTGATCTCACAGAAGCTGTTTTCTCAATGGAGATTTCTTCTTCTCAGAGGACTCTAGCTTCTGTCAAGCTGACAAAAAAAATTGACCAGCACACTAGGCAAGAAGATACCCTGTCTCAAAAAAAAAGAAAAGAAAAGAAAAGAAAAATAACCATAAATAAGTAAACAGACAAGTAAACAAAGAAATAATAAAACAAACAAATAAATGTTGATGTAATAGCTCAGTGGTTATAGAGTCTTAGGTACAGTCCTAAGGGCTTAAAAAAATTGAAACAAACACTGAAACTAAAATTCAAACAGATGGAAATAAAACCAGTAAGTTCATGGCAATTCAATAGAATGAAAAGGTGAAGAAAATTACAGATTATTAGGCCAAAAAATTGTGATTCTTTTGTTAATAAAACAAAACAGGGGGTGGGGAGATGGCTCAGTGGATAACAGCCTGATGGTCTGAGCTCAGTCCTTGGAAGACATGTATAAAGCTGGACAGGCGGTAGGCATCTGCAGCCCCTGCACCTCTGTGGTGAGTTGGGATGTGAAGACAGGAGAACCAGCAGAAGCTCTTGGGTCTGGTAGCTCTCCCTGATGAAGGGAAAGTTTCGTGGTAGGTGATTAAATGACCCACCAGCTAACATTAGCTCACTCTCAATTGCGAGCACATTCTAAGATACCTTTACAGCTCACTGGTAGTTGTTCTGTACTATAAAGGTGGAAACAATGCTCAACACATTTATGTAGCTGTCTTCTGCTACTCTGTGGGTTCTTCTGTCTTTAACCCTTCCCCACCCCCTTTTCACTCTTTAAATCCCCTACCGTTGAATAGGAGAAGAAAAAAAGGATAGAAAGGAAAGGGGGTGATTTATCATTAGACTACTTCCTGCTGATGGGGGGGCATTGAATCCCCCCCCCCCCCCGTTAAGTCTGATCTTCGCTATCAGGATATCTTATCTCTCCTTTTGAATGAGTACTTAATAAACTACAACCAACACCAACCAAACAACAGCCAACAGCCCACCTCTTTGTGCTCTAGCACTCCTATATACTCTCAAAAGTTTCCAGAATTCCAAAGTCAGACAATTGTAGAAATTATTTGTGGGTGGCAAAATCATAGTCAGCCGCTGTGCAGTGGGAAGCAGCCCCACATCTCACACCTGGGATTAAAGTAAAAACGCTCTTACTTACACTATTTCTGTGTGGCTTTTTTTTTTTTTTTTTTTTAAAGAAACCAAAATTTCAGAATTGTCAATACACATTTATACCTATTTGATCATTAATATGATGGCTTGGATGAGAAATGTCTCCTATAGCTCATGTATTTGGACACTTGGTCTCTTGGTGGTGGTACTGCTTGGGAGATGTTATGGAGCCCTTTAGGGGGTGGAGATTTGCTGAAGGAAGTCTATCACTGGGAGTGGGGTTTAAGGCCTTATAGCCTCACCCCATTTCCTCTACCCAGTTCCTGTGTGGGATAAAAGTGTGATCTGTCAGCTTCCTGCTTCTGTTATGCCCCACGTTCTCTGCACTGAGGGCTCGATCCCCTTGGAATCACTAGCTATCATAAGCCCTTTCTTCCTTACGTCCCATTTTGTATTTTTACACAGCAACAGAAAAAGTAAGAACTGTTGTTTAACTTTTAAAAAGCAGATGTGTATATTATCACCAAAATCTATATGCTGTGACTCTACTAACAATTTCTGGACAACTTGAGTAAAATTACTTTTTTTCTTCTTGTACAAACGTGGAGCTTATGTCTCTTGACTATTTCACTAAAAATGAGAAGGTTGGTGCACACTTTTAATGCCAGCACTGGGAAGGAAGACGAAGGTGGATCTCTGTGAGCTTAAGGCTAGCTTGGTCTACAGAGTGAGTTCCTGGACAGCTAAGGCTACACAGAGAAACTCTGATTTGAATGCCCCCCATGACTATGTTAAAAGCAATTATTTTTGATGTTTTTTTAGAAGGTGACAGGATTTTGGAATTCTGGCAGGGATTGGGCAGTTAGTTGCTTGCAGGCAAATGAATGATCTTTGGGGTATTTTCCAGCCCTTTGATATATGACTTCCAGCACGCACAAGTAAGAAGCAAAACGTGGTTTAATATTTTTAATATAATTTTTTATATAACATGTTTTTAATATAATTTTAAAAAATATTTTGAACCATTTGTAATTTATAAACATAAGTTTTATTTTTTCTTTTCTCTCTTCTTCCCTCTCCCCCTTGCTCCCTCCCTCCCTCTGTCTCTGCCTCTGTCTCTTTTTGGACTCAGTCTCATGTAGCCCAGGTTGGCCTTGAACTCCTTGTGTATCTGAGGCTGTCCTTGAACTCCTGGCCCTTCTCCCTTTCTCTCAGATGTTGAGATTATACACGTAACCATCATGCCAGCAAAAGTGACATCTTTGAAATGACACAATTTAATGAATTTTAGTATGTTTACAGAGTTGTGCAACCATCACAAATCAACAATTTAAAATGTTTCATCAACCCCCCAAATAAACCCCATGCCAATCTGACGTCACTCCTTATCCGTGCCAAGAGTTTATTTATAATTTCTGTTTCCTTGAATTAAACCACACAAATGCTTGCAAAGCCACTAGGTTGATATTTTTCTTTTTGTTATTAAATACGCATAAAGACAGAAACAAGTTGCACACAGAGTTATGTATACGTAGTATCTTTGTATATCTCTACACATATATGCACACATGTACACGAATGGATGGATGTATAAAGACAGTAGATTAGATGGCAAAAACTGGACATGTGCTAAGATTTTTAACCAACTTCGGGTATAAAGAATATATCATAAAAGCAAATGGAGGATGAAGTGGAAACTTAAGGATTCTTTGGAAAGTTGGTTGAATGGTGTTTTGCTGGGGCCAGTGCATGAAGGAACATATCCTTAAAGTAAACACACGTGTAAAACACTAAGGCAGACTTGTGAAGGAACTTTTCAGTGAAGCAGACACAGGTAGACACATGCTGAAGGGTTCTTTCATAACAACACACTTGTATTGGTCCACTTTACATTGAGTAGTTGAGCTGCATTTGTTGGGACTCCATAGATAGAAATGTACCAAAAAATTTCTGGTGGTGTGCTGCAGTCTTTTGTTGTTTTGTTTTGTTTGTTTGTTTGTTTGTTTGTTTTTGGCTTGCTGGTACAGCTCGCTGTGCAATGCTGTGGGTCTCGCATCTTTGCAGATCTTCACTTCAGAGAGGAACAGCTGAGAGCTTCTCCTGGTGTCCCTCCAGGTCCCTCCTGTTGACTTGAGCTGAGGCTGAGACCTGGCTGTCTCTGCTAGGTTATGTCACTGCTGTTGCTAAACCCTGTTCCACAGAACTGGACTGCTAGTGTGTCCATGAGGTGTTTTCGAATGGACTGAGCTGCCCCTGCTGACCTGTGAACTGAACTACAGATTTCCACACAACACAGACAGGAGTTTCTCCAAAGAACCTTTCTAAACAGGTCCACTTCTCCTGTATCCTTTCTTTTTCACTATTCTGGTGGGTCAAAAGGGAGGTTAAAGCATTTAAGAACCATCTTTAAAAATAAAGTTTGAACAATTCAAAGCTGCAAAAGAGGTTAAGGATGATGAAGAATTCTTTAAATGCCATCTGAAGACCTGGAATGTGATTGGCAGCTGAGAACTTCTGTCAATATTAATGTATGCTAAACTATGGGTCCTGGAACCCAGTTTAAGAGCTAGCACCTTCAGCATTCTTTACTTGGATTCTGTGTTTTCCCATTCTTAAAATGGGGGTGGTGGGAAAGTGCATCATAGGCTATTATTGGGCAGGCCTGAGGAACAGCACTCAGCGTCAGAGGAAAAATAATCTTTATACAACAGTGCAGTAGGTGTGCTCTGAAAACAGTTAATGGTTTAATGTCTCTGTGGGCGGTTAATATATTGGAGCAACTAGCAGGTGTGTGTGTGTGTGTGTGTGTGTGTGTGTGTGTGTGTGTGTGAGAGAGAGAGAGAGAGAGAGAGAGAGAGAGGGAGAGAGAGAGAGGGAGGGAGGGAGGGAGGGAGGGAGGGAGGGAGGGAGGGAGAGAGAGAGAGAGAGAGAGAATTGTATACTTCTGTGATGAAACGGTGTCTGTTTCAGTTTGGCAGCAACAGTTTCTCTCTTTCTCACTCTCCATCCCATAGAATCTGTTGCCTCAGGGCTCCGCTGCCCTCTCTGTGGGTTTCTCTAGGCTTCCTCATCATCCCACCAACTTGTAGCTCTTACTTCTCTGAGAAAATATGACATAGTAAACACATCCTAAAACAAACAACATTGGTCAGTTCCGAGTTAGCCCCTGGTAGCGGGGCCGCAGCACAGAAAAGCAGAGGGGGAGGGGTGGGAGATGGATGGAGATGGGAGAAAAAGAAAGAGAATGACAGTGCTGAAAATTGCTTTCTGTGAAGATGCTAGCACAATTAAAGGTCCCTAACACAGAACATCCCATATACTCCCAGGACACCGGGCATTTACTATAGTAAAATGTAAAATAACAAAAATAGCAATGAACCGAAATATATTTTTAAAGTAATATAGTTTAGTGAGCAAGGGTACCAGTCTAATTCTATTTTTTAACTATTAGGATAATCACATTTCCTATATGGTACAGATATTACTTTATGTAATGTAGTTAATTGTTCATAAATTCCAAATTAAATTATTCTTTAAAGAGGCATAATAATAGCACATGCTTGCAATCCAGCATTCAAGAGGCTGAGGCAGGAAGATTGCCAGAAATTCCAAACCAGACTGGGGTACACAGTGATTTCTAAGCCAGCTAAAGCTATACAGTATAATACATTGTTTTTAAATGCTTTTTAAGACAGAAGCATTTTTTCCTCTGGAAGCTATATACAAAGGAAAAGCTGGCTATGTACTCCACTTGGTAGAGTATTGCTGAGCATATTCAGAGTCTCCTGTAAGTTCCCAGTGCTGCTTAACCTTGTTGTGGTGCCACATTTTTGTGATTCCAGCTTGAGGGAGGTGGAGGCAGGAGGATCAGGAGTCCAGTGTAGCCATCTTTGATTATGCTCTTCCCCATAAACCTGGGATTAAGACACACAACACACACACATGCACACCCGCAAACACAGGTGAATGATAGGGGAGGGGAGGGAGGTTGGCAGAAGCAGAGACAGAGGGATTGAGAGAGACAGAGACAACTACAGTACTGATTAGTTAGGTGAAAACATTTGAGAGAGAAGTGGCCTTTCAGACAGGATGTCTTCGGTTGCTTCCTCTCTCGTGCCTGTCTGATGGAGTCCCACCGTCTTGAGCTCCTCTCACAGTCCACAGACCTTGCCAAGTTTTGACTCTGTCCACACCTTCTGGATGTGCTGACTCTTCAAAACAGAGAGGAGACTGTGAACTTGGAGGGATCTAGGACACGACTCCGGGTTTATTTCCCAGCTGTTTTCTGTTAACCTTGACTCTAGGAATTTTTCCTCCAAATAATTTATATATCAAGGCAGGATGCAGGTCCGAGGGGAGTCATATTCTAGATGTGAGCTTGGTGGGCTCAGAACAGAGCAGGAAAGAACAGGATTTTTTTCCCCAGCAAATTAAAGATGGTGGCTGCTCAGTTTTTACTTCTTTCTCACTGTGGCATATCTTTCTGTCCTCCTCTTTCTTGTGCTTTTATCGAGCTTTTGTGCATGCTGTGGGCCACCCCGACTGGAGTGACTATACCCCTCTGAGTATGAGCAGCAGCGTTCTGAGGACAACGGCAACCAACAGGTTCTACCTGCTGTTTCCAGGACAGCTATTATTACTGTTGTTGTTGTTATTACTATTATTTATCATCATTATTGTTAGTGAGTTCTATGGGTGGAACTCAGGTCTGCATGTTTGCAAAGTAAACCGTTTTCCAACTGAGCCATATCTCCAGCCTTTTCATTACAATGAATGCCTGCTGTTTCTAAGGATGCCTAGTGAACCCAGTGTCCAGCAAGACTGCTGTTACTTGCCAGACCAAAGCCTTTCTCTGCAACAAAGCCTGCCATTGTGTCCCAGTGTAGCCCGGATCGCTCCCAAAGAGCCCGTTTGAACATGTGTACTTATTTCCATCCCCCTATGGGCTGGATGCAATAATAGCCGGAGAACCATGGAAACTTGCCTTTTCCCCCTCTGACCATTCAGCAAGTGCTGTCTGGTGCTCTCTGAACGCCACACAGGCAGCTGGACACTGGGACTGTGATGCCTGGTGCCTCTGTTAGAGGGAAGGGAGGAATAAAAAGCTGAAGGTGTCAGTGTAAGCTCCTAGACTCAGCTGTCCCAGGTCTAATCCCAGCTCACGGCTGGATGTCCTGGGGTTTGAGTTAGGGCTCCCCTCTTGGCTACCTTCCAGCTGTTTCCAAATGCACTTGAGAAAGTTCCATGTGATTTTTTTTTTTTTTTTTTTTTCATGGAGCACCTGCTTGAACAATCCAACAGTTACGTTTTTCCCTCCTCTATTATACGGTACATCTGTTATTCTGCTGACACGGAAGCCGGCATAACAATTAGATTCATTATTACCCGGTAAGCTGATTCCAGTGAGGCTTAAGAAGCTCCATGTATGCTTTGAGCATTTATTCAAAGAAATAACAAATTGAGAAATCCTGTCTATGAAGACTTTGTGTGGTTACGTTAGTGACATGCCTTTACTGAAGGTCATTTCATGTCCCTGTAGCAAGGGAAGAATTTACAACTGCAACAGAGAGAGAGAGAGAGAGAGAGAGAGAGAGAGAGAGAGAGAGAGAGAGAGAGAGAGAGAGAGAGAGAGAGAGAGTTAGCCAGGGACACATTTGTTTGATTTGGTTTGCTTTCTCTTAAGCAAATGTGCTTTTGGGGAAGGGACTTTCTCTTGTTTGTTTTTGCTTTTTCGAGACAAGGTCTCTCCACATAGCCCTGGCTGACCTGCAACTGCTATATCAAACAAGCCAGCCTGGCCTTGGGACTCACAGAGATCCCCCTGCCTTTGCCTCCCAGATGCTGAAATTGAAGGCATTTGCCACCATGATCGGCTCAGGATGGTCCTTTTTAAAGAATGCTTTATTCTTCATCAGCAGAGCGATTTGGACAAATGACACCTTGGTGGACCCTTCAAAGATCTGGATTCTCTTCCTTTGGCTTTAGAATTAAAATCTGAGCCAGGTGTGATAATAATATGGTTTTAATGCCAGCACTCCTGAGGCAGAGCAAAATAATAGCTACAAGTTTGAGGCCAGCCTGATCTACCTAGTGAGTTCTAGGTGAGGCAGGGCTACAAACGGGAACTCTGTCTCCAGAGTAGAGGGGTATGAGCAACAAGATAGTTCTGGGTGAAAGGGCTTGCCCCCAAGCTGAGTTCAGTCATGGGGGAGCTGACTGGTGCACAGGCTGTGGCGCATGCACCTGTGTGGCACACACGTGTACACAGAGTGAATTTCCAATGGTTATGAGTTGTTTCCAACCCTATTCTAAGGAATGATTTTGTATGAACTAATACAATCATCGATGAAGTGAAGCCTCTAGTGCATTTGCCACTGTAGGTATGAATGCTTCCAATGTAGAGCTGGAAGTTATGAAGGTATGAATTCTTCTAGTACAGAACTGGAAGTTAGTTTAAGAGCTTTCCTGTAATCCTCATTCTCAGGAGACAGAGACAGGAGGATTGCCCTGAATATTTGGAAAGCTAAATACACACGGCCAGCTCCAGGCTAGACAGAGCTACATAGAAAGAAAGCCCTTGTCTCAAGTGTCACACAGCATATACACACGCTGAGATCTTTTCCTTACACATATTCTCAACAAGTGCTTGTTGAGCACTAGTGCCACACACGCACCTAAGCATTAGAAAAACCTCAACAAAGGAGATAAAACCTTCACTATCACAGAACCAAGGTTCAAGTACTGGAAGATGCCAAGTGGACTAGTATAAAAATGGTATGTCAGTAATACCTCAGATCAGTGGTCCTCAGCCTCCTAATGATGTGACCCTTTAATATAGTTTTTCAGGCCGTAGCAACCTCCAAATATAAAACTATTTCTGCATCTTCCAATATGCAAGCTACCTGACATGTGACCCCATGAAAGTACTATTCCACTCCCAAAGGAGTTGCATCCCACAGGTTGAGAGCCATTGTCTTAAAGCAGGGATAAGACTTTAGGGAGAATTGAGGCCCAAACTTGGGGCACAGGGAAATAAGCTGTTTAAAGCTTTGGCATTTAGAGTGCACAGCAAAGACACTGAATGGTCCTAAACAGAAGATCAACATCATTTGAAGTATTTTTCTATGTGGGTGACTCGGGCACAATCTGGACATTTTTGAGACAAGTGACTCCACAATTAGAAGTTCATCTTGAGAAGAGAGGGGCAGGTGGTTCCTTTTCCTCTGTGAGTTCTCAGTACCCTCCTTGCAATGAAAATGAAGCTATTTCCCTTTTAAAAATAAAACAAAGCAATGTGAAGCCAGTGGCCTGTTTCTGTAAGCTACGTTCAGTCTCTGCTGTAGAGTCACACCCTGTATCAAAAAACAAGAAACAGAAAAAGGAAGAGAACATAATATCTTCTGTCCCTGAGATTCTCTCCTCCAACCGATGAGGATGCTTGCAGCTAAACATCAGACTGAACACAGGGACCCCAATGAAGGAGCTAGAGAAAGGACTGAAAGGGCTGAAGGGTTTGCACCCTCATGGGAAGAACAACACCATCAACAGCCAAGGCACTGAAGTGGAGAGGGTGATTGGGAGAGGGAGCACCTTCATGGAAGCAAGTTGAGGGGGAGGAGAGAGGGGAGTGGTGGGGTATAACATTTGAAATGAAAATACAGAGATATTCAATAAAATTGAAAAAAGGGAAGAGAACAATGGGAAAAGCCATAAACCGAATCTGAACATATCTATGAAGTTGTTCCAAAGTTTTCTTACATATGTGTGGTGGTGGTGGTGGAGGTGAAGGTGGAGGAGGAGGTGGAGGAGGAGGAGGTGGTGGTAGAGGTGGTGGTGATGGAGGTGGTGGTGGTGGAGATGGTGTTGGTGGAGGAGGAGGTGGTGGAGGTGAAGGTGGAGGAGGAGGTGGAGGTGGAGGAAGAGGAGGTGGTGGTAGAGGTGGTGGTGGTGGAGGTGGTGTTGGTGGTGGAGGTGGAGGTGGTGGAGGTGGAGGAGGTGGTGGTAGAGGTGGTGGTGGTGGAGATGGTGTTGGTGGTGGAGGTGGAGGTGGTGGAGGTGGAGGAGGTGGTGGTAGAGGTGGTGGTGGTGGAGGTGGTGTTGGTGGTGGAGGTGGTGGTGGTAGAGGTGGTGGAGGTGGAGGAGGTGGAGGTGGAGGTGGTGGTGGAGGTGAAGGTGGTGGAGGTGGTGGTGGAGGTGAAGGTGGTGGAGGTGGTGGAGATGGAGGTGGAGGAGGTGGTGGTAGAGGTGGTGGTGGTGGAGGTGGTGTTGGTGATGGAGGTGGAGGTGGTGGAGGTGGAGGTGGTGTTGGTGGTGGAGGAGGAGGTGGTGGTGGTGGTAACAGTTTTTCCAAAGACTAACAATGATGAAACTCTTGACACACATCATTTAGTATCCTGCCATTCATTTATATGCCAGATATAATTTCTCAAAAGCAAGAGCTAAGGTGGCCTTCCCACTAAGAATCTTTCATAATACATGTCATTTCATTTGGACTACAATAATTTTCAGTTATTTTATACTTTGTGAATTAACAACCTATGGCATGGTAGCTTTATTTTATTTTATAGAGGGAAAGAAGTATAAATAACAAATAAGCAATAAGTAAGTATATGGTATATTAGATATAACATGGGCACTGAAGATCTTTGCTTAGACCCGGTACTGTAGAATGAGAAAACATTCCATTTATATGACAGAATTAACTATACTAGTGTAGTCCAGTCAACATTTGTGTTTATGTGTGTGACGTGTGAGTGTTCTGTTGTCAGGTGGAGGTTGGGAGGCAAGCGAAGTCCCTAGCTCAGGGACACCGTAGTACGGAGGTTCCTGACTCTCATTTCAGAGGAGAGAGATCAGTATAATTATCTACATCAGATAACAGCTATGGTGCATTCCTGAATTACATAGGGATAGACACCGAGTCTTTAATTTTTATAACTGTAATTGTAGCTATAAAATTATTTGCAGACAAGAATAAATTATTTCTGACCCAAGAAACAATACATAAATTTAAAGTCTTAATAACTGAATGAATTGGATTTATTTGTTTCAGGAGGAAATAGGAAAATGTAGGCTAATGGAAAGTGGGTAGAATGTTTGGTATGAGATGCTTCCTGACCCTTAAGCCTTCCCAAGGGCAGCCCTCTCCTCCATTTCTAGCAACAAATGAAGGTAGGACTGGCTAAGAATGGTTGAGGGAAAGTGTCTCCCATACATTTCAGCTACTTGAACCATCTAAGTTCTGGCTGTGTTTGGTTTCTGTTGTATGACAATCATTTGTAAATAGTCTTATCTGGGCACCTCACTGAATGCTGCTGATAGTGTTGGGGGATGGAGGCTGCCCACACTGCAGCTCACAGACCGGAGCTGACCTGGCCCACTAAGGCCACAGTCTTGCCAGCAATGGAGGAATTCTTATCAAGCGTGTATCTCTATGACTTAATGCTTTTCTGCTTCTGTGTCTTGGTGGTTCCTTCTGGCCTTCCATGACCTGGGCAGAGGATGGGAATGCCAGGTCAACCCATGCCTGTCTTCTCCAATGGGCGGTTTGCAAGTAGTTCTCAGACCCCTTTAGCCTTCATTGGCCTTAATGATTTTAGCACCAAATGTTTTTGGAGACAGACCAATCCTGAGGACTGGAGAAAATGTAACAGTGACTTTCCCATCAGCCTACCTCACACATCTCAGGTAAATCTTACTGAAGTTAAACGTGGGCCCCGGTGTGAGAAGTACCTGTTGTCAGCGACCTGGTTTTAGGACAACAGAAAACAGTTGCATCTTAGATTCATTCAAGACAAAAACCTAAGAACACAATGGAAGAGATGGATTAATAAGTAAACATGCTTGGCCCTCCAGCCCCCTGGAACCCCCTGTGGAAGAAGAGAACAGATTCCTAAAATTGTCCTCTGACGTCCACGCCTGGTATGGACACCTGCTGTCATATGCATACATCAGATACATTAATTAAAAAAGAAAATTAAAATACAAAATCTAAGATTACAACAAATGCATATTTCACAACAAGTATACTATTACAGTGAAGCTAGTTCATTAAGTAGTTACACTGTTGGGGTGCAGAGAAGGGGCGTACACACTCTGGGACCCCTCTGCTCCAGACACTGTGCATGGGGCATCTCAGTGGGCTCTCTTATTTATATTTGTGCTGAATGCTTATAGTCACCCAGATAATAAAGCAATTATATCTGACTCCAATTTATAGATGAGATTACTGAGATCCCGGGAGGCAAGCTATTTGGCACGTGATAGAATAGACTGGGAATTCACTTTTATTCACTGGAATTTACTTTTCATAATAGGCCATTGATATACAAGTGGAATGTGGGGAGAAGTGCACAAAATGACTGCACTCTTTGTATGATGGGGACCAAATGCATGACAAAGGCTAGTGGAGAAATGGGGGCACCCTACACTTAGTGTGCTCTGCTAATTGTCAGAACCTTAAGTGTTTCTGCTTCTTGGCTTTTTTTTTTTTTTTTTTTTTTTTTTTTTTTTCATGTAACTTTATACTGGCAATAACCTTTATGTGTTTTTAAATTTTTTTACTATTATTTATTTACTTATTTATTTTATTTTATTATGGAGCCCAGGCGATCTTGTTTCAGCCTGCCAACCACTGAGATTTTACCACTCCCCCCAGCACCTTGTGTTTTAGAGCTATGACGATAACACCGACAACCACAGAGCAACTATTTATTTATTTACTTACTGGTGCTGGAGTTCCTAACGTTGCCTCTACGTCCAGTGTGACATAAAACTGATTGTGCTTGCATACACCTGTTATCCCAGGGGCACTCCAGAGGTGGAAGCTGGAAGTTCTACAGTTCAAGCCTAACCTTGACTACATAGGCATGGCCATTATATCCTGAGCCACTTGAGATGGGGACAGGGCAGTGGGTAGCTGCTTTGGGAGAAGAGAAAATGTATTTCAATGGTCTGAGTAGTGCAGTGAAGGAAACTGGCAGCTGTCAGGGTACAGAGTCCATACCTGCTGTGCTGTCCCAGCCTTCTTCACTGCATGATCATGTTGTTTGTAATCAGCTTCTCCAGATGTGGCCATCGTGACGGCATTATGAGGATGAATGAGACTGTGACCAGAGAGGCTTTATGTATCCCTGGAAGGCTCACCTGGGAAGCAAGCCCTGAGACTAGTGAAGACGCACTACGCTCCAAATCTCAGACTGTGTTATAGAACATAGTGTGTACAAATCATTGTCATCTAGAAAATTTTCTGAGCTTGGAAAGTAGCTTCTCTTCTCCTCTTCCTCCTCTTGTTGTTCTTGGTGATAAGGGTCAAGCCTTGGGTCCTGCACATGCTAAACAACTCCTCTACTTCGGAGTACATTCCTAGCTCTTGATTTTTGGGATTTTTGAGACAGGGTCTGTCTAGCTCATGTTGGTCTTACTCTCTTTGCAAGCCAGTCTAAACTCCAAGTGTAATCTCCTTCGCTCTGACTCATGTGCTAAGACAACATGTATGCACCATTTATAGTGGAGATAGCAGAGGGGAAGACACAGCAATACAAACTCAGAATGGAAACAGGGCTTCTAAAGGAGAGCAATAAGAGAACAAGTCTTGTCTCTGCTTGACTTCAATGAACTCAATAAAGAGTTCTATACTATTGTCTTCATCTTCTTAAATGCATCGGATGTACAGAGATCAGGAGCCACTTAATTGAAGGCCAAGGGGGACACAGTCTACAATGAGGTCCTAGGATTTACCATGAAAAGGAGATGCATAGTAATCCACTGTTCCTTACAAGGAGTTTTTCTTGTACAGAACACCCTGCAAAGCGAGGACAGCTTTATATAAGCTGAAATGTAACAAATGTAGTTACAAATTCAGGCTGTCTGCCCTCCCCCATTTCTTTTCTTCCTCACTGTTTTTGATTGACTTTTTTTTTGAGACAACATCTCATTTTAGCACAAGATGGTCTCAAACTTCCTCAGTATCCAAGGATCATCCTGAAGTTCTGTCCCCCTGGGCCACCATGCCTAGATGCCTTTATTGTCCAGTACACAACCACTCCTGAACAACTGTTAGGTATAAAATATATAGCTTGTTGGATATTGTCTGGATTGCCTACCTAATTACTTGTAGTTTGTTGAGATGATCTCAAGTCTTGACTCTGAAGATGGTCTTGAATCTTAGAATGACCTGGAACTGATCCCTTGCCTCTCAAGGGCTGGCATTACAGGTGTGACCTATTAAACATGGCTCCTAAGGTTTCACTTAATTAATTTTTTCCAGATTCTGTATTAAGACAATTGTGACTTGGTTAGCATTTGTACTTAAAACAAACAGAACCTGCTTCCAACGATGTTTCTACAAAGGGCCAAGTTAAAGCAGCCGAGCAGACAAAGGTAGTTTGGGCACCTCCTGTTCTTTTATAATATGGGTCTTATTCTGAAGACACTCTTTTTGTTGTTCTTCCTGCCGTACAGCGCTAAACATGGATGTCTTCATAACTTCATTGAAGAACAGTTGTAGAGCATCCTCACACCCTGCTCAGCTTCTCTATAACATCCCCACAGCGCTTCATTTCATTTTCCAAATTGATGCTACCTTCCCAGATGCCAGATCTTTGCATGGCTGCTCTGTCTCTTCCTCATAGCTCTCTCCATCACTTCAGAGCTTGGAAGACAGCGCTTCCTCCGAGCTGGAGGACTTCCACTCTTGCATTTGTCACTTTGCCCTGTAATTGTTTGTTTACACATCTGTTTCCTCAAGGAGACTCTGGGCTCTCTGAGGTCGGAAATCTTGTCTTGTTCCACTTTGCAGTTTCCTGTTGGCTTCAGAGAAGGCCAGAGCAGAAAGGTGGCCCACCCATCGAAAGCATGTGGCCAAGCCACCTTCCCATTTGGGCCTTCTTTGTCTTATCTGTCTATCAGCTTCTAATTCCTGTTATGAGTAGTGTTCTCTTATATCTACAAGTCATCTGAAAAAAATTTTCAAATGACTTGGAGGATTTAAAAGGAAAGTAGTTCTCTCTCTGTATAGACTTAACAACGTTCTAGTACTGGGAAGATAGTAAGTAATGAATCTTTATAAATGACATAACAATGTCAATACTTATTTAAAAACTTTATTATTGTTGCCATTTTATATGTGTGTTTGTGCATGTGCATGGATGTGTGTGTGTGTATGTGTGTGTATATGTGTGCATGTGTGTATGTTTGTGCATGTATATATGAGTATGTGCATGTGTGTATATGTGTGTGTATGTTCTAATGTACATGTGTCAGAAAGCTGAGATTCAGAAAGCTTGGCTACCATGTTAATCATGGTAGAGTCAGTTCTCAAACCAGTGTTAAAAGTAAGAAAACCATGTTGTTTTCAGTTCCTTCATCCCAGGCTTTCAAAGATGGTGGCGATACTTGCTATTTACTGAAGACTATGGACTTGGTGTGCCATTAAGTTTTATATACAACATCCCTTTACTTTTCATGGTATTACATATCTCTATGTTGTGGCATCATATCCTTGTATCAGCAGGACATATCTACAGCAGAAGCCAGCAGACAGCACACGGCCCTGTCTATTGTGACAAATGTGCCAAGGGCAACTTCTTAATCTCCATGACAATGAAAAACAGTGCAGACTCAGCAGCACCTTGCTGGAGGAGGCTCTTTTCAAGATGGGATGCGCAACATAGGAAACTTTCCTCCCATGATTTCTTGTTTGCTTATTTGTCCTTGAGATGTGGTCTTTCTTTGCAGCCTTGGCTGGCCTGGAACTCACTTTGTATTGCAGGCTGGTGGGTTGCTGGGATCTTCCTGTCTCTGCCTCTTGAGTGGTAATATGTGTGTAGCTTCGTGGCTGACTTCTAATATTTTTTTTTTCAAAAGTTAAGTAAAATTTAGAAACTGACACAGTTGTATGTGCTTAGCATGTACATATTCTAGAGCACAGAATGCCTCAATAGAGCCAATCAACACTGGACTTATTTACACACATCAGTTTTTATGGCAAGAACAATCCCCAACTCACTAGTCATATTAAGATTCCAAGTTTCTAGTCTCCAAGAAAAATGGTCCTTGTTGTGCTGAAGCTAAAGAGAAGTTTCTGCACACCCCCTTGTCTTCTGGTTTGGCTTCCTTGAGTAGTCCTTAGTTTGATTTTCACAGTTGCATCCTCTTTCTCTCTCTAAATCTTAACTCCTGTCTCTGCCAGTATCGCTATTGCTCTGCTTCCTCTTTGTAAAGCTGGGGTAAGTATAGAAAGTCCCTTACATGGACAAGCACAGAGACAGTGTACTGTGTGATGTGCACAGGTTATGAAGTCCCTTGAGGAGACAGGGATGAAGATGAGTACTGATGGGCAGGACTGTTTCAAGTAAGGGTCTTGGCTTAAAATAGAGCCAGAGTGGGATAAGCTAACAATACATGCCCTCTCTGAAACAGAAAGACTGGACGGGAGGGTACAGCGCAGTGGGAGCCAGCTTTCTTCCCATGTGCCGAGCACTGTGTGCAGACCCAGAACTGCTCTAAGAGCAAAACAAGGAGCAGCAAGTAAAGACTGTAGTTCTTAGTTCTTCATGTAGCCGGAACCTTCCAGAGGCCATTGGCTGTGCCCTAGACAAGAAGAAAGCTGTGTGTAATCCCCAATTCCTGCCAAGCCAGAGGGTTATTCCTATTGCAGAAGCATTCCAAATGGGTCACTGGTATAATGACATCATCATTTTACATTAAGTTAGAGTCATTTAGTGACTATTTTTCTACAGTGATCCTAGAATCGAAGTTATGCTCTTATGTGATAAATATTAGCAGAATATGGTTGGCTCTGATGTGACAGGTTAGAGGGGAAAATCAGAATTACCTCGATCATTTTTAGGTGAGACTATTGTTGACTAATTTGTCACTATCTTAGTGAAATTTCACCTGCAATAAAATCCCTGAAGCTGCAGATATGAGAGGGATTTGGGGAGCCACATAATCCTTGTCTTAGTTTTAAAGACAAGAAGCTAGGAAGATAGAAGTTGCATTTGAAGAGTAAGCTGATGCCATGTCCCTCTTAGTGGTGTGCTCATAGAAAGATTGTACACTGAAGAAGGGAGTTGTCATAGCCTTAGGTACTGTAATACACCTGCAATGAAAAGGCCCCTCTAACCAGAATTGCCTTGGACAAATCTGTTCTTCCAGAGAAGCAGTGCCTGCCCCAACCCTAGAGCAAACATGGGAGTCCTCAGCAAGTCTGTAATTGCTCTGTTCACACTTGAAACTGACCTGTGCAGGGCTGTTAAGAAAAACCTGTTATGCTTAGGCCTATGTAGCTCTCCATGAAAAAGGTAAATTACAGCGCTGCAAAGGGTATCAGTGTCTTGCCAAAAGAGCAGGCAGCTGTTAGTGTGAACCCAAGAAGAACTGCCTGTCTCAAGGGTTAGTGTTTGCAAAGGAAATCTTCAAAAAGGAGTGAGTCCCCAAGGAGTTTCAGCCCTGTGTGTGCACTGTAGCCTTCATCACAGCCTCTGTTCCTGTGCCTTTCAGTCAGCATGGACACAGCAGGATAGAAAGAGCAAGTGCTCAAGGACTAAGAACAGTGTGCAGATAGTTTGTTACATTTTTATAGATAGCTAAGAGGAGAAAAAACTGGGGATTCTCAGCACAAGCAGATAGAAATGCTTAAGGCCATTGGGTTTTTTGTTTGTTTGTTTTTTAATCACTGTTACTATCACAAAGTACTGGAAGCAAAATAAGCTTCAAAAGTAAAAAGAATTGTTTAAGCCCACAGTCTCTGAGGTATCAGTCCATGTCTGTTGGCCCATCACTTTGGCTGTAGGGTGAGTTAGATGGGTCCACACTGGAAAATGTGCCTGATGAGACTGCTCAGTTCATGGTGGGCAGGGAGTGGAGAGAGCTAGAGCAATGAATGCCCCTGAGGAAAGAGAGACCCTGGAATACACACTGAAGTCCTATCTAAATAAATGAAATTTAAAAATTCCCCTTTCTTTTTGCTAATAAAAGTTAAATAACATTTTAAATGTTATATAACACCAAATTATTCAGCCAGAAATGAAAAAAAATTAAGATAGATAGGAAGTGTTAGGAGAGTCCGCACATTGGGAATTCTCTTTCAGACCTAGGGTTAGGCAGAAACCACATCTAACACAGAGAGATCTTTATGAAGGGGCATCAGTGAAAAGTTCAAGTTGCCACCTTCTGAAATGGCCTTATAGATGTAACTATTAAGATTAAGGCGATGACTTTGCTAGAAAAGGCTAGGATTTGGTGGCATATTTTATTGGACATGTTAGCTAGGTGAACCAAAGAGGGCTTTTGATTGCTGGATTCCAATACATTGATAGCTGGACCTTGGTAGTCTGCTCAGGAAGAGGAAGTGGCCAAATAAGGGATAGACCTAGCTTTAGGCATGTAATCTAATCTTTTTGTTGCTGTGTTTTGTTTTTAAGCAGGGCAGAGGGAATTGGGGAGAAGGCTGGCAAGGTCTCTCAGAGCTGGGCCTGCTATGCTGCTCTGAGACCCTTCAGGAAGTATTAACCTACAGTAGCTAAGCTAGAAAAGCACATCAATGTGTCTCAAAGTACCTGGCTTCTAAGTCTCTTAAACAAATAAACAAATAAAAAACAATCATTCCAGCCGGGTGGTGGCACACATCTTTGATGCAAATACTTGAGAGGTGGAGGCAGGCAGATCTCTGAATTTTAGGCCAGCCTAGTCTGTAAGAGTGAGTTCCAGGACAGCCATGGCTGCTAAGAAACTCTGTCTCAAAACAAAACAAAGCATTAACAGCATCAGCAGCAGTATCAACATCAACAGTAATGTCATTCTAGTACTCGTGAACCTGAGGCAGGAAGATCTCGCGCTCCTGGTGGCAGACTTGGTCTATGTTGTAAGTTCAAAGACTGTCAGGCTCCGCATACACACACCATGGGAATATGATGATCCTGTGGGATGTTGATCACATAATGTTCATAAATGCAGAATAAACTAGGCTTGGTGGCATATGTTTACTGTCCTTGTTACTCAGGACACTGAGACAGGTGGGTCACTTCAAATAGCTTGAGCAAGACTGTGAGTCTACTCTCAAAATATAACAATGTAAGCACAAGCAAAGAAAAGAGTAATAAAGAACTAGAGCTTTTGAAATGCCATCAAAAGTGCCACATTATAGCCACTGTTTTACTCATGTATTAAATAGTAATTGTGAGTAGGTCCGAAGGCATACAAAATATGCCATTAACTTATATGATGATGGATATAATTTAGGGTTTGGTTATGGTGTCTGTTATGATTATTGGTGTTGCTAATGCCACTGACACGTTAACCTACATGGAAGGAAAGTCTCACTGTTAGAAACTGAAAACTCTGCTTCCTCTACCAATGTATGTTTTGTTTACGGTTTTTCTCTTTTACATGTCCTTCCACACGGACCATGGCAAGACAAACTCATTGCTGTCTCTCAGCCCTGGACCTTTCACTGAGATCAAGAGAATTAGAGCAGGTAATTATTTTGGAGTTCATGTTCTCTTCTGCATCACAGGTTGGCCTTGAATCCCCTATGCAGCTAGGTGACCCGTTCCCATGTCCTGCTTCCACCTTCCCAGTGCTGGGAGCACAGGCATGCGCTGCCTTGTCCAGCTCTGTCTCTTGTATTCAGCTGTTGTATTTATCTCCTAGGTCTGCTATAATAAAGTGCCAGACCGTGGGCAGCTTAGTCAATAGCTCTCAAGTTCTGGGAGCTGAAGTCCCAGATGATGGTGTTGTTTGACAGGTTTGGTTCTCTCCTTTGCCTCCAGGACAAACCGTTTTGGCTCATGGTTGTCATCTTTTCATTCTCCATACATAGCTGGGTTCAAAATGCCTCTATTGCAAGGATACCAGTCTCGATGGGATAAAGTTTACAATGACTTTATCTTCAAGCACACTGAAGGTGAACGATCGCTGTGGGTTGGGGCAGGAGAGTGAATACGATTCACCTCTGAACGGGGATCTTCTGGCATTTCTTCATATTAGATGTGCTTAGGCAAACATTCAAGTTGTCTGAGGTCACAGTGAATTCTAGGTTTTACTCAAAAGAGAGTAGCCTGGCTATTTATTATTTCCAATACACTGAAAGGACAGTCCCCAAGGCAGTTTGTTAGAGGGGCCACAGAAATGTTATCTGAAACACACTTTTCTCCTGACTCTCAGAAAAGGCCAGAGAGTGGTCCTGGCTCTCCTGCTGGGGGAAGTCACAGAGAGCAGAAGTGAGTGGTCACTAGGGCTCAAGGGAGGCAGTCTACCTTGTGACAAATCCATCAGGGTTGGTGGAGACTACAGGAGGAAGGGAGGGGCTGAAGGTGCAGTGTCTTAATCTGAACAGGGGACTGGCCTGGCCCAACAGACACCAGTCCTTTCCACCCTGCCTTCAACACACCGAGCCAAGCAGCTGCGAGCGCTGGAGCCCGCCGCTCTCTCCGATGCCAACGCTGCATCTTTGCAGTTCAATTGCTGGGTGTTCACAGCATGTTATTGGCTCTACGGCACTTTATCTGTGTTTATAAAGGATCTGCTGAGTTTTCCTTCCAGCTTCAGTGTGGGATAATTGAAATTAGAAAGGAAAATCAAGACAAAAGGGAGCCAAGCTGCAGTCTGAAATTCTCCTTTGATCTAAAACATGCTCTCTCTGGTGTTGGTGAATTCTCTTGTGCTTCTTCAAACAAACAAACAAACAAACAACCTGGAAATGCCTTTTAATTACCAAGGGATCGTCAACAGTTGCTAGACTACAACTGTAAAATTTGATGGCCTTTTTTGTTCTTCTTAGAAACAGGGTCTTAGGTAGACCAGACTGGCCTTCAACTTGCTTCCTAGTTGATGACAGTGAGCTCTTGACCTTTTCTCTTCAGCCTTCAGAAGTGCTTGGCTTGTATGCGTGTGCTACAAAAGCCAGCTCAGTGGCTTTACTATCACTTCATTCGTGTTTCCCTATTTGTCACAGAATATCTGTATCCTCATCAATGAATGAAAACAATTAAACATGTAATTATAATTAAAAGGGAAGAAGAAAATGTAAAACTGTTTGGCCTGTACACTCTCAACTTAAAACAGGGTATATAAAAACCTGCTTAAAAATCAGGGCCTAATATAATGCCCTACTTTCCCCCCACAAGGTCATATTATTCTTATTTAGGACATTTAAAGACAGAGTCTCCTATGTGGTATGCTAGCCTTGAACTTACTAATGTAGCCAAAGCTGGTCCTGAAGTTCCAATTCTCTTGCTTCCATCCCTTATGCTGAGACTATAGGTGAGCCATCATGCCTTGGATGAGGGGTAGAGTGGGGTTGGGACAATGCTTGTGAGTGACAGGTAAGCAGTCTGCAAACTGAGTTTATCTCTACCCCAAACTGAGCTCATCCCTACCCCTCTCCCAGCTTACTTCAACCTTTGACTTAAATTTAGTCTTTTGATTCTGATTTCGGCTTGCTTTACTTTTTATTAGTTGGTTTTCATACTGTTGTTGGCTTTAGGGAATAGTGACATTCCTTCCTCCCCCTCCCCCCAACCCCACACATACAGCCTACGTCCCTACTCCTTTAGTGTGACCCCGCCAGGGGAGACTGTGGCTCAGGCAAACATTGACAGTCAAACACATACCACTCAGCTCTGCCTTGGCACCAGTGCTTAGATTTGGCTGCTCTTTTATCCCAGGATCCCATGTTACCCAGCAGCTCCCAGGGGTGGCTCAGACACAGCCTAAAGGCAGTAATCACAACGTGGTTTCCCAGAAGCCACGCGTCCCTTGAGCAACACTATGGGCAGGACTTAGACCTTCTCATAAACAGGGTTGTGTTTTATTTTCTCGACACTTTAGTCTCGTGAACTTTTCTGTTCAGGAGTTACTGACCTTGATGGGAGGGTGTTTACAGCGTCTGTAGAGGACTTGGGAAAGATCTGTCTCCTGAGGAACACCAGGTGCAGGAAGGCATAGGGATGGCAAAACCAGGACTGACACTGTTGTCCCACCATCCCACAAGCTTGCCGAGGTGACAGGATGAGATCAGAGTCAAGACTTTGGCAAAGCTCCAGGATGCCACCCCATGAGGGCGTTAGGACACCTCTCAAGATTAGATACGACACGGTGCAATAAAGATATAACTAAAACGAGGTATGCCCAGAGCACTGTGGGAAAATAGAGTTTGCAGTTGTGTAAAGGGTGAGAAGTGAGCTTGTGTATCTTGAAACAAGATGATGAGCATATTTTAGTGCTAAAGTATGGATCAACGCTACAGAGACCCAGAGTTAGTATCTGAGGGTCCTGTGGGAAGAAGGACACTCTATTGAGAAACTGGCCAACCCTATTAGACTGGCCTGTGGGTAAGTCTGTGTGGCATTTCCTTGATTAATGATTGATGTGGAAGGGTTCAGTCCATTTAGGGCTGTGACTCCCCCGGGGATGCATAGGAGAGCTGGCTAAGAAAGCAGTAAGTGGGATTTATTTTGTGGCTTCAGACCCTGCCTCTGGGTCCCTGCCTAACTTCCCTTTATAAGGGACTGTGACTGAAACAAGCCCATCCCTTCCCGCTCTGCTTTTGTTATGGTCCTTGTCACAGCAATAGAAAGTAGGCTAAAACAATATCTATCATTCCTTTAAAAATCTCGATAGGGGTGAGCATGGAG
Organism: Micromys minutus; assembly: GCF_963924665.1. Taxonomy (NCBI): domain Eukaryota; kingdom Metazoa; phylum Chordata; class Mammalia; order Rodentia; family Muridae; genus Micromys; species Micromys minutus. The sequence goes on along the minus strand of NC_137960.1, from coordinate 43,227,942 downwards.
CTTGGTGCTTAACTGGCACTTACAGGGCCCCAGGTTGTGTCCCCAACAGGGTAAAAGCAATTCTTTGAGACTTTGAAATGTTACATGGAATTAGCATTTCTCAGTGGTTTGGACACCGTGGCATAGGTAACTGAAGGCACATCACATTTGCCACAAAGTAGGACAATTTTCCTTGTAGTTAGTGTTTGTTCAGTCATATCAACTATTGCTAGTTTTCCCATTTTCCTCTTGGTTTTGGTTATTGTGACAGGGATCACTCCAGAGCTCTAGCTGGCAGAAGCTGATTGTGTAAGCCTGGCCTGAACTTGAATTTGGAGCAAGCACCCTGACTCTCCTGCTTCCTCAGCGCATCCTCAGCTCCCAAAGAGCTCGGTTTGATTGGTTGCCTAGAAGTAATTTTCTACAGAATGGACTACAAAGACATTTAAATTAGTTTTACATTATGTCCTTGAAGTAAAGAAATTATAACCTATAAGTCTTAAATCTGACCCTTTGGGCTGAGAGTAAAGCCACTCACCTCAAGTTATTTAATCAAAGTGATATAAAATTGGGAACTCTTTAGAAGTGTTCAGTAGTACAGACCTATAATTCTAACATTTGGGAGGCTGAAGAGAAGGACTGTGATTTCAAGCTAGCCTGGGCTACATAGTAAAACTGTCACAAACAAAGAGCAAATAGGCTTGGTAAGATAGCTCAGTGAGTAAAACAGTTGTCTCATAAGCCTGACAACCTAGGTCCCATCCCTGTAAACCATGGTAGCAAGAGAGAACTGGCTACCACACGTTGTCCTCTGATCTCTGTCTCTGTCTCTGTCTCTGTTTCTCTCTCTCTCTCTCTCTCTCTCTCTCTCTCTCTCTCTCTCCCTTTCTCTCTTTCTCTCTCTCTCTCTCTCTCTCTCTCTCTCTCACACACACACACACACACACACACAGAGAGAGAGAGAGAGAGAGAGAGAGAGAGAGAGAGAGAGAGAAAGAGAGAGAGGAGAGAGAGAACAAAAAACCCCAATAAACTGGATTTTAAAGGTACATCACCAAGAATAGTTTAATATTTTTTAACTTTACACTGTTTTGTGCATGGGAGTTCATACAGGCACAGTGGTGAACTTAAGCTGCTGTTATCATAGTATAACATTGATCCCATTAGTTACTCGTTTAGCCATTGCAAAGCATCAATACTCCTATTACTAAACAATAAACATCTGCTAGTATCCTCTCTCTTCAGCTGTCAATAGTGCTATTGATAACTCTCCCCTTGGCTCCTGTGTTTTAATTCTGAGCTTGCTAACCTCTTACCCTCTGTGTTCTCCACCATCTTCTTAACCTTTCCCAAGTTTCATCTAATTTTGTTATTGTTACTGTTTGTTTCCATATTTCTCAAGACAAGGTCTTACTATGTAGCCCAAAACTTAGCCCCTCCCCCCAATTATCCTCCCCAGAGCTGTGACTACATGTCAGTGCTAAAATCTACTTTTTATTCTGACTTGCTGCCTTAGGGTCAGTGAGATGGCACAGTGGATGCTTAGTGCCCAATCCGACAAGTTGAGTTGGGTCCCTGGGACCTATGTTGTAGAAGAGTAAGAGAACTGGCTTCCATTAGCTATATTCCGATCTCTACATACATGTCATAGCCTACAGAGCACTTACACCTACATTATACAAAGTAAGTAAATAAATGTAACACAGAAACAAACAAAAACTCTGCCTAACTATGTCATGGAACCACTATAAAGATTCAATTAGTTTATGGGCATATGCATTGACTGCACTGTATGGTAGTTGGAAAATATCTAAGTTATTCTGAGCTTCGTTCTCTCATTTCTCTCCTAGTTTCTTCAGCCAGAGCTTGCAATCACCCTAGGCTTTTCCCCTTTATGACAAAACTCACTGAATTTCACACAATGCCCTTGTGACCTTTATTTCCAGTTGTCAACTTGACTATATCTGTAGAGAACTACAATCCAGAAAATGGAGGGCTCACACATGATCCTGATTTTGAAGCTGGAAGACACAAATTTTTGATCTGGATCTTGAGGTGGGAGGGCACCTGATTTTGCCCCTGATCTTGAGGCATAGTATCCATGAAAAGCTTAGGCCTAGACAAAGTGATACATGCCTTTAATCCCAGGAGACAGAGGCAAGCAGAGCTCTGAGTTCAAGGCCAGCCTCAGACAGAGCAGGTTCCAGGTAAAGAAAAGCCTGGGTCCAAGCACAGTGGTATATACCTTAAATCTGGGCCATACCTTTGCTAGAAGAATACATAAAGACAATGGAAAATGGAAGTGGTTGTTCTTTATCTGCTTGACTTGCTTGCTAACTCATCTGTTGAAGCCTACATCTTCAGGATTCAGCTTATACAGAAGACCAGCAGAAACTGAGCAACTACTAGATTCTTGGACTTCCCATTCATAACTGGCCATTGTTGGGTTAGTTGGACTGCAGCCTGTAAGTTATTCATCTATATATGTATTTTATGAATACATATATATCCATTCCATAAGTTGTTCGGTGACTCTAGGGAACCCTGAGCAATAGAGCCTCGGGTCAGCTGTCCAGAGTCTGTGATACTTATTAGCCCCAGGCCACCACCCTGACCTCATCACTTATTGTCTGGACTGTCACTAGTTTTTCTGATCTAGTGAAGCGAGCTCTGTGGGAGCCACGGGTGGACTTAAACTGGACTCAGTTCATACAGATTCACATCTCCAACACTGTGTTGCTGCTGGACTTGGGAACTGGCCACAAAATCCACTAGCTTTTCTTGGCAGCCCCTTACTCACTCTGTGGCTTCCCTCCCCCATCCTTGCTTCTTCTCACCCCTAAACTCCACTTCATCTGGCTAACTTGAAGACTTTTCAAAGTTTTACCGAGCTCTACCTTCCCTAGACTGCATGGTGAGCTCACTTGGTGAGCTAGCCTGGACTCTTTTCCTGCTTCCTTTCACTGCATGAACTGTGGCCATGGCATGAAGCACTTGGTTTCTTACTGAGTTAACTGTCCAGCTTCCTCACTACATTGAAGCCTCTTGGGGATGTGCTATATTTTCTAGACCTAACATGTATCTTACGATGCACCCTGCTTCAGCACACACGGACCAAATGAGTGGAATGTTACATGTGATTTATAAACTGAATGCACTGGCAACTCCTTCCCAACTTGGACTTTTTTCTGAACAGCCTGTCTCACTGGTGGTTTTCAATACACATGCCATTTTCTATTTCTGCCTGACACTGACTCCCTTTCTTCGGAAGCGCTCAGCTCTGAAGCACCTTCCCATTGCCTATGTGAATTATTGCTGTCTTTGTGACAGAGGAGTGACACACATTAACGTCAGTGTCATTGCCCTATAGAAGCTAGAGCTGGAGTCTGTGCAGCCGTGGAGCCACAGCCATTGTGGAATTAATGTTTTGTAGAATGCTCTCATTGGGGAATTGACTCACTGCGGAGGCTTAGAGTCCCCCTTCTGCCATTCTGCAGCTGCGCGTCTGGGAAAACTGGAGGTACAGGTAAAGGCTGTCCCAGCGAGTTTGAAACAGAGACAAATGAGTAAACCATTTAACCTAGCCTGGGCAAGTTTTCGTATCCTAGAAATAAAAGCATTTGTCATTTGGAATATTGTCTGTTGTTAAAAAAAATGTCAGAGAACAATAAAAATGTCTTATATACTTGAATGGAATAAAAAAAATCAGAACATGGTTGGAATAATATCTAGGAGAATTAATCACTAATATACGTTAGCAATACACTAAAATTTAAGGAAATATACCCCAAAAGACAGTAATTTAACCAGTAACATAATCTTAAAGAACAATTATTAACTAATAGTTTAAAATTTTATCTTAGGAAATAATCTTTAAGCTTGGTTATAGAAGTGGCTGCCTTGGAGTCTCTACTTCATAAGAAGCTAAAACAGGATGCTGAGCTGGGTGTTGGTTATAAGAAAGACCCCGTCTCAGTGATAATCCCAACAAAGGGACGGAAAGTTCATTAAGATAACATAACTGGCAATTTGGGGGAAAGGAATCATTTGAAATTTAACGACTAGTGTGTTTTAAAATTAAATCGAGTGCCAGGTGTTTATACTTTGATTTACAGTGGACTTGCATTCTTGAATGAATAAGATGGATTTTTGATATTTCATTCGGATTTGCTTTTAGGTCGATTTTTTTTTTTTTTTTTTTTTTTTTTTTTTTACTATTGTGGGGTGATTGCAAACAATTATTTTATTAGAGTTGTCATTGGGCTACTACCATCAGATAATATTTGTCATAAGCATTTAATAATTTTATTTATTTACTTTTAGATATATGTTTTTTTTTTTTAAAGTTTAAAACCATTTATCTATTTCGGGTGCTTGGTGCTTGTGCACACACCATGAGCATGCATGCCCATGTGTGCATATGTGTGCCACAGCTCAGGTGTAAGATTGATTTCCACAAGTGACTTTCTTGTTCCCACTATGTGGGTTCCAGAGACTAACATCAGTCTTTAGCCAAGGCTAAGTCATCTTGTCAGTTGCATGTTTCGTTTAAAGAGTATTCCTGTAAATATTTTGCAGGCTCCCAAAATGGTTTCAAACCTGGAGATTAGTGAATGTCAAATTTTTCTTTTACTCAGAAGATATTTGCAAATATCCCATTGTCAAAACAGATTGGATATTATTTACAGGTTTGTTAACTTTTCTTTCATGTAAAGAAGAGCCATTGTAAGTCTCTCTATATATGTATGTGGTTTTCCTCTCATGCTTTTTAAAGGAAAGAAAGGCAGAAACATGTGCTGGCTAGTTTTTAGGTCAACTTGACACAAGCTGGAGTCACTGGAGGGAAGGTAGCCTCTGTTGAGAAAATGCCTCAGCAAGGTCAGGTTGTAGGCAAGCCTCAGGGCATTTCCTTAATTAGTGATTGATGGATGGGCCTAACCAATTGTGCATGAGGGCATCTCTGGGCTGGTTCTATGGTTGGGTTCCTGCCCCGACTTCCTTCATGACAGATTGTGCTATGGAAGTGTAAGCAAAATTAATAGTTTTCTTCTCTAAGATGCTTTTGGCCATGGTGTCTCATCAGAACAATTAGACCATAAAGCAGCTTTTTTTTTTTTTTTTTTTTTTTTTTTTTAAATGTATCTCATAGATTGGGAGGGTGAAAGGGCAAGGGTAAGTCAGGACTCTGTGTTCAGCCTCTGGTGAAAAACATCTGCTCTATGGCAGCAGAAGGTACCTAGTAGAAATGTGTGCAGGAGTGCCAAGCATTGTGTGGAGAAAAGAATCCAATATGGACTGAGTTCAGATATACAATTTTCTACAGACATTTGGATTAGTGTTATACTTTACCATAGCTGGTGAATATTGCTCTTCTCTCAACCCCAATGCACGTTTTTTGTGAATGACCTATACAGAAAAAAAAAAAAAAAAAAAAAAAAGAGAAGAAAAAGAGGGTTGAGAGATAGCTCAGCAGTTAAAGAGCACTTGATATGTTTCCAAAGGATTCAGGTTTAACTCCCAGCACCATATGGTGGGTCATAGTCACTGTCTATGACTTCAGTACGAGGGCACACAACACCTTCTTCTGTCCTCGTTGGGCACCTCATGCATGTAGTGTCCAGGCATACATAGGCAACATACCTATACACATAAAATTTAAAAAACAAAATGTATTAAAAGCTTTGTTGGCTTATAGACTTTGATTATATATAATTTAAATGAGGGATATATTACCATTTCTGAGACAGTGGTATCCAAAGACTGTGATTATCCTGCTGTGGTACATGCCTGTCATCCCAGTCCTTGAGAGTCAGGAGTAGGATGATCGTTGCAAGTTCAAGGCCCGTCTGATTGATCTACATAGTAAGTTCCAGGTCAGCTAAGATTATGTAAGTGGAACAAGTCTGGAAGAAGGAGGAGGAGGAGGAGGAAAAAGAGGAAGAAGAGAAAGAGGAGGAGGGAGAGGAGGAGGAAGAGGAAGAAGAGGAGGAGGAGAAAGAGAAGGAGGAGGAGAAGGAGAAGAAAGAGAAGGAAGAGGAGAAAGAGAAGGAGGAAGAGGAGGATGAGAAGGAAGAAGAGAAAGAGAAGGAGGAAGAGGAAGAGGAGGAGGAGGAGGAGAAAGAGGAGGAGGAGGAGGAGGAAGAAGGGAGGAGAGGGAGGAGGAGACAACAAAAGAGCCACAATTGACAACAGAATAAAAACGCAAGTGTATTAAAATAAACATGACTGTTATCCTTATGTTGATATTATTTCTTAGCTGAGAAATAACTTTTTCTCTTTCTGTTTTCTTTATTTCGTTCAATCTTCACTTCAATTTTTCTTTTCCTATCATTTTATTTAGAGGAGACTTCTAGATTAAAGCCATCTTTGGGTAGTTAATGGCCTCACCTGGACGCGTTCCCACCATATCTTTCACATCCTTTGTGTACTCTAGACAAATAAGACAGATGGGAACAATACTCAGAGCCAAAGAACACAGCACAGTTGGAAATCCTTGCCTCATGCAGCTCAGCCAGGCTTGTTGTTGTGCTAGACAGCAGATGCTAAAATGCTAAAATGCTGCAGCAAAATCCTTGCAGCTTTCTCACATCTACAACCTTGGTCCTCCTGAAAGATGAGTGTGGGCCACTCTTTCCCCTCCCTGCTCTGTGAACCCCTCCTCAACTTTGGGTCTGGAGAGATGGCTGCTCTTCCAGAGGACCTGAGTTCAATTCTCTGCACCCCCATGAGAGCTCAAAATTGTCTATAACTCTGGTCAGTTTCAGGAGATCCAACATCCTCACAAAGACCCACACAGGCCAGACAGCAATGCACATAAAGATTAAATAAATAAATTATATTTCCCTAGGGAGATATTTTCTCTTTGCCACCCCTCCTCAGGGGACAGCTTTGCTTTTGCACTGTTTTGCCCTTTAGACAGCTCACATAGATGTTTTCTGAAAGCTTCCTTCTTCACTAGCTCTGATGCTTCCTGGGAACACCAGATTGTGAGTATTTCACAACCAGATTCTTGGAGCCAGGCATAAGTGAGACCTGTTACTCAAATGTTTGTTGGATAAATATTGAGGGCTGTGAGTGAGAACCGCCTTAGTCACAAATGATGTAATTCTTGTAATCATTGACTTGGATGATAATATCCTGAGCAGATCAATTAAGTAACATTTAAAAAGAGACTACAATTCTTTGTGGTTGTATCAAGTGCATTGAAAATAATTATTTTAAAACTCAGATAAGCTTTTTTTTTTTTTTTTTTTTTTTTTTTTTTTGGTTGAAATGTTGTAGCTTCATTGAACAGGTTGGAGCGGAGTGTCACCGTGGTTAAGAATGTGACTTTCAAGTTAGGACTTCCAGGTTTCACTCTTAGTTTAGACGATGGCTACACTGTTAGCAGAGAACTTCTACTGTGTTTTACCATCTGTAAGGTGAGACCGCTCTACTCTCTCCCTCTTCAGTGAATAATAAACAAATAGGATAGGCCACACCCAAACTCTATGTGTATTAAGCAATAATAAATGGCTCCCATTATTCGTAAGCCATATGTGTCTGAAGCCCAACTGTGTAATCTTCTCCGAACATTCTGTTTGTTTTCTAGTTTCCCTGGTGTATATCGTGTGGGCAGGTGTTCAGATCTGACCCAGCACCGCTGATGGCGAGTCTCCCGGGATCTATTCACAGTGCGACTACAGTTGACATTTCAGATTTCATGCTTTTCCGATTTCTTCTTTCCCCAACTTTGCTCTCTGCCTCTTTCCTGCTGCAAGTCTTTGATTGTAATGTTTGAAGCAGAGGCTGGGAAGGAAGGAGATGCCAGTGTCCTTAGGTTTAAATTCTTTCGCAGATGACTCTGCACTTTGGGATCCTAGGAGAGGGGGTTGAGTACAGGGCTGAAGGTACACTGTTCAGAGGAAAGATCAATACAGAAATCGAGATGAATAGTTGAGCTGGGATATCAACTCAAAGGCTTTAGACTGACTGATAGCTTTCTAGGGGAGACTGTGGAAGGAGGAAGTAGCGACAGGGGCCCACTCACAGCTTGATTTTGGGAAAGGAAAGACCTGTGAAGGTCCTAAGTCCCAAAGTGACCTCATGAGAGCCTGAGAGCCCGGTTTTCACTTCAAGGTTTCCTGGCAAGCCATTTGCTCCAGGTTTGTGTGTGTGAGTGTGTGTGTGTGTGTGTGTGTGTGTGTGTGTGTGTGTGTGTGAGAGAGAGAGAGAGAGAGAGAGAGAGAGAGAGAGAGAGAGAGAGATTATGTTGATGTTTGTTTAAGCTGATAAGAGCTCAGGCAATTAGAATCTGTTCCTAATGGAGAAATTGTTCCTGTTCTCCAAGGGAAGACTCATCCTGACTGGAGCTGGCTGGCTTCAGTCTCTGATAGGCTCTTTACCTCGAATCTGAGCCTGAAGATACTGGGAGGATACGGGGCATCCTAATACGAACCTCTGCTTTCAGAGTTTCAGTGTCTGCATTAAATATTTTAAAGAAACCATGAAGTTTGCTTTGCTCTGATTCATTTTGTGCAGAGAAACAACTGTGCTGCTCACTAAGTCTTTAATCAAAGCATTCTGAAAGTTTGTCCGAGTCCTTTGGACAAAAGACAATACTCATAAAATGCAGCACAGGCTGTGAGGTTCAGTTGCCATTGATTTTATTTAGTGGTGTTTAGCTCTTTCATTGGGGACACATCTAGTTTGCTTTAGTATAATTTCAGACTTTTCAGGGTCTTGATGTTTGAGCTACTACTATACTGCTCATCTAGGTACATACTGGAAAAGATCAAAAGAAAATAGGTGATGGAGAAGAAACCCTACTGCACATGTGTAGGCTTCAAGTACAAGATGGCTTACTGCCTTTTCCCTACTTATATGGTTACCGAACACATATGAAGAAATGGGTGTTAATAAGTCAACTATCTGATCCTTGTGGCACCAAAATTGTTTCTGTTTATATTTCTAGGGGTGCCTACCAGAACACCTGCTGGGCACTATGGTTTGGAGAAACTATGGTTTCTAGTGAGATACACAAATGGATGGGAATAGTCAATGATTAAAGCTCAGTCTCTCTTGGTTTACCCTTTTCTTATGAAAGCTACAGGCGGCTTGATGAACACCCCTGCCCCCATTTCCTTAGGCAAGCTGTTTAGGCTGCTGTGTGCTCAACTCCCATTCTATTCTATTCTCACCACCTTCCTGTGCCTGAGCCCTGAATAGCAGTCAGCTGGCTGTTGTCTTCCCGGCATGAAATGCCATCTGAACCAACAATATTGCTTTTCTCTGAAAGCAATCTACTTACAAATAGAAAACTACCACCAGTTCCCAAATCATTCTTGTAATCCTCTTAAACCCCATCATAGAGAGTTTTGAGTCTCAGGGTGTGAAGATTTGTGTCTGAGCCTTGCCTGTTCACCCTGTGGTCTTGAGAAATGAAGTCAGCTTTCATCTCTAAGAAATGCGACGCTGAGACTTGACAATGATTAAAAGGCTGCGTGAGATAACTTGACTAGTCTGAACTGCTTCAAGTTCAACTCATAAAGAGCTAAGATTTTCTTTGTCCTTCACTAGTACAGAGATTGTTTCTGGGCACTCATAAGGATTCTAAAATGGATGAATACAGACCAGACTGGTAGCCCCTTTGCTTCTGGAGGAAGTAAGTCTATGGTATCACATGTAGATTTTGCCTTTCTTTGTAGCTACATTAGTGAATGAAGAGGTCTTTAAGTTTCTCTACTGACTTGGGAACCTAGACAAACATTCATAAAGTCATGCATTTTAGCCAACATTTGAAATGTAAATATAGAGAATATCCAATAAAACTGATAAACAAAAGTCATGCATGACACTTGGAAGAACAAAGAATGCCAAAGAGATCACAGATGTTTGCCTTTAGGTACAATGAACGCCATAAAACTGTTCCAGGATAAAACATATCTGCCAACAACAGGAATTAGAATCCATTAAAGATTGAACAAAGAATCAGAGGGGAAAAATCACTTATTGTGAATAAACCACTGTTTGGATTTGCACAGCTGCATTTTCCTTGAAAAAGACATTTGAGAGTCAGGGCGTGTATGGTACCTGTGCTGATTCTTTATTTTCTCTTTTGTTCTTGGTACTATCTTCAGTATCAATAGTATCACCATTACTTGATAAAAAACATCCTGACAAAAAGCAGCTTCCACGAGAGAGGGTTATATGGCTTACAGTTCCAGGATACACTGCAGGGAAGTGACAAGTGGCAGAAGCTTGAGATATCTGGTGACATCACACTCACCATCAAAGGCAGATGGAAGTGAATCCACTTAGGTTACTTGTATACTTCTGCGCTGACATCTTAAACCGGGCTCTGAGGGCTCACAGTCCATGCAGCTGCTTCTAGGACCCAGAGACGTAGTCCTGTTATTTTCCTCATCGAGGAAAGGAAACACGAACTGCTAACTCGCTTGTGCCTTCATCTCCCAAACTCTAAAGTGAGCATCAAAATGTGTTTGTCCAGTTACATCTCAGGATGCTGTTAGAGATGCAGGAGAAGGGAGCGGAGTGGAAGTGTTTAGAAGAAGACCATGCAACCTCTGCACTGATGTTTATAGTGACTGTGCGCTGTTGTTGCCATTTATGACACTATATAACTTCTTTCATAATCTGCAGTTCAGATGCAATAGGAAGTGTAACGTAGGGTGCACTCCTTAAACCCGAAGTCCAGAGACAGGCAGAAGGATCTCTGAGTTCTGGTCCAGCCTGCGTTACATAGTGAGCTCCAGGTCAACCAGTGCTATGAAGTGATACCGTTTCTTAAAAACAGCAACAAAAACAACAATAACAACACTCTAGCAGCCGACATGGTTCAGTGTTGGTTTCTGGGCTTTTTATTCAGATTGTGATGAAAAAATTACCTCCTCCCTTCACTCATTGTGAAGGAACTTTGGCTTTAAAAGTTATGGTGATAATATTTACTTACATATTTAGCATAAGCGTAGTATGGTCACCTGATCAATGTTTGTTGACTGAATAAAAGAACAAATCCATATTATCATAAAAGAAAAAGATACTTAGCTTTATGTGTATGTGTATGTACCTGTGTGTATGCATATGTGCCACATGTGTTCAGGAACCTCAGGCCATGGCAGCTCCCAACCACCTGTAACTTCAGTTTCAGGGACTCCAACACAAACAGCTATTTCTGTTTCATTCATATTCTGTGAGCATTAGCACATGTATACATGGGAACACACACACACACACACACACACACACACACACACACCATGCAGATATATACACTGGAAAGCATAAAAATAAATAGTAAAAATCCAGTCAAATAAAGGAATTCTTTTTGTTGTTACCAACACCAGAAGTCCTGAGGAAAGCAGGTTTTGTAGATGAGCTGTTCCTGTCTTGCACAAGGTCTCTGGTGCTCCAGAGTAAGGACAGCAGAAAGGCCCAGCAGGGATATTCTGCTGGTGGGAACCGAGCCTAGAAATAAATTGGCAGGCCCAGTTTACTAGGTAGCCAATTTGACTTGATTTCTTACGTCACCTTTTCAATGACTCTAGCTCACAATATTAATTTACGTGGTACCAGTTTCCCCAATGTACTGACTTCTGAATTTCTTTATATATTACTCAGTGCTCAAAATACCTGAATTGCTTTTGCAATTTTTTTCCCATTCTAAACAGTACTATTTGAGCTCAATTGTCAGGCTTTGTAACTATTTTTAGACCAAACATACTTCCCAACACAACTGGTGAGAGGAAACTCTGTGTTATATACCACTCGAGTCTGTTGTTAGAGATTATTGAATTATGTTAAAGAAAAACTTAATGACTTTCTTCAGTATAAAACTTTGTTTTCTATGTGCCTTCTGTAGTCTTAATGGCAGTTTCTCTCGAGATGTGGTCTTCAGAAGAATCAACTCCTTCTGGGCCCTTTCCCTGCAGAAAACCAGTTACTAGTGACAACGTAAGAATATAACCTGCCTATCAGACATTTAGAGTTGAGAGACGGGCAGGTGCACAGAGAGGAACAAGGATGCATAAGAGAGTCAACAAAACCTTGGATTGAACTCCGGTTTTCCTGTATAAAGTTTTGCAACTCTTTCAAGCCCTTGATTTTCATTTTTTTATGACCTACAGAGGAGGGCATTTAGGAAAATTCACAACTAAGTTAATGATGGGTAACCTTCAGCATACCCCTAGAACCCCGTAATAGCAGCTGGGACACAGAATATATTCTATATTGTCTTCTTACAACTTCTAAAATTACAGCTTCCAGAACTAGATGAATTCACGAAATACTTCTCATTGCATAAATGTAAACAGTATATTTACTTATTCCTATTTATGTCGACATCAAGTCCATGCTAGTTCACTTTGTGCCTGGTAGACACTGAGTTCTTTGTTTGATACAGGGTTTCTCTGCATAGCCCTGGCTGTCCTGGAACTCACTTTGTAGACCAGCTGGCCTTATTCTTCCCTCTGCCTCCTGATTGCTGGGATTAAAGGTATGTACCACCACTACTGGCAACATTGAGTTCTTTTGTCTTTATGGTAATACGGATGTGCCTTACATATAAAACAAGTTTTTAGGCATATCTGTTGTGTGACTTCTTCCTTCAAGAAGGAGGTTTTCCCTTTAAGGGTTTCCTGCTGTTTTGTTTAAGACAAAGTCTCTCTCTGTTACATAGATCTGTCTATCTTGGAACTCACTAGGTAGACCAGGTATGTTGGGAATCAAATCCAGATCCTTTGCATGGGCAGCAAGTGATTGTAACCACTGAACCATCACTCTAGCCCCATTTTGAAATATTTTAACTGATGTTTTCCTTTAATAGTTTAGAAGTTTCAGATATTTATTAAGGTCTTTTGTCTATTTTGTTTGTTTGTCCATCCATATGCCTGTCTGTCATCTATCTATCTGTCTGTCATCTATCTATCTATCTATCTATCTATCTATCTATCTATCTATCTATCTATCTATCTATCTATCATCTATCTACCTACCTACCTACCTACCTATAATGTATCCTGGTTGTCCTGAAATTCACTATGTAGACTAGGCTAGCTTCAAACTCACATAGATTTGCATGCCTTTGCCACTTTGAGTGCTGGTATTAAAGGCACAAGGTATCATTCCCAGCCTCTTTGACTTGTTTTGAATTAATTTTTGTGCAAGGTAAAAGCCACAGTTCTCATTTTGTTCTTTCACCTGTGGAGATCAGATTCCCCAGCACTGTTTGTGATAAGGTGCTTTGTTATTTTGTTTTAATCCAATTTATGTTTTTGTCATGTTTGGAAAAATCTTAGATAGCTACACCTGTAAATTTATTTGTTCTATTTTACTTTTCTCCATGTCTGTTTTTATCTTATGCTTCTTGTCACTATTGCACTGTGACATAATTTGAGATCGGATATTTCAATAGCTCTAGCCTTTACTTATTTTGGCTAAGGATTGTTTTAGCTGTTTGGTTTTTCTTTGGATTCCATACATGCATGCATACATACATACCTACATACCTACCTACATACATACATACATACATACATACATACATACATACACACACACACACACACACATATGGTTTTCATGTTCTGTGACAAGTGTTGCTGAGACTTTCATGGGAGTGCATTGAACATGTAGATCACTTTCTGTATGACAGCCATTTTTACAATCTTAACTCATCCCTGAGCATGGGAGGTCTTTCTGCTTTTTGCTGTCTTCTTCAATTGCTTTCTTCATTGTTTCAGTGTTTTCATGGTAGAGGCCTTTTACCTCCTCAATGAATGTTATTCATAGATTGCTTTCTAACTATTGTGAATTGGATATTTTTTCTCCAGGTTTTTCAGTGAATATGTAATTGATATTTTATAGACATGAATTAATACCAGTTGTCAATCATTGCTAATGGCATATTATATACACATGGTTTTATTGAAGTATCTGGAACCTTTCATCATTGTCCATCTTGGTTTGTGTTTCTTAATCAAAAGAACATTTTCCCATATAATCATCCTATGGGACAACTATGAAATCTGATAGGGGAAGGTTTTTTTACTGCTTTTGTTCACTTTCATTTCTTTCAGTGAAAGTAAGTCATTCAGAATTCCTGCTGCCTTCATGCTAGTTCTCAGAGGCTCCTCAGAAAACAGGCTGTTCCTTAGAAATCTGATCAGGGCACATTGTGATAAGATAAATCAGAAGAGGAGAGAGCCTGATCTTTCTCTGTCATCTCTAGGTCAACACTAGGATATTTTCTGAGACCAACTTTCTTGCTTCCCGAATATCTCTCTGCTCACTCATCAAACTCCACTGTACCTCCTACCCTGCTCGTAAATCTGAAAACTTTTCTATTTACCTCACTGTGTGACTCCCTGAATGTCATCTGATCACACCAAGTCAGCCTTCTCTGAATTACCGTTGTTTTCTGTGTGCTTTTTCTGTGGAACATTATCTTATACTCTTCTCAGATCATTTTCTATGACTTTTTGAAAATTATTTAGGTTTTCTCAAATCAAGAGTCATGTGGTGTTTTAATGAGAATTTAATCTACAGACGTCTATATTTGAATACATGGTCCCCAGTTAGTAGAACTGTTTGGGAAGGATGAAGTGAGGCCTCATTGGAGTAGGTGTTTCTCTGGAGTGGGCTTTGAGGTCTCCATTTCCAGTTACATATCTCTGCCTCGTGCTTGTGAATCAATTGTAAGCTCTCAGCTAGTGTTTCAGCTACAGAGCTATGTCTTTCTAACTAATACCATGCATATGACAGCCATATCAACCCTCTGAAAATGTAAGCTCCAAGTAAATACTTTCTTTAATAAGTTGTCGTGATTATGGTGTCTTATCACAGAAATAGAGAAGGAAGACAGATTGTATGTGCAAGTATTGTAAGAATATAATAGGTGCTTGCTATTTATTAACTTGGCAAATTTAAATATTATATAATTGCTATAAAATTATTAATACATTTTAAATTATTTTTTAGGTATCTAGTGATACTATGCGGAATATGGCTTTTATAAATCCAGTCTTTGTGAGTTCAAACCTGAAAGTCTGTAACTAACACCCCATCAATGGCATTCATAGTTGCTTTGTCCTTATCAAAAGGTATACAGATCCATTATCTGAGTCAATGTTAGTTGAAGCTCTTTTGTTTAGACAGAGGTTTTGAAGCCAGCTGGAAGCGGGTACTATGACATCATTTGGAAGGCTTTGTGGATGGAATGATCTAGATGTTTCAGTCATTGAAATAGCGAGATTGTTCCATGGTTTGCTTTGTTATTGAGCTATCATTGTTTGGCATGTAGGGACAGCCTACTTTCCCACCTGTTTTTCTTCTGGAACTGATCTTTTTTGAATCACCAAGTGATGTTTTAAATGACTCCATTGGGCTGACTCTGCTCACAGACACAAGGTTCCTCACACTGTAGATTTTTTCATCACTATATAGCTTTTTTTTCAGCACTTGTATTTTTTAAAAAAATTTAATTTTTATGGAAGCTGATCGGTTTAGACTGAGGTTTTGTTTGTTTGTTTGTTTGTTTGTTTTTTCTATCCCCATATAGTCAAGTAAACTTCCAGTTTCCTTGGGCAACAGTTTTTCAGTTTCTTTACTCAGAAAATAATTCAATCCGGTCTCTATGGTTTTGGTTAATCAATAGTATAAATTTCCCTTTAACTAGTCTGTTCATGAGTTATCACCATATCCCAACTTTCTGACAGTGTCTAGCCTCAGCTTGCTGTGTAGTTGACATGACCCCAACACCTTTATCCTCTTACATCCACTTCTGAAGAAGTGAGGTTACAGATGTGTGTCTTCCTGACATGTTTACAAGGCTTCTATATGCTGCCTTCAGCAGGTTCTATGGAATGTGTGTCTGTATGCACTTGTCGGAGCTCTGGCAGCTGGATATCAGTCACTTGTTAATGAGAATCCAGCACCTTCTAGCTAAGACATATTGCATCTCTGCTCTCTGTTATCAAGGAAATCTGTGAAATAGCTCACACTCATGAATTGCATGTGGGCTTTTTTCATACACCTACCTATGTTCAAACTCTACAGCTGTGAAGAGAAACAAAGCAAAACAAACACTGTGGTTTGAAGCCAGTCATGTTAGTTTTACCTGAGTGCTATCCACTGTAACAAATTGACTGATGTCACTATAGTTATCCACCAGTTTTGAGGACAAAGTTCTGTAGAACTTTCATATAATAAACCCAGAAAGGTAAATTGTAGATGATCGATCTATCATAAAATGACAGTCTCTCCACAGTTTGCTTTAATATTTGATGTAGAACTAAGTTCTGGAGTTGACACATGGTTTGCCAGATTAATGGTGAGCTACATTCTCCGGGAATCTTTATCCAAGTGACTTCGCTTAAATAGCAAGGTTAACGTCAGGAGTACACGAAGTCCTTTCCATACTTCTTTGAGGACTTTAACTTTCACTGTGGAAACTCTTCTAACACTTAGGTACTTAAATTGTGGTTTAAATTAAGAACAGATTAACTACAGAAAATTCCTTGAAATGTTTTGGTATTGAACAGAGCTTCAAATGAGACATGCTGGGCAGACAGAAAGTTCTTAGACTCCAAATGTACTGAGGAAATATAAAATATACTTTAGCACAAAGTAAAATAACAGAAGAAAAATAATACACTATTTTCTTGGAAAGTTGGTGCTAGAGACATGGCTCAGGGGTGAAGAGCACTAGCTGCACTTGCAGAGAACCTGGGTTCATTCCCAGCATTTCTACAGCAGCTCACAGACTTTTGTAACTCCAGGGGACCTGAAACCCTCACCCAGACATACATGCAGACAAAATACCAATGCACATAAAATAAAGTAAATAAATCATCTAAAAAGTTTAAATGAAACTTATTGGAAAACAATCCATTTCTTTGCTTTGCTACATCCGGTCACTGTCAGTTGGAAAAGCAATTTATTTCTTGGAACTGTGCTCTCCGTAGGATGAGAGGTGAGGACAGATGCTATTTTCCTTTTGAAGCAGTATCTTGCTATTTTCTCTGGGTTGGGCTTCTGAACTGAGCCCTTTTAATAACAGACACGAGTCATCAAACCTGACTTACACGGGCCCTGTTAACTGTTCCAACACTCTTCTTGTTTTCTTTCTCTTTTGTACCTACCTGGTTTAGCTACCTTGTAAGACAGAGCCTTTCTTAAACTAGAGCCTGGATTTACAAAAAGCACTCTTAACATTTCTGTACCATGCTTATTCATATCTATATGTTTATAACATATGATTGATATATATATAATAGATAATATATATAATATGCCATATATCACACACCATATACCATATATTATGCACTGTACATCAATCATATATAATATATCATATAATATAATCAATTTTACTATAATTGCAGAAAGATAATTAAGGTAAGATGACTCATCATGTCTCATCAAATAAAAGCACCCCACACTCACCTTTGTTCCTCAGAATTTACTGAATATTTCCAGGTGGATTGTGGCTGCCCATCCTTGGATATGACTTCAGTCTTATTTCAGCACTGTTGGGTTTCCCCACAATCCCCACTTGTCTGAATCAACAGTACCATTCTCTGCACTGTGGTACCGCTGTTTATAAAAATGTGTGCTCCGTGTGGCTTTAGGCCCCTTCCATGTGTCAGCTCCTCTTCTGACAGCAACCCAAAAGGCCTCACCGGTGAGGCAAGTGAAAGGCAGTCAGCATAGAGGGCACAGCAATGACCCCACCCCAGTATTCACACTCCAACTTCCACTACCTTGTACGAATTTGTTTCCTTTTGTTTTTTCTAAAAATGTGATTATAGGTCAGGCATTGGGATGGGAGAGCCCTCTTGATTATGTAAGTGAAAACAAAGAGTCACAGTGTGTCAGAGTCCTGATTACTCTGTTCTGGTCAGCCGAGAGAGAAGCACAACAGTGAGGCAGAGACTGGCTTCAAATATGCAGGAAGGGAGCACGGACAAAACTGTAGTCAACTCCCAGACGCTGGAAAAGGCACGAAACTGTACTCTGGAGGGATGCAGGCCCCGTGAGACATCTGTCCTCTGTGGGTAGAAGTGTGTACTCATGTCATTCTGGCTTGTCATAACTTGTCACAGCAGACTGACACAGGCAGGTTGAGGGATGTATGTCGTTGTTAAACCCCATATACAGGCTGGACTTATGACTGACTACTTGTTGCTCTCAGAAGACCCAAGACTCCTGGTTCCATGATGATGGCTCTAGTTCCAGGGCATCCAAAGCCCTGTTTTGGCTTGTGAAGGTACCACTTATGCATGTGGCACATATGTGTACATGCAGACAAAATAACTTATACAGAGAAAACAAAACAAACAAACATTTAAACCAAAACAAAGGAAACCTCTGCATACACTAGAGTCAACTTTAAGAGGAAGGGAGCAGAAAGAGAAAGATGGAACTCTGCTGTGTGGGGTGAACTGGAACACAATTCCAGTCCCAGGAGATGGGAATTAGAGGGTTTCTGGGGCTTAATAATCAGCCATCCCATCCAGTTATTAAGCTTCAGATTCAGTGACAGATTCTGTCTCTAAATATTAAAGCAATAGATGAAAACAACCACATGTCATCTGTCCTTCACAGATGCCTTATATTCAATCTCCCCTCCCTCCCTCTCTCCCTCCATCCCTCCCTCCCTCCCTCCCTCCCTCCCTCCCTCCCTCCCTCCCTCTCTCCCTCCCTCTCTCCCTTCCCCCTACACACACACACACACACACAAGAACCTAGCAGAGAATGAAAAAAATAAAATTTCCTTCAATATGCCAGTGGATTGAACCAACTTGAATTGAACTGACTTTACTTCATTGACTCTTCTTTGCAGAGTCCTAATTTATCTCTGCTAATAGTTGGCACAGTGTATGGACTCAATGGGAGGCAAGGTATGAACGGTAGCAGGAACAGTCTCCACTGCCTATCTGAATATGTTCTGTTCTACTAACAGTGACTGGGAAAGCAAAAATGGCAATAGAAAGATGTAAGCAGAGCTGTGTCACCCGTGTGGCAGTTGATAGTCCAGAGGCCTTTGCTTCCTCAGTTATAAGAAGGTACTTTCCTCCTTACTGTACTGACTTAGGGAAAACTGAGTTTACAGTGTCTGGTTCATCCAGGACGATGTTTCATACGCACACACCATCTGAGCACCGCTAATATGACACCGGCTCTCCGTTGCTCTATTTGCAGAGGAAAAATTAAGAAGGTGATTTGTAAATAGTGACCGAACAAAGGACCCTTGGGAAAGCCTACCAGGAAGTTACGCCCATTGCCACCAAAGCAGCCTTCTAGAAGTAGGAGGGCACTGGAGACATCTTGAGAAACTGGATGGGTATAGTTAAAATCTAAACCAGAAAACAGCAGCAAAATAGGGGATACCAAGGATTATTAAGTAATGGCTCAATGAGTTTAGGGCCTGCTGCTCTGATTCCCGGACTCTTGTAAAAAGCTGGATACAGTGGTGCACATCTGCAATCCTAGAACTCTTATGGCAAAAACTCCTAAGGCACAGCCTCGGACAAGAGCCAGCTAGCCTAGAGCACGCCAATTATCCACAAGATAAAACATAAACTGAGCTTCAAGACATGGGGAAAGAAGGAAATCTCCCAAAGTTTTCCTCTGACCCTGGAAATAAAAATATCCCTCTACTAAAATAAACTTTAAAGAGAATTATTAGATAGTTGAAATTATTATTATTATGGTACTATACATCTTGAGCTGTGCACATGCTTACAGAATTAATATCTTTGTTTACACTGAAAAAACTTTTCTGAAATTTTTTTATGAATGTTGAATGAGAAACTTTTAGGTAAAAGACTGATGGGCATATAAAAGGAAAACCTCTTTCTTCTCCTCTTTCATTTCCTCCCTCTTCTGTACTCTATCCTCCCCACTCCTACCCCAACTCTATCTGTCACCCACATTCCTTCTTTTTCTTTACTAGGCAATTAGGCACTGGCCCAAGGCTTCATAGATGTTAGGCAGGTACCACTCTCCATTTTCAGACAGCGTCCCACTAAGTTGTCCAACTCATTTTCCACTGAGTCTGTATCCGGGCTGCCTTTGAAGCTTCAATCCTCTTGCTACAGTGTCCCGAGGAGTCGGGATTACAGGCCTGCGTCTGAAAACCAGCTTTTCATGTCTAAGGAAAAAAGTTGGTTAAAGACTAGAATGAAATATCTAAGGCACATCGATCATCTTAACACATCTAGCACATCGTTCATCTTACTCTTTGTAGTATGGGTATTAACCCAGGTCCTTGCATATGGTAAGGAAAAACTCCACTCCTGAGCTGCCAGCCCACAGAAGCCTTTTTCTTAATTTGTATGCATACCGCATACTGTGGATTGAACCTAGGGCATTACTGCCCATGCTAGGCAAACATTCTTCCCTGGAGCTATGACCTCGGCAATCTTAAACATTTTATTGTGAGGGTGTCTCACCAAATTGCCCAGGGTAGTGTTAAATTCATTCTGTAGCCTAGGCAGGCCTTGAACTTCTGGAGTACCAAGACAGAGACTGTTCTTTATTCATCCGTGATCATTAAAGTCCATTTTGAGTTGAGAGAATGGCCTAGTTGATTATTCAAGAATTTATTGTGGGATTACCCCATAACTATGTATAGTGGTCCAACTTCTTATCTCTGATGGTGAGAACTGAGAGATCAGTCTCTTTCACTGAAGGTACCTGCCCATCAGGATAAAGCTGCAAATGCAGGTCTTACATAGCCAGGCTGGCCTGAAACTCACTATGTAGCTCAAGTAAATCTTAAGTACATGATCAGTCTGTCTTGGCCTCTGGAGTACTACATTACAGATTTGCACAGACTCCCCATACAGTAATACCCATTTTAGAAGTCTGCAATCTTATTTAAGGAATTATTTTGCAACAAGAGTCTCACTATTCTAATACTAACCCTTGAGAATCTGAGGCAGGAACATGACTATAAACTTAAGGCCAACCTGGATTTCAGAGTCAGGCCTCAAAACAATATCCACAGATCATTTCTCTGCCAATGATTAATCATAAAAGCCTACCGTATAGACTTCTGCTCACATTTCCAACTTACAGTTTGGACGCATGAGTCGTGAGGCCAAACAGGTGTGAAGGCAGACAGATAAACTCATGCTGGTTTTTACCATCCTCTGAAGACTCTGCAGAAGTGTGGACTTGAGGGTGATTTAAGAAGGGGAGTCTTTTGTTGTTGTTTGAGACTGGGTCTCACAATATATCCTTGGCTGGCTTTGAACTTGCTGTACAGCAGAGGTTAGGCTTATAACTCCTAATTTTTCTGCTTCTAGCTCCTCAGGTCTAAGACTAGAGACCAGCATTATCTATCTATCTATCTATCTATCTATCTATCTATCTATCTATCTATCTATCTATCATCTATCTATCTATCATCTATCTATATCTTGTTGATTTTGAATCATTTGGAATTAAAAATTTTCATAGCAGGTGCTAAGAAAATAAAACAGCATAGCAATAAAATTTGTATCTGGTCCACCCTGGTTCTTACTCCCACATCATGTGAATGCATTTACATGACTTGTCTAAAGAACTCCTGCCAGTATAAGTGTGAACTTTAAAATTCGAATTTATCACATAGTTTTAAATCAAATTACATGTCTTCCTTTCTACACAAAATTGATGTCTATTTGTCTTTGCTGTCTTTCAATCTATAATAATCTTTAATATATACAGAGCAGTGGATACTCAGAGATAAATATACTCTATTTCTGGGTACTTGAATGACAGCAACTTCCTCTTTTTAAACAAAGGAGTGTTGGCTTTTACTTTTTCCAAAACACTTCGTGGTACAGGGCTTTTGACCTCCCATTGTCTGGATTCTTTGCTCTAAATTGGGTGAGACAATCTAATGAAGTGTGCATTCTAGGGCTGACCAACATATGCCCTCCACTGCTTCCTTCCCTTTCTAAGTCAAAGGGACCCTGGGCTGTATGCCTATTGCTTGTGCGGCCTATACATTCTCCTTTCTTTTGTATGTCATATGCTCACTAGTCTTTGGGGAGTCTTCCTCATTTTGGCCCAGTTGTTCAGATAGAGCTCTCCATCTGGTGTATGGTGGTATACTAGTTGTTTTTGTGTCAACTTGACACACACTGGAGTTATCACAGAGAAAGGAGCCTCAGTTGAGGAAATGCCTCCATGAGATCCAGCTATAAGGTATTTTCTCAACAAGTGATCAAGGGAGGAGGGTCCAGCCCATTGTGGGTGGTGCCATCCCTGGGCTGGTAGACCTGGGTTCTATAAGAAAGCAGTCTGAGCAAGCCAGGGGAAGCAAGCCAGTAAGTAACATCCCTCCATGGCCTGTGCATCAGCTCCTGCTTCCTGACCTGCTTGAGTTCCAGTCCTGACTTCCTTTGGTGATGAACAGCGATATGGAAGTGTAAGCTGAATAAACCCTTTCTTCCCCAAACTTGCTTCTTGGTCATAATGTTCGAGCAGGAGTAGAAACCCTGACTAAGACAGGTGGTATGTGTGGCCTACAGAGACTACTCTAGTCAGAAATGACACATGTGAATGGTCATGTGATCCCAGGTATCCACCATGTCAGCTAATGGCTATTTACTGACACAACTGGGAAAGACACCAAGACAGTACAATAAAGCTTAACATTGTTGAGAAAGCTGTTGGTTTATCATAGCTGAGAACAGATGTTATTTCCCGAGTAAAGGACAGAAAACAGTCATGGCTTTTCCTGGAGTTCTCAGTTACATGACCAAAACCAGTCTCTATTTATTTGGGTCTCTGAGCTACATTTTTCTCAACTAATGTGGAATAAAGTCCTGTGTGGTGAGAGTGGTGGCTAATCTTGATCATGACCTTGATACAGTCTAAAATTTCTGGAAAGGTTTAACTGAAAGGGCACACTCCCTAGTGAGCCACACCTATCAGGGGCTGGCCCAGATACATAGATCCAAAGAAATGGGCAGTGTTGTCTGCCTCTGCTTCTTGCAGGTATGTGGATCTGTCTCTGCTGTTGTGGTTTGGGGCTCTTGTAGTGAACACCCTTTGCTGACATAAGACTTCTTCTGACTCCAGCTTCTTCAGTATTCCTATGTTTATTGAAGACTAGTAACTCTTCAGGAATCTTCTCAGCTCTCAACTTCAAGAACTGAGGTGTCTATGAGATTCTCAGCTTCTCCAGTTTGCAAATGGAAGTTATAGGACTCTCCTTTTTTGGTCTAAGTTACTTCAATAAATGCCTTTTTATAATATATATGTGCTTCTTATTAATTCTGTTTCTGTTCCTCTAATAAACCCTGCCTACTGCCATGCCAAGATTATAAAAACAATCTTGAAATGAATGAGTCCTAACTATTTTCTCTCTCATTACAATGGCATGTGATTGTACCCACAAAAGACGTTACAAATCAATTTCCACCTTATGTTCTGGTCCTTATGTGGGGTTTTATTACTGTGCTTGAAGAAGCTGAAGCAGCTTATAACATTGTGATATCTTCAATATAAGTGTTTACCTCTCTTGCTTCCTCCTCTATTTGGTTTTGAGACTATCTCTTGCTCCGTTGGTCCCCTTGTACTCAACCAAGGTAGCCTTAGACTATGGTACATAAGCAATATATTTTTATTTCTTTGGCAAGAAATGTAGTATTTTTTCTTTGCAGAAAAAAATCTATGCAAAAATAGAAGGATTTACCGTTCATTTTGTCATCTGACAGATCAAAATACTTCATTAAAGAAGATGGTGCAGGAACTCAAGGCAGGAACCTCAGGGCAGGAACTGACACAGAGGTTGTATGGGAGTGCTACTTACTGGCTTGCTCCCCAAGTGTTTCTCAGCTTGTTTATTTATACTACTCAGTAGCACCTGGCCACGTGTGGCACTGCTTGCAGGAGAATGGACCCTTCCACAGAAATCATTAATCAGGAAAATATCTCACAGACTATAGACTTGCCTATAGGAATTGGTTTGAGACATTTTCATCCTTGAGTTTCCTTCTTAGATGATTTTAGCTTGTATCAAGTTGGTAATAAATTAACCAGGACACAAACTAAGCAAAATGTCTTTGTATATATTGTGACAAATAACAGGATGGCCTTGTATTTTAAGGCTGACATATGATATATTGTCTGTAGAGGTAATTATCTTTGTCCTTTGTTTTATAAATGTGATTTACCAATTGTGTTTTTGGTTGTGTGTGTTGAACTATCTGTTCATTCTAGGTATAAATCTCCCTCATTTTTATGTATAATTTTTATACTGTGGTATTTCTTTGGTTTGATATAGTGTTTGGAGAACATTTTCTTTATTTGTATGCTTTTAAATGAAAGATTAATAAGCTTTTCATTATCTACACATTGCTTATGTGCTTACTCATACAACAAACATCAGAAGTCCCACTCTGTACTGGGTTCTGATCAAAGTTGCATACAGCCTGTATCTTCATCAGACTTGAATTCCAGTATTTTCAGTATGCAGAGCTTTCTAAGTGCATCCTCTGTTGATTTGTTTGTTCGTTTGTTTGTTTGTTTAATTTGTTTCTGTTTTAGTGTTTACCACATGCTAGGATGATTTTTTTTCTTTTCTCTTTTTTGCATTTGATTTGATTTTGGTATTTGGACTTTGAATTCAAGGACTTGCTTATGCAAATACTCAACACCACAAGAGAGGTTGGTTCTTTGTGTGTGTGTGTGTGTGTGTGTGTGTGTGTGTATGTGTGTGTAAATGCAGAAGTGCTAAGTCCCTTGCCCCAGTCACACAACAGTTGAATGGAGAATGGGAAATCTGGGTAAAAGTTGCCTGATTCTGGAGCCCACAAACCACAGCATCATAGACAAACAGCTTTCAGTGTCTCTGCAAAAAGTCTGATTAATGACAGTTGAGTGGGAAGCATATCTTAAGTCATCAATCAGTCATTTGACTTTGGTCACAGGAGGTAAGAGCAGATTTTTCAAGATCACAGGATGTAAAGCAAAAAAAGGCTGAATAAAGAGATGACCATGGAGGAGGAAATGCAGGAAGAGGGAAGGAGTGGTGGGGGAAGGAATTGTGTCTTTACATGGAGGAGGTGCAGCGTAACCAACACTGGCTTAACACAATTTCACTGTCTGTTCCCTTGACCCTTGACACTTAACACGTTATATCATTTAATCCTCACTAAAGCGTTGTCTGGCTCCTATGTCCCTGTTCTTGCAAATCACTTGAGCTCTGCTAATTCTGTGGCCTGCAGGCCTAGGGTGAGCCTTTAACAGCCCCAGATGAAAACGGTGGAGTTTGCAAGCCCTGCTCTCAGAAAGGACGGTACCAAGCAAGAGGTGCCTTTGCTCAGAGAACTTGAGCTTTATTTGGTGGTGATGTCCCTGGGCATAATATTAGATGAGTTTGTAATGAGACTCAAAGTTGGGTACAGACTTTTTCCTCTATTGCTAAAATTAGGTCTTAGGAAGCTGCCTCTAGATTAAAAAGCAAGTGAGAAACAGAGGAAGCCAAACATGGATGCTCAACTCCTAAATTCCTAGAAGCCAACAAAAGGGGCGCATACATTTGTCTGAGTTTTATTTGATGATGAATGTGACTGTATGTATGTAGATATGAATGTGTGTGAGAGAAAAAAAGGTGCTTGTGTGTGTGTGTGTGTGTGTGTGTAAATGATGCAATTTCTAGAGAACTCTTTCCATGGGGGGACTTAATTCTCTTTGGGGTTGAGAAATGTGTTGCCAAGCTGTACATGGTTTTCCATGGCAGCATGAAGAACCAGGCCACTTGACTTCTCTTACTCTGTGTGGGTGTGTGAATAACCTTCTTTGAAATAATTTTGTTTAGAGCATTTGTTAAGACCTAGTAGGTAAACAATAGGTGCTTCTGCATCAGGAGTCTCTTACTCCTCCACACACTAAAACAGAATTGACTAATGAGTGGCTTAGGCGTGGCTGCTGTGCTGTGGTCACATGACATTTGAGGGAGTAATTGAGTAAGTGACTGAGTCAAGCCAAAGAAAAAGCCTTCTTTGGCCTGTGCCCTGTGGGCAGTGAGTGATCACTAGGTTTTTGAGCAAGACAGTTATTGACATGATGAAAAAGAGTCCCCTTAAGTCTGGGCATGGCTGTGCAGGCCTGTAGTAGCAGTACTTAGGAGGCAGTAACAGGAGAATGGGTTATAGAAGGCCAGTTACTACAATTTATGGTTAAAATGATATGTTTATGCTAAATACACATATCTGTACATACTCACACATATATATATATACATATACATACACATTTGCATATATATGCACATATATACACAAACATGTACACATATGCACACACATAAATATACACAAGCACATATATCTACATATACCCACACATAAAATTATATAACATACAGACACGCATATGCATATATTTATTTATTCATATACATGAATATATATATCTATATATACATACAGAAACACATGTACACACAATACAGGTATATATAGACACACATATCTATACATACATATCTTTATCTCTCTATATGCACACATAAAAATATACACACACATACAGACACATACACATACATGTATCTCTCTCTCTATACACATATATATTTATATTCACACACAGGTACACACACACACACACACACACACACACTCACTCACATATACTAATGCACAGTAAAAGGATACTCCTGTGTGGTTTGGTGGCACAGGCCTATAATCTGAGCATTTTGGATTCTTTGGCAGGAAGATTATGAGTTAATGAGATCCTGTCTCACCTAACTACTGCCCCCTGAAAGAAAATTAATAGGGAGAACTTTGTATTAACCCAGAAATATTGAAGTGTGGAAGACTTCATGTGCATAGTATTGGCTTTATAAATGATGGATGGTGACAAAGATCTTTGACCTGGGAATATGGGATGAGTGTTTGATGTCACACAGGCTTGCAGGTGTAACGATGCACATCTGTAGTTCATATAGCACATGCACAATTGTTTTGGACTTGATAATCTCTTCTTCCACTATTCAAAAGGACTCTCTGGAAAATATGTTTTGGGACTTAGAGCTATTAAACAAATGCCATTTTATAACTAGACATTTTCCCTTTCACCAACATATTGGCTCCTAAATTATTTACAACTCAAGGCCCTTACAATATAAACAAAACAACTGTCTTAGTCAGTGTCCTATTGCTGTGAAGACACAGCATGACCAAGGCAACTCTTACCAAAGAGAATATTTAATTAGGGTTTGCTTGCAGTTTCAAAGTTCTAATCTATTTGATTATGGCAGGGAGCAGA
The DNA here is from genome assembly GCF_963924665.1 of Micromys minutus. Classification (NCBI taxonomy): domain Eukaryota; kingdom Metazoa; phylum Chordata; class Mammalia; order Rodentia; family Muridae; genus Micromys; species Micromys minutus. The sequence goes on along the minus strand of NC_137960.1, from coordinate 43,200,687 downwards.
GCAGCACCCAGGCAGACATGCTGTAGGAGAAATAGCTGAGAGCCACATCCTAATCGACAGACCAAGAAAAACAGAGGGAGACTGGGCCTGGCTGTGGCTTTTGAAACCTCAAAGCCCATCTCTAGTGTAACCCTTCTTCCACCAGGACCACAGCTACTCAAACCTGGACAGGTGTCCTAATCCTTCTGTTCTTTTTAAGCAGACCCCTGGTGCTAAGTCTTCAAGTACATAAGCCTGGAGGTGGGGGACATTCTTATACAAACCACCAAGTGTTAAAGTGCAGCTTCGTTCCAGGAGTTAGAATTAATGTACGAATGTCAGAGGTGTAACATTATGATAGATTTGCAATGATAGAGTTTGAGGGCAATGCTTTACTTCATGTGGTTAAGATATCAGTGCCTCATTCTCCATGGGAGACACCAGAACTTCCCAGCACTCCATTTTCCAGACTGATTGCCTCCATTACTCCAGAGCCCCAAAGCCGATCTGTTACTACAACGAAGAATAATTTAACCTGGCTCCTCTGGGACCACCTGGTTTTTCATCTTACAGTTAGAGGTGGGAACTATTATATTCTCTCATATATGTATATGTGTGTGTGTGTCAGTTTCCCTGCACATAATATCAGCTGATTTTTTTAGAACAGTGGCCCTCAAAGGCTTACATTTCTAGTGCTGATGCAGTGGTTGGAAGGAGAGTGGCCCCCATAGGTTTAAATGTTTGAATGTTCAATTCTCATTGGTCAAAAGGTTTAGGAAATATTACAAAGTGTGGTCTCAAAATATTCATACGTTTTCCCAGTATGTTCTCTGCCTCTCTCTTGAAGATCAAAAGTGAGCTCTCAGTTTCTCTGCCAACTGACTGATCTTATACCTTTCACCTTTCCTCTTCCATCATAGACTCTAACCATTTGAAACTGTGACCTCAACTAAAGTTCAGTGGCCTTGGTCATAGTGCATCACCATAGAAATAAAAAAAGAAACTAATACAGTGGGGGATGTAGCTAAGCGGTAGAGTGCTTCTCTCTCTCTCTCTCTCTCTCTCTCTCTCTCTCTCTCTCTCTCTCTCTCTCTCTCTCACACACACACACACACACACACACACACACACACACACATATACACACTGTAGTTTTTTGAGTAAGATTGGCCCCTATAGTGGTCCTATTTGAAAGGATTAAAAGGATTATGAGGTATGGCCTTGTTGGAGGTGTCACAGAAGCACATGCCAGACCCAGTCTCTTGTTCTTTTTGTGGCCTGTGAATTAAAGCATAGCTCCTAACTACTTTTTCAGTACCAATATCTGCCTGCATACTGCCATGCTCTGTGCCCTGATAACAATGTATTAAATCTTTAAAACTGTTAGCGAGCCCCATTAGAAAATTCAGTGCTTTCTTTTATAATAGTTGCTTTGGTCTTGGTAACAGCAATAGAACAGTGACTAAGACACACAGAGACACACATTTAAAATGCCAAATTCCATACTGTATCAACCGAAGCAGAAACTGCAGAACAGTTTTAACAAGCTACAGCTTTAATTTCAGCTAGTTTAGAAATCACTGAGGGGGCAATCCCAATTCTTCCATCCTTGAACTTGGGTCACCTGTCTTCACCCAGATTTCCAGATCTCTTCATTTGTTGTGTATGTGGAGAACAGTATCAAGGAGTTGTTTCTTGCCAGTATGCATGGTTCAACAGACGAGAACTGAACTCTCTGGGAATTCATGCTAAAAACTCTTTGGGGATATTTCCAATGCAGAATTTTGCACACCATACGGGAATTTTCAGCACTTGAAAAAAGATGCTTAGTTGATAAGCAACAGTGTCTCTACTTACCAACAAACACAATCTGTGGCTCTCGAAGCTAGCAGTACTCAGACTTTGAGGGTCATTCTTGCCTGTGGACTGAAGCCAGAAGCTGTATGGCTGTCCCAGGCTGAGCAGTCATGGCAGGAGACTCAGGTGCTCCAAGCACACTCTCCTTTCTATGTCCTACTATTTTATGGGAAGTCTGTTTGAACTGAGGTATTGTATGAACTAAATACAAAGAGAAGGCAAAAAAGATCTCAACCCCTCAAAAAAATTAATCATTACTGGGGTAGAATATTTCAAAATATGTTCTGCTCCTTGGTGCCAAGTGTAGCATTGGAGAAGTTATAAATGTTCCCTAGGCACAAGAAACAACTCAGCTGGGTGTGTTTCATTGAACAGATTTCCTCTCAGTTTGAATATCATGCTTCTTCTAGACAAAGTATATTTGAAACTCAGCAGGGAAATTGCTGTTTGAAGGGAATTTCCCCGTAGACTTTTTGTTAGAAACAGAACTGTTTTGTAGTTTGCCCCTTAAGTTTTCTGTTAGCAACACAACCTCTGTTAAACAGAATGTCTGAGGAGCCAGAAGACCTTTGTCATCTAACTCCTATATATTTTGACTGTTTGCTTAAAGGGTTTACTATGTCTTGCTCTAAGAGTAAAGATTCAACAGCATCCTTCGATCATCTAGATAGTGTTAGACATAAAGACCTGCATTACAGATGCCTGAGCTAAGAGGTTACACTGGAAATTACCATTCCAGATACTGAAAATCCACTTGTAATTTTCTTCATTTTAGTGAATGTTCTACCCAAAGGCTTAGCAGGCAAGAAATTCTTTGGTTAAAATCTTATTTTGAGTCCTGGCAGAATTTTAACTCTAATGAGTTATTTAAGAAAATATACTTAGAAACACTAAGCATTAGAAGATCACTGGATCTAAGACATCTTAGTGTACAATTATATTATCCCTGGGTTAAAAACTAAGTTTTTAAAGGGGGTGGCCTTTGGTTTAGCATTTTGTTGCTGGTGTTAAGATTTAAAGTAGCAGCTTGGAAGTTGACTAACTTGGCCGAGAGCCACCATCTGGGGATGCTTTTGACAGAAGAGGAGACAAGTTAAAACCTAGGTCACTGGCAAACTCTGGGGATCAACTTAAATTCAAAGAAGCTTATGGGACACGTAATATGTCTGTTGGTTCATAACCGTTGGTGCCACTGGAGAGACATAGACACAAAGCAATTCTAGCCTTTTTAGAACTCAGTCTGCTAAAGGAAAATTCCTCTGGTGCATTTGGGGGTGGCAGGAATGTGTGGGGCCCAAGTAAGGGAAATGTAGACCAGGAATTCCTAAATGTGCTGAGAGTGGAGGTTGTTGATGCCATTGAACACCATGGAATGCTGATAGATTATATTTCACCGCAAGGGCTAGGCTGGCTCTTACACCCAGAAAGCATGCCTACTTAAATTATATATACCCGTACTGTGAAATCACAACTGTGAACACTCAGCCCCACAAAAATAACTCCAAGCTACCAAGCTCACAGGATTGGCTGTATCTCTATTTCTCTGTTAATGTTAATATGCGACGTGTTAATTCATGCTGTCATCTGCTAGTGCTTGTCACCAGACATGCAGAAACAGGTGCCAAACATTGAAGGAAAGTGGAGACTAGGGAAAATTTTATCCATTAACTTAATTTAAAAATGGGATGTGGGGAAAGAGAAGCCTTCCACTGCTGTTGATAATCACAGAACTCCAGGGCCCTGAGAACAGAACAGGTGTGGGGTCTAGTCTGGTGAAGGAGTTTGAGGAGCATTGTCAGAGGATTAAGGTTGTTCTAGCCCTGTCCAGAAGGGACTTATTTTTTCTCTAGTGGTGGAAGGAGAACAGGGACAAAGGCAACTCTTTATTCTTGGAATCTGTCTTGGTGCTAATATTGCCGAAGGCAGTGGGTACCCAGTGACCAGCTGTTGAAGACAGTGGGTGCCCAGAACCAGCTGCTGAAGCTGGAACTTCTCTTCCTGAAAAACAACGCCACTGCAATGGTTACGCTTAACGGAAATCATGATAGAATAATAAAAACAAGATACAAGAGTGTCAAATAGGGCTTGAGGACAGATCTTGGACTTTCTACCCCTTACTATAATTAGTATAATTTAATTAGAAATTTGCTTTGGTCGACTGGACTAGTATTTTCATATGTTGAGCACTTTCTTGACACTGGTCATAATTTTTCTTCTCTTAAAAGTAGATAAAATAATCTTATTAGCCCAGTAAGATTTGTTTAAAGGTTAAGCATATTACAATATATAATCCATTTTTATAAATGTCTGGAATACAAAAACTGATAAATAAATATTATCAAACATTTATTTATTTATTTATTTATTTGTATGTAAGTGTATGTATGTATGTATGTATTTTGTATTGGGTGAGGGGTAGGTAAGTTGTCAAGATAGGTGGCAAACACCTTACTAGATGGGCTATCTCTCCGTGTCTTGAGGCATTCTTTATTTTCAGCAATATGATGAAGACATACTCCATCTTTACAGAGAAAGCCGAACAAAAAACTTTGGAAGACAAAACACCTCAGCCTCAGAGTCCTGTGTGTCTTACTAAGGTTTCTTGTTGTCCCCATCTTTGAGATGGTGCTCTTTAACCAGGGCTAGAATACAGGTTGAATGGAATGGTTGGAATGTAACTATAGATGAATCTGAGCACCACTCCTCCCACCCATCCTCCATGACTTGTTATGAGTTTCTGTTTTATTTTATTGGATATTTTCTGTATTTACATTTTAATGTTACCCCCTATCCTCCCGCTCCCGTTGCCCCTCCCCCTCAGCTTACTTCCATGAAGGTGCTCCCTCTCCCAACCACTGTCTCCTCCTCAGCACCTTGGCTTTCCACTAAACTGGAAAAACCCCCTTCACTGGATCAAAGGATGACAGACACTGCTATCCTGTGCTACATGTGCAACGGGAGCCACTGGTCTTTCCATGTGTGTTCAATGGTTGGTGTTTTAGTCCCTGAGAGCTCTGCAGAGTTTGGTTTGTTGATAATGTTGTTCTTCCCATGGGGTTGCAAATCCTTTTAGCTCCTTCAGTCCTTTCTCTAGCTCCTTCATTGGGGTTCTCCTGTTCAGTTTGATGGTTAGCTGCAAGCATCCTCAACTGAATCTGTATGACTCTAGCAGAGCCTCTGCAGGGGCATTCATATCTGGCTCTTGCCAGTAAGCACTTCTTGGCATCAGCAGTAGTGTTTAAGGTTGGTGGCTGCATATGCGGTGGATCCCCTGGTGAGGCAGTCTGTAAGTGATCTTTTCTTCAATCTCTGATCCCCTATTTGTCCCTATATTTCCTCCCTTGAGGGTTTTGTTCTCCCCTCTAAGAAGGACTGAGGCATTCTGGCTCTTCTGCTTTTTGAGCTTCATAATGTTTGTGGACTGTTTCTTGGGTATTCTGAGTTTTAGGGCTAGTATCTGCTTATCAGCAAGTTCATACCATGTGTGTTCTTTTGTAACTGGGTTACCTCACTCAGGATGATAGCTTCTAGTTTCATGCATTTGCCTAAAAAAATTCATGAAATCATTGTTTCTAATAGCCGAGTAGTACTCCATTGTGTAAATGTACCACATTTTCTTTATCCATTTCTCTGTTGAAGGACATATGGGTTCTTTTCAACTTCTAGCTATTATATATAAGGCTGCTATGAATATTGTAGAGCATGTGTCTTTGTTATACATTTGGTATATGCCCAAGAGTGGTACAGCTGGGTCCTCAGGTAGTGCTATGTCCAAATTTCTGAGGAACCTCCAGACTGATTTCCAGAGTGGTTGTACCAGTTTACAATCCCACCAACAGTAGAGGAGTGTTCTTCTTTCTTCACATCTTTACCAGCATCTGCTGTCACCTGAGTTTTTGAACTTAGCCATTCTGATTGTATGAAGTAGAATCTCAGGGTTGTTTAGTTTGCATTTCCCTGATGACTAGGGATGTTGAACATTTCTTAGGGGCTTCTTAGCCATTTGGTATTCCTTAGTTGAGAATTCTTTGTTTAGCTCTGTACCCCATTTTTTATTTTATTCTCTGGGGTTTAACTTCTTGAGTGCTTTGTATATATTTGAGAGTAACCCTCTATCAGATGTAGTATTGGTAAAGATCCTTTCCCAATCTGTTATTGGCCATTTTGTTCTGTTGACAGTGCCCTTTGTCTTAGAGAAGCTTTGCAATTTTATAAGGTCCCAGTTGTCTAATATTGATCTTAGAGCATAAGCCATTGGTTTTCTGTTCAGGAAAATTTCCCCTGCTCCTAGGTGTTCAAAGCTCTCTTCTACTTTCTCTTCTATTAGTTTCTGTGTACCTGGTTTTACGTGGAGGTCTTTGATTCTCTTGGACTTCAGCTTTGTAGAAGAAGAAAAGAAAGGATCAATTTTCATTCTTCTGCATGCTGCCTGCCAGTTGAACCAGCAGCATTTGTTGAAGATGCTGTCCTTTTTTATCTCCTTTGTCAAACATGAAGTGACCAGAGGTGTGTAGATTCATTTCTGGGTCTTCATTTCTATTTCATTGATCTACTTGCCTGTCTTTGTACCAATACCATGCAGTTTTTATTACAAATGCTTTGTAATATAGCTTGAGGTCAGGGATGATGATTCCCTGAGAAGTTCTTTTTTTTTTTTTTTTTTTTTTTTTTTTTTTTTTTGTTGAGAATAGTTTTTGATATCATGGATTTTTTGTTATTCCAAATATATTTGCAAATTGTTCTTTCAAACTCTATGAAGAATTGAGTTGAAATTTTGATGGGAATTTCATTTAATATGTGGATTGCTTTTGGCAAGATGGTCATTTTTACTATGTTGATCCTTCCGATCTTTCAGCATGGGAGATCTATCCATCTTCTGAGATCTTCTTCAGGTTTCTCTTTTAGAGATTTGAAGTTCTTCTCATATAGATCTTTATTGTCTTGGTTACGGGCACACCAAGGCATCTTATATTCTCTGTAACTTTTGTGAAGAATGTGGATTCCCTAATTTCTTTCTCAGCTTTTTTTTTAATTGACTAGAGGAAGGCTCCTGATTTGTTTGAGTTAATTTTATATCCAGACACTTTCCTGAAGTTGTTTATCAGCTGTAGGAGTTCAGTGGTAGAGGTTTTGGGGTCACTTAAGTATACTATAATATCATTGTCAAATAGTGATAATTTGAATTCTTCTTTTTCAATTTGTATTTCTTTGACTTCTTTTTGCTGTCTAATTGCTCTAGCTAGAATTTCCAGTACTATATTGAATAGGTAAGGGGAGAGTAGGCAGTCTTGTCTAGTTACTGATTTAAATGGAATTGCTTCAAGTTTCTCACCATTTAGTTTGATGTTGGTTACTGGTTTATTCTATATTGCTTTTACTATGTTTGGTTATGGGGCTCGAATTCATGATATTTCCAAGACATTTAACATGAAGGGGTGTTGGATCTTGTCAAATGATTTCTCAGCATCTAATGAGATGATCGTGTGGGTTTTTAATGTTTGTTTATATAGTGGATTACATTGATGGATTTTTTTATATTGAACCATCCCTGCATCCCTGGGTTGAAGCCTACTTGATCATGGTGAATAATCATTTCGATGTGTTCTTGGATTCAATTTGCAAGTATTTTATTGAGTATTTTTGTATCAATGTTTATGAGGGAAATTAGTCTGAAGTTTTTTTTTTTTTTTTTTTTTTTTTTTTTTCTTTTTTTTGTAGGGTCTTGGTGTGGTTTAGGTATGAGTGTAATTGTGGCTTAGAAGAATGTATTAGGTAGTGTTCCATCTGACTCTATTTTGTAGAATAGTTAAGAGAGTATTACTATTAGGTCCTCTATGAAGATCTGATAGAATTCTGCATTGAACCAATCTGGTCCTGAGCTTTTGTTGTTTAAATAGTTTCTAGGATACCTCTGACCAACAACTGGAGGGGAGGTATCCCACACCTGGCACTCGAGTTTTCATTTGCAAACTGCAGAACTATGTTTTTCTATAGAGCTGGATAGCTAACTATGTCATATTATTTGATTTTTACAGCTTTTTGAAACTACTTTTAATTTTCATAATGCACCCATAGAATAAGGAGTCATACGAGGTACAGTGTCATATATAAATGAAATATGAAAACCAGTACAGGAGACAGAAAGTCACAGCTGGAAGGAGGTGAATCCAAGCTCTATAATCCTTATGTTTACAACATAAAGTTATTTGGATACTTCCTGTCCTTCAGCAACCCTTACCAGAAAACAGACATTCTTAAAATTGTGTTTAATGTCAACAGTGGATTTTGCTAATGAATAATATTTTCTCACTTTTAGACTATGTATAATTTATATTAAAGAAAAAAGTGTTCCCTGAATTCATCTTCATTGAACAAAAGTCACAAAATTTAAAATTTATAGATGACTTGGGTAAATATTACTGATTTGAGCCCAAAATTTAAAGGAAAGGAAACTATCCAGGTATATGCAAACAGCAGACAACTGAAATACATTTAGTTTATTTATTTCAGATAAACATAGAGTTTAATGAAGATATGACCCAGGTAGAAGTTTGAACTTCTGAGTTTCTCATCTTATGTCTGCCTGTTGGTATTAGACATTCTGATATGCTTAAGTTATTTTGAAGGAACATTTGTTCTGTCTTTAGAGTCTAATTATGCTCATTTCCAGAGGATGAGGAGAATTCCAAAAAGAAATACCACAGCTGGACATAGTAGCACACAACTACTAAAGAAGCGCAATCAGCTGGTGTTAGAAAACCAGACACTGCCTAAATAAATAAATAAATAACAAAGGGGAAGGTGGTGGTAAACAAAAGTCAGAAAAAACAATCCTACATGTTTGAATTATCATTCAGTGATGAGGGTTCAAAACATTGACATGTATCCTTGAAAAGGAACTCCTCCCTCCCAGTTGTCAGCAGACTAAGACTGCTTGAGACACACAAGTGAAAGATACCAGATGTGGTTCCTTGAATGAGAAGAGCCATATTGTTGATTGGTGTCTATATGCAGGTGAGGACAGGCAGAAGATAAGGCGAGCCCTGTGATTGGGCAGTGAAAAAGAAAGGCAGATGCAGAGTTTTTGAGAGGCAGAAGAGATAAGAGGAAAGGAGAGAAGAAAACCAAGATGGAGAATGAGAAGGATGACCCGGAACTGTGTGACTTTAAATAGCCAAAGGTAGCTATAAATATCTTATAAGGAATGGATTATTATAGGACGATTTGTCTTATCTAGGTAGGAAGTTTATTTCAATATCAATTGGCTCTGAGTTTATTTTGTAGAAGTTTTGTCGGGTGAGAATTTACTGATATAAATCTGATTGATAAATTACAAGCCTATAGATTTTTGATTTTTCTGGGCTACTGGGAATTATGACCATACCACAGTAAGCAGATGCTGGGACTGTGAGCAGAGTCTGCAGCAAGAGAGCTGAGAAAGGGCAGCTGCTGCTGGGACTGGCATGTCAGCAACCTGCCATGGGACTAGCTATGGGACTAGTCATGGAGTCGGAGAGACTGCTGGAACCAGAAAATAGCAGAAGGAAGTATGACATGGTGCCTTTTTATTTTTTAAGATTTACTGATACACTCTAGAGCCTCTTTGATTTGACTATTTGGTTCTTAATTGGTAATTAAGAAGAATTAGGAGGTGTGGTCTTGTTCAAGGAGGTGTGTCACTGAAAGTAGACTTTGAGGTTTCAAAAGGCCAAGCTAAATCCACTTGCTCTCTATATATCTGCTTCATGTCTGTGGATTAAGAAGTAAAGGTCTCAGCTTCTGACCCTGAGTCATGCCTGCCTGACAGCCATCTCCCTAACCACCATGCTGGTCATAGACTAATCCTCTGAAACTGTAAGCTCCCAATTAAATGCATTTTTATGTAGACACTGTTTTCCTTGTCATTGTGATTATTCACAGAAATATAACAGTGACTAAGGCTCCAGGTGTTACAGGGGCTGGGAAAAACTGTGCTAGGCGATTTTTGCTAGGGTTTCCCAGGTTTATAGTCAGTAAGAACATAGCTCTTTAGACAACTCCTAGCTCTTGGTTTTGAAATCAATTAAATTTCTGTAGTATTTATTTTGAGGTTGGTTACTTTGTACTAGTCAACCTGCAGATTTCTCAGATGTCTTTCTCTCTATATTCTCAGATGTTTACCCTTCAGAGACTTCAGTTCAACTGAGGGAAGACCTATGGTTACAGCTGTGATGAGCTCTGCTTTCTCTCACTGGTTTTGATCTTTAGCACTTCCCATGGTCGGCATTGCAGGTGCTTAATGCTTCAGTAGGAGTGCTTTATGACGTTAAAAGGCTGAGTGCATATAAGCGTGACTTTGTTGAGTAAAAAAGTAAAGAGAAAAGAAGAGCAAGAATAATGTGAATAAGTCAATATAATCGATACAGAGCCAAGAGGGGTGGTTCACATTTAAAATCCCAACCGTCCTGAGGCTGAGGCACAGGGATTGTCACAAGTTAGAGGATAGTATGGAGAAAGTGTAAATTTACTCATATGAAACACAACTCCTTCTTCCTCATCAGTTTGCCATGTTACAGCAAAGAAATGAGAACAAGAAACTTTGATGGGAGCCAAGATAAATGACACAACATTATCATTTGGAAGATACAGAGATGTGTATGCTCGATGCATAACTTGGCTATCTATACCAACTGTGTTTGTGCATTTTCTGCTTGCCCCAAATACCTAAAGAGCCTCAGAAGTTTTCAGTGCTTGGCTTCCATAAAGATACTAAAGTGTTAGGATCAACAAAAGCCAAGCAAGCCTTATAATGGGTATGGCCACTGATGACCCTAATCCCTGGCAGGCAGGAGTATCTGGAGTTTAAGGATAGACACAGCAACTTAGAAAGTTCAAAGCTAGCCTGGGCTACGTGGGTCACTGTTTAAACTTACCCAACCAATCCAAAACAAACAGTAGCTAAGCTAGGATAAAAGGAGTATTCAGAAACCCAAGCTTAGGAAATTGAAGTGTGCTCAAACAACAAGACTATCGACAGAATCCTGTCTTACATTTCAAACTCAAAAGAAGGGCAAAGAGAATTTGGTTCATTGTGGTTGGAAAAAGGTAATTAACTGGAACAAGTTTTGTATTCAAGATCAAAATATGTATTCAAATTCCAAATAATAATGATAATGATGATGATGATGATGATGATGATAATAATAATAATAATAATAATAAAGCTTAAGAATCTATTACTTTTAAAATATATATCCTGGCCTGGAGAAGTGGCTGAAGGGATAAAGCACTTGCTACAAAAGATCATGTCCTTCTTCTTTTCCTTTCTTCCTTTTACCCTCCTTTTAGAAAAGCCTACAAAAATGAATGCAATTTTTGGCCTCCCCCACTTCATTATGTACTTTATTAATCAGCACAAGACTATAAATTGTAAATATAAAACACATCTTAGGGAGCACTTAAGGAATCACTCAAAAGTTCTCCTGTCTCTAACTCACATTTGGAATGGACAGTTTAGAAGCAGAGCAGTCTGACTGCTCCCAAGTCAGCCATGGTGTGTGGTATTTATTCCAGCAAAGCCCATTGCTCTCTGTGAACTCATTCACTGAGCACCTATATAAATGGATGCTGGCTCTGCTTTACAAAACCTTTAGCTCAATTTCACATCGGATAAGAGATATAATCTGAGTTATTAGACAGATGATTTCGTTTCTCTTTCATTGAAAATAGGTTTTGTCATGGGTGGTGGGTGGTAACATAGACCTTTCTTCCCAGTACTCCAGGGGGAGAGGCAACTGGATGGATTGCTGTGAGTTAGAGACTGGCCTGGTCTTCAGAATGAGTTCCAGGACAGCCAGGGCTATACAGAGAAACCCTGTCTCAACAACAGACAAACACACAAACACATAAACAAAAACAAGCTTTTGAGCTTATTGTCCTATCTCTTTACTGGCCTTAAATTTCTTCTTAGTTTAATTTAGGGACAAAAGTCTTCCACTGATTCAAATATTTTGAGAAGTAGATGTAGTTAAATGGGGGAGGGCTGGATTTCACACATACACAATGGCTTTCTACAGAGAAACATGCCTAAGAGTAAAGGGCACATTTCAAAGTTCTAATTTGACACTCCTAAAGGTTTGCTTTCTTTAGCAAATTGTTCTAGCGAAAAGCATGTTTCCCTAATTATTTGCAGTAGGAAGTCAGAGAAAAGATGGAAATATTTTGGCTATGATTATTATGGAGATTTTAGTTACATATATGTATTATGAATATTAAAGGGAAGATATATATATAGAGAGAGAGATTGCATCTATGTATGTATGTGTTTATGGGTTGGCACACATATGTATATCTGTGTGTGTATGTGTAAGTATGCTGGCTTGAGGTTAATATTGGGTATCTTCCTTAGTGGATCTCTACCTCGTTTACTGAGGCATGATTTCTCACTGAACTTTGGGCTGGCCGAGTCCAGCTAGTTTAGCTAGCTACTGTGCTCCAGGATCCGCTTCCTCTGCATCTCCAGTACTTGGAGTATAGGAGGCTGCCATGCCTGCCCGCTTTTTAACTGTGGGACCCAAACTTTACTCCTTGTGCTTTTGTGGCATGTGCTTTATCCTCTAAGCCATCACCAAGGCTAGGATATATATTTTCTGGGCAATATATTTTTAAATTTTTCATTATAACAATAACGTTGTAGAATTCAAATATATGGTCTGATCTTGAATATAAAACCTAATCCAGCTACTTACCTTTTATAGCCAAGGTAAATGAAAAATTACCTGTTTTCTTCTTATTCCACAGATTACAGAAGGTACCAATCTAGTGTTCATATGAGCAGCCAGACGCGACCTACTTTGAGGACAGAAGCTGTAGAACAAAAAATCATGTCAGTTTTTGGCTCAAGCAGGCAGATCCATTATACAAAATATAAAATCCATTTTCTTCTGTCCCCTCATTCCCTTCACTCCTCCCTTCTTTTCTGTCTCCTTTTCTTTCTACAGTTAAAGAATAGCCACTGAAGTCCCCCTAAACATCCCAGGCCATAGATGGGCAAACAGTGGCTTCAGAGCCCATATCTAGGTTGATGCCAATTTTGTACAGTTTCATATGCAGAAGAAAATGAAGGACAAAACAAGGAAGAAAGGAATCAGGGAAGTAAGAAAGGAGGAGGAAGGAGAGGAAGGAAGAAAGGAAATAAGGAAGGAAGGAAGAAAGAAAGAAAGGAAGAAAGAAAGAAAGAAAGAAAAAACAGTTTTTGTGAAAAGTTACAATTTTAGGTTGGGCATGGTGCCTTATACCTGCAGTTTTGAGAGGTGTACACAGGAGAATCGGGGGTTCAAGGCCATTCTCTATTATATAATGAGTTTGAGGTCAGCTGAATCTAACTTTGTCTCAAGAAAAACCAAAAACGAATAGTGAGGCACAGTGAGCCAGGCCTGTAAATTTAGGTGCTGGGTGTCTGAAGCAGGAGGATTGTAAATTTGGTCAGGAGAATTGAAACAGGCAGTGAGAACTTTGTCTTAGAACCAAATAGGACAGAAAGGTTTATACTGTAATCCCAGTAGAAGGAGGGTAAGGCAGAAGAAGCCACCTGGCTATGTAATTATTTGCTAGCCTGTTGTAGTAAATATTAAAAAATGAAAAAAATCGGTTTATCTCTTTTATGGCCCTCAGGTCTCACTCCTCAGGCCTGGTTTTATTTCCAAGCCTCGCACACCTCTGGCACTCGGTTGGAGCTGCCAACATGGCCCATTCGCACAACTCCCTTCCCGGAAGTTTTCTACTGCCTGTTCTCTGCCTCTGTCCCGGGGTGTTTTTCTATCACAAAATCCCACATAAATATAGCTCTACAGCCCAATAACTTTTCATACAGGTTTATATATTCATCTCTCAATCCACAAACCCTCTACACAACAGGAATGCAGCAAATAGACAAAGATACAAACTGCCCTTCTATATGAGATATTAGACCTGTAAAATCCTTAATGTTCATAGCTATTTAACACCAATCAATCCCACCTGGGTCCACCTGGTCCTTGGGAACTTCCATGTTGCCACGACCTTCACCCTCTATCCTCTGACCTCCTCAGACCTCTCCTCTCTCCCTCACCCTGCCTAGTCACTGGCTTTATTTTATTAATTAAAATGGGAAGGTTCAGATTAAGTCACTTCAGAGTACATGACTAGGCAGCCCTTCTTGAGGAAGTGGAATTAACATTAAAATACAAACAGTTACACTAGCCTAGGCTACAAGATAGGACCAAAAAAAAAGCCACCACCAACAACAAAATAGGGTAAAATAAATGACTTTTTATTTATTAAATAAATAAAATTTATTAAATAAATAAAATAAATGTGGGTACAGTGCTTGCTGTATGAGAATGAGACCTGTGTCTGGATTCCCAGCACTACAGTGCCCACAGAAGGGCAGATATGATAACCTGTAGTTCCAGCCCTTAAGGGTGGATGGAGACAGGTAGATCCTGGGTAGTTCCAGCCCTTAAGGGTGGATGGAGACAGGTAGATCCTGGGTAGTTCCAGCCCTTAAGGTTGGATGGAGACAGGTAGGTCCTGGGTAGTTCCAGCCCTTAAGGGTGAATGGAGACAGGTAGGTCCTGGGTAGTTCCAGCCCTTAAGGGTGGATGGAGACAGGTAGATCCTGGGGAGTCACTGGCCAGCCAGTCTAGCCACAGTAACGAGTTTCAGATTCAGTAACATGATTTAGGAAGACATCCTAGGTTCAAATTCTGGCCTTCATATGTACCCACTCAGATAATCACACCATGCTGTCACAGGTACACCACCCCACACATACTCCCAAACAACAAAATAAGATCATAGTTAAAAGTTAAAAAAAAAACTCGAATTTCAGTGTATTTTATTAAATATTTATTTGCGAGGAGGATAAAGTCTCCTTGAGCTCAGGTTAACCTTAAATCTGTATGTTGTCAAGGTTGGTCTTGAACTCCTGATTACCTGTATATTCCTTCCATGTTTAAGGGTGTTTGCTACCATGCCTGACTTCCTTGTACTAGAAAGACAAGCCTGAGTCCTTACATACAACTACAAGTAAATATTTAATGGCACCCAGATTATTCATTCTCTGCATTTACACTAGGAGCTGATTTATTGAAACAAAATTATTCAGTACAATATTGAGTGACCTCCAAATTAAAAAAATTACTTTCTGATCCTTTTATTCAAAGTTTGATTACCCCTACCTATGAACACTGGGAACTTAGAAATGATCCAACTATGAGGAGTAACACACAAAATTACAGTATGTGGTAATTTGAATATGAGTGGCTCCATAGACTCATATATATCTGAATGTGTGGTCATTAGGGGTGCTACATGAGAGAGATTAGGAAGTGTGTCACTGTGGGTGAGCAATGGGTTTCAGAAGTCCAAGCCAGGCCCAGTGTCCCTCTCTTCCTGCTGCCTACAGATCCAGATGTAGAACTCTCAGTTATTCTTTAGCACCATGTCTGCCTACATGTTGTCATGATGATAATGGAGTAAACCTCAGAACTATAAACCATCCCATTTAAATGTTTCTCTTTATAGGAATTACTGTGGTTACAGTGTCTCTTCACAACAATAGAAACCCTAAGATACAGTCTAATGGGGAAACACATAGAGAGACAGACAGACAGACAGACAGACAGAAACATACACACACAGTACAAGTGAACAAGATAATTTCAAACCTTGAAAATAAAATAGGTAATGTGACAGAGAGGTCAGACTGGCTTCTCTAGCACTTGAACGTTGAATGAGAAGAAGTCAGACTTGCAGCAGGTAGAAACAAGATTCTAATCAGAGTGCAGCAGCCGGAGGGACTACCGAACAAGAGCTAACTGCTGGTTAGATCTCAGAGAGACAAATGGGGCAGTACATGCGCAGGACAGCAAGGTAGCCAAGGGAAAGCAGGGCCCAGGTCACAGACTGATAATCATGTGAAGGCAATTTTACATTTTCTCTCTGGGCAAGATTTCATGCACAGGAGTTGACATGTTTTGGATCACATTTGGAAAGGATCCGTTCAGCTAGGTTTTGGAAGAGAGTGTTTAAAGAAATGGAAATTGAAAGTTAGAGGACGCTGCAGTTAAGTAATCGAAAGGTGCTCAAGTGGCTGGGAGGACAAGAGCAATGGGCAGGGCCACTGCAGGAGAGTACCAATAGAAGAGGAGGACGGGAGCAATGGGAAGGCCCAGTGCTGCAGGAGAGTACCAATAGAAGACAGAGGTGCATTGTAGCTGCCATTTGGTTTTGTTGTGGTTAACACTATTGTCTCATATAGATTGAACTGAAAACTACACAGTGAGTCAGACATTATCGGTGGCACATGCCTAAATCTCTACACCTGGGTGTCTGAGGCATGGGGATTGAGAGATTCAGGTCAGTAAAGGTTACTGACAAGACCCTATCTTAACAAACAACCACTAAACTGAAACAGAGCCCTATATCTCAAGCAGGACTTATAACCAATGGGTGCCACATTCTTGTTCTCCACTATATGTAAGGACTATATAAAAAGAAAGGAATCCTAGGAGATGGATATGTTTCCTTTTCACCATACCACTGATGCATAATCAGGGATTTAATGGGCAACTGCTCCGAGTTCTGAAAAGGCTTATTTTGTAATTGCACAAGTGCTGATAGCAATGGCTTTTATGGGGATACCTTTACAAACTGAGACACTGCACCTGCCTGTCTCCAGTAAAGTGAAGCAATTCTTTGCATATTATAATATAAAGCACATTATATGTAGAACACAAAATTCTACAGGACAAACAGTTGTTAAAAAGAGCTATAGGCATCTTAAAAGAAATATTTATAGAAAAATGGAAGGCGAAAGCCTCCCAGTGATAGAATAGAGCTCTGTTACATTTCAATTTTCTGAACATTAACAGAAAGAGGATAAGAGTGTCTAAAAGACACTGTCTGGGTTATTGAGAAAAACCTGAGGAATTAAATCGGCCTACACACTGTGAGGCTGTGTTAACATCAGAATGGAGGTTAGTGAATATGTTGTGTTTGGGCTATATTTGTTTATATTTCCATAATGAAATGAAAAGATGTGGATATCAACAAAACTAAAACTTCAGAGCTGGGAAGTGGAGCTTTTCTGAAAACCACGGATGCTGACCCGGAAAAGCAAAGAAGAGAGCCTGACCAATCACTGCCTTCCCCTGACAACCAGAAAAGCCCAGCCAAGAAACATTCAGCACCTAATCACTGACAGGCCTGTGAGCAGGATTCATTCTTGAAAGTAGATGTAAGCTAATATGCTCACCACTTCTGAAAACTTCTACTTTTTAACGCGATTCCACTGGAATTTAATGAATTACTTAGTCTCGATTGTTTGTTTGTAGACAGGATCGCTCTAAGTAATTGTGGCTGACCTTGAACTCACTACGATGCTATCAGACTCATACTGAGTGCTGAGGTTAAAGGTTTGGAGCACTACATCTGGTGTGGAATTACACACAAAAGGACATCGTGAAACCGCAGCACTAACTATCCTTTTTTATAAACGTATGGTACATGATTAAGGGAATAAAACCTGAGAAATATTGACCTTGATTTACAAAATAACTAATAAGCCTTAAAACAAGAAATAGTGATCCATCTATTCTTCATGTAGATTCGATTGTTTAACATTATCGATGGACTTTCATGCTGCCTAATGACTTGTTACTGTTGTTGTTTTTATATCAGAGACAAACATGACACAGTGGTCACCGATGTTGATATCTTTTTATCATCCATGTTTTTATGTATTTATGTGTCTTGATAATTCAATAGAACCCGATACAGCATTTGGCTTCATTTGCAAGTGACTACTATGTACTTTAAATAGTTTTACTTCAAAGTACATGTACTATTTGAAAACAATAACTTCTGAATTAATGTTGTCTAAGAGCTTTCTTTAAAACTTTGGCCCAAATAAAAATAATAGTGTTTATAAGTTGGGTGTAAATGTTGACAGCACAGATTCTAGCAGAGGCTGAAGACTTGGTTGTCGTAAGAGCTCTGGAATTGGCCTGTTAAAAACATTTTGCAGCATCTCATAGAGAAACAGCCCTGCCTTCTCTTCTGTGAGCCATCTAAACTTTCTTCTTTTCCTTGTCCAAAGGCTCCTTCTTCAATCTTAGGAGGCTTATGAGAGTTTTATATCCATAAGCTAAATGTCACTCAAAGGCTCTGCCAACATGACCTTCATTCCACGGAGGAGCTGGATCTAGCACAGACAGGCTGTGTATGCCTGCGTTTCTGCAGTAACTTTTTGAAGGAGTTGGCCACAGAACTCAAGTTTCCCACTTGCAAATGAAATAATTGCTGTAGATCACAGTGTGACATATCCCATGGTTCAAAACAGACAGATTTCCATATAGAAACAAATGGATAGACTTTCCCTGTTTACAGTAATGAGTGGGTAGGTGCCACCATTTTCTTCAGTGACACCTTGCTAAAATTTACTACAAATGTGTACCTTAAGGAAAAAATGATATATGTCAGAGTTTTAAGGATTGAGCATTGCTTAAACATTTTTGACTACTGAAAAATATTTTGTAGTGTTTTCAGTCACTAATTGATAGGACAAACTCATCCTTACCGTGAAGAAAGAAGGGCCATTTATAAATTCTTTTGTATCTGCCCTAAGAGTACCATTTGATAGCAGCCATGTGACAGCTGAGCTTGTAAAGCAATTGTTGCATGTTTTTGTATATTTATGTGTGTGTGTGTTTGGGAGTGGGGGGTACTAGACCTAAGAGTCCCAGAGTTATGAATACTAGACAAGTACCCTGCCATTGAAGTACATATGAGCTCTTTATATCTAACTTCTTAAATATAAAGTTATTTTTTCATTACAATAGAAATATACATTGTGGCAAAATATAAAATTAAAGAAATATAAGTTGATTAAAAAATAAAACAAAATTATCACATTGGTAGGTTGGTGAGCACATTTTTCTTTTTTTTGTTAAATCTTTTTGTTGTATATTTTATGTAATTACATGTCAAATGTTATCCACTCCCCCCTTTCCCATTCCCCTTCCCCCTTCCCTTGCTTCTGTGAAAATTCTCCCACTCCTAACCACCCACTCCCACCTCATTGCCCTGCCATTTCCCTACACTGGGGAAAGGAGCCTTCATAGGGCCAAAGGCTTCTTCTCCTATTGATGCCAGACAATTCCATCCACTGCTACATATGTGGCTGGAGCCATGGGTCTCTCCATGTGTGCTCATTGATTAGTGTTTTAGTCCCTGGGAGCTCTGGGGGGGGGGTTGGTTGGTTGATATTGTTGTTCTTCCCATGGGGTTGCAAACAATTTTAGCTCCTTCAGTCCTTTCTCTAGCTCCTCCATTGCAGTCCCCATGGTCAGTCCAACAGTTAGGTGCAAGCACCCTCATCTGTATCAGTAAAGCTCTGGCACAGCCTTTGAGAAGACATCCATATCAGGCACCTGTCAGCAAACACTTTTTGGCATCAGCAATAGTGACTGGGTTTGGTGGCTGCATATGGGATGATCCCCAGGTGAGGCAGTTTCTGGATCACCTTTTGTTCAGTCACTGCTTCTCTATTTGTCCCCCTTTTTCCTCCCCTGAATATTTTGTTCTCCATTCTAAGAAGGACTGAAGCATACATATTTTGATCTTCTTTCTTTTTGAGCTTCATATGGTCTGTGAATTGTTTCTTGGGTATTCTTGCCAAAAGCAATCTGCAGATTCAATGTAATCCCCATCAAAATTCCAACTCAATTCTTCATAGAGTTAAAAAGAGCAATTTGCAAATTCATTTGGAATAACAAAAAACCCAGGATAGTGAAAACTAATCTCAACAATAAAAGACCTTCTGGGGGAATTATCATCATTGACCTCAAGCTGTATTATAGATCAATCTTGATAAAAATTGCATGGTATTGGTACAGAGACAGGCAGGTAGATCAATGGAGTAGAATTGAAAACGCAAAAATAAATCCACACACTGTGGTCACTTGATCTTTGACAAAGAAGCTAAAAACATTCAATGGAAAAAAAAAAAAAAACAGCATCTGCAACAAATGGTGCTGGTTCAACTGGCAGTCAGCATGCAGAAGAAGACAAATTGTTCCATTCTTATTTCCTTGTACAAAGCTCAAGTTCAAGTGGATTAAGGACCTGCACCTAAAACCAGATCCCCTGAAACTAAGTGAAGAGAAAGTAGGAAAGAGATAAGTGCACATAGGCACGGGAAATTTTCCTGAACAGAACACCAATGGCTTAGGCTCTAAGATCAAGTATTGACAAATGGGAACTCATAAAATTGCAAAGATTCTTGTAAGACAAAGGACACTGTCAATAGAACAAAATGTCAGCCAACAGATTGGAAAATGATCTTTATAAATCTTACATCTGACAGAGGGCTAATATCCAATATATACAAAGAACTCAAGAAATTAGACTCCAGATAATCAAATAATCCTATAAAAAATGTAGTACAGAGCTAAACAAAGATTTCTCAACTGAGGAATATCAAATGGCTGAACAGCACCTAATGAAATATTCAACATCCTTAGTCATCAGGGAAACACAAATCAAAATAACCCTGAGATTCCACCTCACACCAGTCAGAAGAGCTAAGATCAAAAACTCAGGTGACAGCAGGTGCTAGGAAGGATGTGGAGAAAGAGAAACACTCCTCCATTGTTGGTGAGATTGCAAGTTGGTACAACCACTCTGGACATCAGTCTGGAGGTTCCTCAGAAAACTGGACATAGTACTACCTGAGGACCCAGCTATACCAATCCTAGGCATATACCCAAAATATGCTCCATTATGTAATAAGAACACATGCTCCACTATGTTCATAGCAGTCTTATTTATAATAGCCAGAAGTTGGAAAGAACCTAGATGTTCTTAAACAGAGGAATGAATACAGAAAATGTGGTACATTTACACAATGAACGACTACAAGAAATTTTTAAGCAAATGATGAAACTAGAAACTATTATCCTGAGTGAAGTAACCCAGTCACAAAAGAACACACATGGTATGTACTTACTGATAAGCAGATACCAGCCCGAAAGCTTGGAGCACATTTTTTTACACCCCTTTCTCTGCACATGAGTGATACACTTGATAATTGTATTTTATTCATATTCCCATACCAGAAGCTTTAAAGATGTTCACATTTTAAGATAACAACAGAGTACACTGTTAGATAAGTTTCTTACTGGACATTTAGTTGTTTCTGGTATTTTTCTGTTTTGAAATGCTCCTTGGTAAACATCCTTTTACACAGTTTTTCTGTGCTTTCTTAATTTCTGAGTTTCCAGAAGATGGGCCACTAGGCCACAGGTCTGGGCATTTGGAAGCCTGATAATCGCTGTCACATTGTTCTCCAGGGAGCCTTGTTATCTGTTCTCTGACATATGAGACTGCCTGTCTTCCCTCATCAACAGACCTGCAGCCTAAACCTTTCTGGGTTGGTTTGCATTCTTGCCATCATAGCTCTTTCAATAGACAGAACCAATGGACAGGGATGTGTGTGATCTCCCATGTAGAGCGTGCTCAGGTGCTAGGCAGCTCCCTGACTCCTTTCTCATCCTTGACTTCCTTTGGCTGCTGGTGGTGAGAGCAACTGACTCTCAGGAAGGAACCATGAGTAGAAATCCCTGCTCTAGCCACAGCCTGGCTCCCCCTGTACTGCTGGCAGGGCTCTGGACTCCAGCCACCAGTCTGTGGGTGGCATGATTCTTGTATTCTGAGCAAAGGGCTGTGTTGGCACACTGCTCACCCAAGCCAATGCTTTAGCCAGCGGGGTGGAGACGGGGAGGAAGTAGAGGGTGACCAAACTGCAAACATAAGAGCACAGCCCAAAAATCCTTCAGCCCTTACTCCACACTGAGCAGTACAGCCCAGGCTGTCCATCTGGTGTGAAACTTCAGTTAGGAATTTTGTTTTTCAATGGTAAGATTTCTATGCATAGAATATTTTTGATAATTTTGTTGTTGTTGTTTGTTCTTGGAGACAAGGTCGACTATGACTCAGACCGGTCTCAACCTGGCTATGTATGTAAAGATGACCTTAAATTCTTGATCCTCCAGCTTCTCCCATCCCAAATTCTAGGAGTTCAGTGAGAACACCATGCCTGGTACTTAAGTTTAATTGGCTTCAGGTTCTAGGGCGATCAGGGCCTCTTAGCTTGAGCACTGAGCCGAGCCTCCAGGGATGTATGTTTACACAGTACACTGAAGGAGTTCAGCTTTCTAAATAAGACAGAAGAGGTGGTGAAGAAAAAACTCCCTTCAAGATAGAATCGATTTTAATCTATAAAATAAACAAAATGAGAATGTTCTCTCTTTCTTGTCTCGTGCATTTTAATACATCGAACCAAGGAGGAAGAAATTTGAACAAACAAAATCATTGAGGATAATCCTGAAGATGTCTACACAGTTCTAAGAACTGTTTGGCTGTGGGGTTGTGTAAGGAAACTGTTAGCAGAGGTCCAGAGATCTCTCCTCAAGAGTGGCTTTGCTTCCTTTACCCTAAAGTCACTCAGCTTTCCCCATCATTAAACCCGTGGAGGGGGTACCGGAAATGGGGGCAACACTTGAAAAGTAAAGAAACAAAATAATTAATAAAAACCAAACTTCATCATGTGATGTCACTTATTTACCAGTCTGTTTAGCCAGGCCTTTTAGAGAGAGAGCTGTGTCTCATTTCTTGTTACAGAGAGAAGTATTTTCATAGGGTCTGTATGACTGTCCAGGATCTCACTTTCATAGTCTCTGTTGAGAAGTCTGGTGTAATTCTGATTTGTCTGCCTTTATATGTTACTTGTCCTTCTCTTACTGCTTTTAGTTTACTTTCTTTGTTTTAGACATTTGGTGTTTTGACTATTATGTGTCAGGAGGAGTTTCTTTTCTGATCCAATCTATTTGGAGTTCTGTAGGCTTCTTGTATGTTCATGGTTTTCTCTTTCTTTAGGTTAGGGAAGTTTTCTTCTATGATTTTGTTGAAGATATTTACTGGAGTCTTTGCTCTCTTCTACACCTATTATCCTTATATTTGGTTTTCTCATTGTGTCTTGGATTTCCTGGGTGTTTTGGGTCAGGAGCTTTTTAATTTTTACATTTTCTCTGACTGTTGTGTGTTTCTATGTTATCTTCTGCCCCTGAGAGTCTCTCTTCCATCTCTTGTATTCTGTGATGCTTGTGTCCATGACTCCTGATCCATTTACTAGGTTTTATATCTCCAGGGTTGTCTCTCTTTGTGTTTTCTTTATTGTTTCCATTTCCATATTTAGATTCTGGATGGTTTTGTTCAATTCCTTCATCTGTTTGACTGTTTTCCTGTGTTTCTCTAAGGGCTTGTACTTGTTTTTCTATGTTCTCCTGTATTTCTTTAAGGGAGTATTCATGTGCTTCTCAAGTCCCTCTACCATCAATATGAGGCACAATTTTAAGACCAAATCTTGTTTTCCTGGTGTGTTGGGGTATACACTACTTGCTGTAGTAGGAGAGCTGGGTTCTGTTGTTAAAAGATTGTCTTGGTTTCTGTTGCTTAGATTCTTGTGCTTGCCTCTTGTCATCCTCTTATCTTTGATGTTAGTTGATCTTGTCTCTGAATGCAGCTTGTTTCTCCTGTGTGTCTGTGGCCTGTGGGATCTGGAGGGAGATTGGTCCTGGGTGCTCAGCTCTCTATGGGCAGGCTATAAGTTCTGATGGTGATGGCCTGGCCCTAGCTCTGGATGCAGATGGAGGCCTGAAGGGTACAGAACCAAGCAGTACTGAAATACCTGAGCCCTGAGAGTTCCTGGTGGTTTCTCTCCAGATTGTTAGTGATGAAAATGTTGGTACTCACCCGTGGGCTCGAGAGGAAGAGTGCTCCTGCGTCTCTTCTGGGTGCTCAGCTTGTTACAGAGAGAAGTAAATGATCACATAGCAAAGGTAACATCACTTTTTCCATTTGTGGATTGAAATTGTATTTTGATTATTACATTCACTATTTCTTAAAACCTTTGGGATATCTTTTCAAATTGGTCAAAGTAAATCCATTTAATATCTGATGTAAAAATTTCAGAATTAAAAAAAAAATCAATTTATGGTTTTAGGCAGATCATACAATTTATGACCTCAGTGTTTTTTAATCTATAAAATAAGAATGTTAAACCCAGATCAACAAGTCTCAATATTCAGGACAGAGTAATACCACACATTAGAATCTTCTTTCGACAACTGAAGTTTTAAAATGTTTATTCAACATTACTAAATGATCTTGAGGTTGTGAAGCAGAGTGAGATATACATATGCCAGTTTCTTCTCCTGTGACTAAGGCAAAATACTTGGCAAAAACAAGTTAAGGGGAGGATAGTTCATGGTTTCAAGGGATTTCTGTCTGTCACAGTTGGTACAGCTGCCGATGTACCTCAGTGCACGTTGGCAGGGGAATGAAGGAAAAAGCTTATCACACTGTGGGGGCTGACTGGAGAGCAGTGTATGGTCCTGAAGGCAGAAGGAAGTGATGGCTGTAGCAGTTCATCCCAATGGCCTTCCTGTCATACGTAGCCAGGCCCCATAACATTTGACGATCCTCCTTCCTCATAATCTTGAGTTACGAATGACAGGTATTTGACACAGTGTATGTCTTTAGACCAAAACATAAAAAATACTACCTCCTTCCATTTGAATCAGTTTAGGTTCTTTGACTACTTGCTTACTTGTTTCTTTAGAGACAGGGTCTCAATCCGAAGCTGGTCTCAAACTCTTTATAGTGCCAAGGGTAATCTTGCACTTTATCTCCTCCTATCTGTACCTCCTGGGTCTTGATGTTGTAGGTGTGTACCACCGTATTTGAT
Organism: Micromys minutus; assembly: GCF_963924665.1. Lineage (NCBI taxonomy): Eukaryota > Metazoa > Chordata > Mammalia > Rodentia > Muridae > Micromys > Micromys minutus. Next base: position 43,176,023 of record NC_137960.1, on the reverse strand, counting down.
TTCTGGGTCTCCTGAACGTTATATCAGCATTGTGCCAGTTGATTTATACCTGGGGTTTGGTGTGTAGGAGAAGGACAGAGAACACTGCAGGGAGGGGAGGGGAAGCCTGCTGCCTGATGGGGGACTATGTTGGACGGGGCTGCAGGAGTCACACTGCAGTTCTGAGAACATCTCTATCAGGACTCTGGTGTCCCTGAGTTCGACTTACTGATCTGTTGACAGAGGACTGTACATCAGGCAGCAGGAGCAGCCTAGTCCTGTTCCTCACTCTGTGATCATCTGTCTCGATCTAACCCAGAGGAAGAAGGACCTGCTTTGAAGGCTTCAGTAGAGTAAAATGTATGTCTCTCCTCCCTGTGGCAGGTGTTTTGAAATGGAGAATTGCATAGGGTAAGGAGACCTTGAATTCTAGGGCCTTTCCAAGAACTTTATAAGATCACTGTGACAAGTTCCTGACTCTACACTCTTAAACTTCTGTCTAGCTCAGCCAAAATTTGTTAGGAAGAAATCTTTGAATTGATCCCTGTACCCTGTCTCTACTGAGGAAGTTTGGCTAGGAAGCCACATTCCTAAGCCTGGCCTATGTTTTTGTTTACTAGCCAATAATAAAAAAATGTATCTTTTGGAAATCCCTGTTCTGCAAACATTTCAATGCTAGATCTCATGCACATGTATTAAATACATGAACACAAGAGAACAGGACACTAAAGAAACCCTACACATATCAGTCAGAGCCAGAGCAATGTCCTATGAAACAGAGTTGTTACAGACATCCTAGGTAAAAGCTGGCAGAGTCCCTAGGGGACATAGACAACCCAGACAAAAAGGGAGCCTCAGCAAGTCCAGACATAAGAGACTGATGTTTCTGGGGCTGGAAAGATGGCTCTGCCAGGAAAGTCTTGAATTACCAAGGACTGAGTTGGATTACCACATCCACAATAATATAAAAAGTTGGGCATGGTGGCATGCTTTTAATCACAGTTCTGAGGAAGCTGGCATAGCTGGGGCTCCCTGGTTAACAAGCCCAGCCCTCTTGGAAAGTTTTAGCTGCATCAGAGTCCCTATCTCAAAACAAAAATTAAAACATCAACAAAATATCCCAATGACAGCACCTGAGAGTCAATACTACAAGTTGTTCTCTGCCCTTCGTATGTGCTTCATGCATGTGCCTGTTACAGGGGATGAATGGTAAGACCTCCAGGGTAGGCAGGATCTATCCTGATGCTCAAGATATCGGGTCATACCAATTGTCTTAGTTTGGGTTTTCCTGCTATGAATAGACACCAAGGCAACTCTTAGAAAATTGTTTATTTGGGGCTGGCTTAGACATTTGGAGGTTCAGTCCATGCAGGAGCATGGCAGCATCTAGACAGGCTTGGCACAAGCAGGAGCTGAGAGTTCCACATCTTCATCCAAAGGCAAACAGAAAAAGACTGGCTTTCAGGCAGCCAGGATGAGGGTCTTAAAGCCCACACCCACAGTGACACACCCATTCCAAGGCCACACCTCCAAATAGTGCCACTTCCTGGGCCAAACACATTCAAACCACTACACTAATGTATCCATGTCTTCATTTTACAAGTGCGGAATAATATGTTAGTGGGCTGACTAGTGGAGTATTGCCTGGTGAACAGTTCCTTATGTATATTCACTAATGGGTTTGCCACAAGGACAGGAGTCAGAGTCAGAAGAGGAAGAAATGTCACTCACAGGGAGCATGTTCTGGGCCCTGGATTCAAAATGACATCAATAACAAAACCAGCAGCCCAACCCCAAATTTGGGTTTTAATCTCAGCACCAAGTTAGAGTGTGAGCCAGTAGCATGAGTCTAGAGCTAAGTCGCTTATTTATAACCAGTAAACGCTAAACATCACACAGAGTGTGTCAGTCTTACAACACTGTAAAAGTTATGGAACTGTCCTTATTGCTGTGTGCTGTTCAGGAAGTGACAGGCACCTGGGAAACCCACAGAGTATGGTTTTGTAAGACATTGTTTAGTGTCCCAAGGAAAGAGGGCCGAACCTCTCGCCAGCCCTTGACGTACCAATGTAGGAAATTACAACACAAGGGCTAGCAAGCAAGACTTTCTGTTTTGCTTCAGAAGACCACAGTTACTTCAATTCCATTCTCAACATTTACCACTCCTTATGGGCGACGTTCTGCAGTGAGAGGAAGTTGGGTCTGGAGGCATTAGTGAGGCTTCATTTATCGAGCTTGATGTGAGAGCAAAAGCATGTCAGTGTGGCAAGTATACCATCCTAGGCATTGATATATATGTATTGAATAAAAAAAAAACGTATCATTACAAAACTATTTTCCTGAGATCTTGTGGGTCCCCATCCTCTTCTACTGTCTGGGGAAGAACCAGTGCATTGTAAGATAAAAGTTAAAACCCATCAGTTTAGAGCTTTTAGAAGGCTCTTTAAAAAAATAAAACTTTGTTTCATTGTTTCTCTTTGTGGATGGGATGTTTAATTTTCAGTAAAGAAGAAAACAGCAGCTGGGGAACATCATGACTGTGCTTCCTGTTGGCAGACACCTGGGAGCACATGGCAGAGTGTGCCTGAGGTCAGAGAAGCTGGTGTTTGCGGCCCTCCTGTCATCCCAGCACTCAGCTGAGGCAGGAGGCTTGTAGTGTGAGGCCACCCCGTGCTGCACAGTGAAGTCTAAACCAGCTAGGACTGCACTGCAAGATGATGTCTCACAAAAAACAAGCAAACAAACCCAGAAGGTCCTTACCTCTCCATGTGAATGATCTACTTGTGCAGATTGTTCCCGGAGCAGCGGTCGTCTCCTTGAAAAGCCTTAGGAAGAAGGTCTTTCTAGCAGGAAATATTACTTATTGCATGAGCTGAAATAGTTGTGTCATCTAGGGGATTCCCCACCGATAGGCCTAAAATATGTCTTAGGAAGAAATCTTCTAAGGAAGGGATAACCAGTACCAGAGTTCAGCTGAGTACTAACTAACCAACTGCTTCTAAGTTCTTGGATAGAGTTTATTTTAGGGCTGAGGGCCAGAATGGGATGAGACAGGGTCTCTCTATGAAACTCACTATGTAGACCAAGCTGATCTTGGCTCACAGAAATCTCTTGCTCCTCCTCCCCAGCACTAGGATTAAAGGTGTGCACCACAGTACTTAGCCCCAGACTGGATTTAATAGCATGAAAAACTAGAGGTGACATTCTCTCAAAGAATAGCAGCTTAAGTTTTGAGAGAACCCTGGGCTTTCCACATATGCTGATAACTTTCTGTGGCTGCTTGTGTTGTTTTCTGTTACTATGACAAATAAAGAGATACGGCTTATTTTTTTCCCAGGTTTGGTGATTTTGGACGATCAGGGATTCAAGTGAGCATAGTGGTATACACTTACAAACCCAGCATTCAGGAGTTAGACACAGAAAGATCAATTCAGAGGTATCCTTGACTACACAAGGAGTCACAGTCCGGGCAACATGAGGCCCTGTTGTAACACACACACACACACACACACACACACACACACACACACACACACAAAGATAACCTCATTCTTATTTTCTTTACACTTATCTGACTGGAGATCTTATTTACATTGGTAAATCCTTGTTTGAGGTGTAATAGGATATGCTCATGAGATGTCATGCTGTCAAATTCACATACTCATTTCACACTCAGGAAGAGGTTGTACGTGGGGCACTACTGCAGAGTAGGAAAGCTGTGAACCTCTTCAGAATGTGGCTTCTCACAGCAGTGCTGTTCAGAGGCAGAGTGAATTGAAGTAGGATAGTGTCTGTGCACACGGAAACCACCTTTCACCATGCACAGTGTCTCTGGGTAGAATACATGGAGTTTCACTTCTCTCTCCTAGGCCCGTGGGAGTTAAGCAGTAAGCACCGAAGTGTTTTGCAGAACAACCCCTGGGGTGAACCTTTCTCCTTGCTTCTCTTTGCTGAGATTTAAGATGAGTTCTTTGCTTTCCAAAAAGTACCAAGATAATAAATACCTTTCTGCTTAGTCTGGTGACATAAAGCCTATACTGATGCTATGGGATTGTTGGTAAAAACTTATCTCCATTAAACGTGTGAAACTTTGCACTGCATTCTTTTTGAGACAGCATCTCAGTATATAGATCAGGCTAACCTATAATTCATAAAACTGGCTTTGAATTTGTAGTGATCCTCCTGCCTCAAGCTTTCATGTACTGTGGTTGGGAGTGGTGTTAAAATTTTGTACCACACACACTTGGCTCTGAACCACTTTTTACATTTTATTTTAAAAATTTGTTTATTATTATGTGTGTGTGTGTTCAAGAGAGTACCATGATACGTGTGTATGGAGCTCAAAGGACAGCTTTTGGGAGATGGTTCTTTCCTTCCGTCATAAATTTTGGGGACTGAGCTTAGATCAGACTTGTGTGAAAAGGTCCTGTGATGCTTTTTATAAACTCATACAATTTTCAAGTAGGAAGGAGAATTGTTTTTAGAAGGGTCTTTTCCAATTTTAATTCTGTAGAATGCTTGTATTAGAATCCAAAATGTCCTACTAGAGTATTTTGGAAAGACTGCTCCACAGACATGCCAGTATGGGACATATGACACTCACTCAAGACAGTCTTTAGCATATTAATGATGGAAAGAGTCTGAAGCAAGGACACAACCGAACTGTTAAAATCTTCATAATTCAACTGTTTGCCAAAGCAAGTCCTAGGGATATCAGGTCATTTCTCAAAACCAACTATAGGGCAGCTGGCAGGGTGAAGGAAGGTTTGAGAAAGCTTGGCTTTTAGCAGCTTAAGCTAGTTGACCTCATATATCCACCTGTGAGGGGAATCTCAACAGATTCAGACACAGGTCTGAGAGGATGCAGAGGACATTTGTATAAACTGGTACGTGTGCATTAATGCTATAGCAGTGAAGTCTCTAAGCTGTGTCTCCTGAAGAAACTGGGATGGCTGAGTGAACAGATCTTCACATCCCCCTGAGCTGGACAGACTGCCCTGAGAACAGACATCAAGGTGAGTATTTTTCTGCCCCACTGATATTCACTAATAATACTTCCCGGAAACAAAGATCACAAGCTTCTAGACCACAGAACAAAAGAGCTCTTGAAAGCAGGAGCATGTGGGCCACTGTAACATGGTAAGTTTCCATGCAGATATTCTGGGCTTAGGGCATAACAGAAAATGAAGTGCTCTAAAGTCAGTCCGAAATTAAATAAAAGGAAAAGCTATTAAGGTCGTTACAAAGTCAGGATGGTTCTTGTGCAACGGAGACTCAGTTCTTGGACCAGACCACTGTGCTCACACATGTCCAGTGCATTCTGTAATTCAAATTCTGTAATGCAAATCACATACCTGACTCAGGAAATCCAGGTCCAAGAGGTGCATATTTTTAGCATGGAAACAAAGAGTCACTAGTGTTACTAAGTCAGCTGGCTGGCCGGAAATGCCTGGTTGTTGTTCCCCAAGGCCACAAGCTTGCCACAGGCCTGTGGATATGCAAAGCAGTTTTGAACTTCCTGCTCCTCTTCACTGTTCATGGGAAGGAGTCCAGGGAGATAAAGAACCTAGGCACCACTGACCTTTCTTTGCCGATAAATCATCTCCCCTCAAGGGAAGAGGTAGACGAAAGAGTCAGACTTCCTGTGTTCTCCCTCCAGTTTCCTCCTCCTTTTCCTTGCCTCCTTCCGCCCTTCCCTTTCCCCTGCTTTCTTTCCTCTTCCCTCAGCTTTCTCCCCTGTCTCCACACCAGAGAGAGTAAACAATCCTCCTACCATGGCTTCAGCCTTTGGTCTTCATGCGCTGGCATTGAAGTGTGATCAACCACACCCAGATCCTGGCCTATGTCTCTAAAGAATGAGGGCATTGGTTAAAACCAAAACCCAAACAGGAAAACCTTACAACAATGTCTTACAGCCCAGTAGGCCTTAAAATGAACTGAAACGGAGTAGCCATTACCTCCAGTCATAGGGGAGCTAACCCACAGCCATTCACTGCAATTCTGTGAGAGAACTTTCCATGTAGGGTGTAACCTCTATGCTTGAATTCCTCAGAGCTCCCTCCCATAAACAAAACGACAGTAGTAGTTTCCCACAAAGAAGTTTGCATTTCTTCTGCTTGACAATTGAAAGTTTGGTGAGAAGATTTTCTTCTCTTCTCTTCTCTTCTCTTCTCTTCTCTTCTCTTCTCTTCTCTTCTCTCCTCTCCTCTCCTCTCCTCTCCTCTCCTCTCCTCTCCTCTCCTCTCCTCTCCTCTCCTCTCTTCTCTCTCCACTCCCCCTACTCCCTCTCCCCCAACATCCCCCTTCCCCTCCCCTCTGCCTTATCCCCTCCCTTCTCTCCCCTTCTTATTAAACAAGGTCTTGCTCTGTGGCTGACCTCTAATTTGTTATCCTTCCCCATCAGCCCACGCTGGTATTATCAGCATGTGCCACAACATTAGACAACTCATAGCATAGCAGCTTCACAAAATTGTTACCTACGTCTGGCTAATGAATAGACACCTTATGGCCTTTCACAAGTTGAGCTCCACCCAAAGGCTTTTAAGCTGAAACCACTAGACCAATTGAAGTGGGTTGTGGGCTGGGTTATATAGCTTAACAGTACAGCACATGTTTGGTATGCATGAAGTCCTGGGTTGACTCCTAGCATTGCAAATAATAATTAATAATAATTAATAATGATTAATAATAATAATAATACACTATACTGGTGGATATAAATGTTACAGCTCTTACGCAAGAAGGCTTCAGTTAAATTCAAGATTCATAAGAGAAAAAACAGGTTCATGATTTTTAGCCAAATTTGAAGCAAGCTTTAGTTAAATACTGGCCAGGATGTTGGACTCAGGTCAGGTCTGTTATTGGATTCCCAGGAAATGGCAAAGAGTCACATTTTGCAGAGGTTTAAAAGGGCAAAACATAGGGACACTGCATTTCCCATCAGGTCCAATCAGGGGCAAGAACACACCCTGGCTTCCCATCAGGTCCAATCAATGAGGGGCAAGCATACATATTTCCTCCTTATGTACTCTCTGCCCATATCCAATCGTGCATATCTGGTGCAAATAAACTTCTTCAGGAGAGCAAAGTCATGTGGCGTGTTATTTCCCACGAACTGTAGGTCCAGCATTTCACGGGGTTATCTGTCCTTGGGGCCAGCTGTTTAACTTTGACTCTTACATTTCCCCAGTGGAAGTGTGACAGCTCTGAGGGGCAAGGTATCCTGGAAATCGGGAGCCAAGTAATACCACAAAATCATAGAGCACATCAACGTTCCACAACAGATTTACTGGGGAAACCACAGAGGTGGCTGCCTCCGCTGGGTTTAGAAGCAGCAGGGAACTGATCAAAAACCAAGCATTTTATATAGGGATTTTTGGAGGCAGAGTTTTTCAGGGTGACGATCCATGGGGTGCCAAGTCCTGCACTTGGGGCAAGCCCAGGGATTGGTTTGTTGGGTTTTCAAACCTGGAAGTGAACTCAGCTTTTACACTAGAGTGGAGTGTGCCCCATAGCTTCCCTCTCCCCAGGAGACACAGACACTGGGATTTCTTAAACTAAATGTTTCAGGCCAGCTTAGGAGACACAATGAAGCCAGTCTTGGTTAAGAAACAAAAAAGAGCAATTAACAGAGCCAGTACTGTAATAGTGGGGCATATTTCTGGGCATGTTTTTTTGAGGGGCTGAATAATGGCCAAAAATCTTCAGATCTGAAGTTTTGGAGCATTATTTACGGAAGCAGTAAGATTGGGATGTAATATTTTCTTGCTATCAGTCTTCTAAAGCAGACATAAGCGACACCTAATCTAGCCTACAGCTGAAAAAAGTCATGGCTATTTAAAACAGAAATGAAAGAGGGGATGTCTGGACACACAGAACTTATTTTTTCTATTAAAGCACAGAACTGAGAAATCAGGGAAGCCAGTGCACTCTCTCTGTCTGTCTGAGTCCTTGTGTCTCACAAACATGCTCCCAAATACACTGGGCAGCTGCTGCTCATTTCTGTTTGAGTTGCCTTCCCGCAGGAATGACGTACGGTATACCCAGCATATTATAAAAGGAGATTCCAGTGGTGATTGTAGGAACATGGAAGTGATGGAACGGAGCATTTCTGCCCCTTCTCTTTCTTTAAAGACCCGAACTGATTTCATTCCACTGAAACTTTTGACTTCCTGCAGTGCTATACCTTCTGATGATCTGAGGGAAAAGGGTGTACTGACTTTCCTGGTGAACAGTCAGAACTGCCCACCTTCACCTTCAGGTCACATTCTGGGAAGGAAAGGAGGGCCCAAGGTCTGGATAAGGTCCTCCAGTTCCATTCCTTCGCTCTTTCTTGCTCCTCCCATCTTCTCCTATGAGAAGATTCAGTTTGTCACATAAGATGCCTGTTTTCTGAGTCTGAACCAGGAGCAGTCGCTAAGGATTTCAAATGAGCACTAAATTTTATCTGGCCCAGTAATGAACACGGTTTTGATAAGGTGGTGGGGGTAAAGCTGATATGCCTGTTTCAAAGACATGGGCACTAGGCCAGGTAAGCCACTCCCAGGGACTTTGTGGAAGCTCCTGGGAAGCCTGGGTAGGTGCTGCACTTTGGACTCCATCCTAGTGTTGTAACAGGTGAGGGCCCCTCATGCAAATATTTGCTTAAACTCCTGTAAACACCATCACCCTTGGCAGAAAGTGGTCTGTCAAATGATAGCAGGTTTCATTTTTGCTTTTGCTTTTGTCTTGTTTTTATTTAATAGACATTATCAAAATATTTGTGGATTTTATTTCTTATTTTTCAAGGATGATAAGTTTGGCTAGCATTAGGGGAATGGCTTTGGCCAAGGCCTATGACTCCAGGGGTTAGAAAATAAAAAATACCACCCAAAATGTTTGGGTCCCAGGTCTCTGCTCAGAGCCAGGAGAGAGAGCCTAGCAAACTATGGGGAGCCCCAGCTGGAATGGCTTGCTCTGAGAGCCATCTCCATCCTTTGGAGAAGCTCACTCTTCTCTCCTTGTTTGTCATTGAGTTCTGCTGAGAGATTTGGGTTTCATTTCGGTGTTTGTCTTTTGAGACAAGATGTTTCCAGCTTTAGTGATAATCATCCTGCCCAGCCTCAGTATTTCTATATTCTCCTTTGCTGTATTTGAGGTGTTTTTTATCTCAGGGCAAAGGTTTTTAAGTCCCTCTTCTCACTTCCCATCTCTGTGCTTCCTCCTGCCTCAGAGTCCGCAGGGATGGATCATACGCTGCCCCAACATACCCAGCCCTCTTTGACTTCTTACAATTAATCTTTCCCTGCTACATGCAAATATGCAATGGATGGAGCACCATGAAATAAACAGTCTATACAGGAACACACTATCTAATGTTTAAATAACAACATACATAGATTTTCAGATGTTTATTATTTCTTTGACAATTTAAAAAATGCTTTCTTCTACTTTTGAAATAGACATCCATTATTGTCTCTAGTGACTATACTATTATTTCTCTCTCTCATCTGCTTGTGGTTTTGAACTCATAAATCATTGTCTCCTGCCATTTTCCTCCTTCTTTGGAGTCTATCTAACCTCTAGTAGCCTGGACTCTCAACTTAAATGAGATCAGCTCTTTGGTTTCCTGTAGGAGAAAGATCAAGCACTACCTTTCTGTGCACAGCTTGTTTTGTTTAACACGGTGAAAAAAACCACTGCTCTAAAAAAACAAACAGAATGGAACACACAAAGGGAAAAGAGTTGTGTTACATTGAACCCATTCTAGTATCCGAAACAATGATCTCAAGGACCTCAGCAGATGTGACCAACACTCTTCTGGATTTGGATTTTAGGGACATCTGCAAGGGCAGATGCACAGTGAGTGGAAAGTCAACAGAGGACAGAACATTTAACAAACCCTGACATTCAGAGTATGAATACACAGGACTGAGCCACAAGCACAAAGGAATTTCTGGAAGACAAAGTCTGGTAGGCAGCCTGGAGAAATGGCACATCTGAATGGATGACCCAGTCTTGACACGTTAGTGACATGGGTGGGCAAATATCCCATGTCCTCGTTTATTATTGCTGAGGACATCAGTACTACAATAATATTTTTCTCAGCTCTTATGTGACACTAAGTTCTTCTATTGGAAAGACATTTTTTACCTATTAACACACCATGAATATTTTTTTTAGGTCTTCAATAGGCCTAGACAGATTTAAGGGCACCTTTGCATTAAGCATTTATGTTTAAGCATTGCAGCTGTTAAGACTGTGCAGTGGTTTTCAGAGAACTCAGGCTTAGGTCCTAGATCACCTATCAGTCAACTCAGCAATGCTATTAATGGGGGTGGGGGTGGGGCTTCACCTCTGGCTTCCAAGTACATTATATGCACCTACTCCTTCCTAATTAAACAGTATAAAGTAATAAAAATAAATCTTAAGCGTCAATATTTCTTTTTTTCTCAAAATTTCAGAACATTATAAATATGCATAAAGCACTCACTAAGAACTCCAGAGAGCAGAATAAAAATGGGGTCCACAAATCTTTTCTTTTTTTCTCTCCACTAGCATCTAGTTCTTCCTCAGCCAGTTAACTGTGCTAGAAAAGCCCAGTATGCAAGGAAGCAGTTTTGCAGTCATGTGTATATAGATTTTTAGAGAAGTCTGGAGTCTGCAACAACCAGGAGCTCATTTCTATGGCTTAGTTGCCCTCAGAAATGGTTGCCAAGCTCCATTTCCCAGAAGGACACAGCAGGACTGGGGCTTACTAGCCAAAATACAAGCACTGGTTGCCAAGGGAAGAACCCAGGAGGGCAGCTTTAGGGCTTCTACTGGAGTCTAGTTGTCAAACAGTGCAAGAACCCTTGCCGAGGTTCTTCCTGACATTTACCAAATTTGACATGTCTTCTGAAATTATGTGCCTCCCAAGGAACTTATACATGTACCATGTGTGATACTTACAACATTGTGATAATTACCTGCAAAAGGATGCTCTCTACCACATGACGGATAAATAAATAATCCAAACAAATCATGTTGAGTAGCTATCTCTGACTGCCCAGGGTATAGGAGATCCCAAGCATCCTGCTCTCCTTTTTTTGTTCTTTTTGTTTTCCCTACTTGATTACTTATGTAGCATTGCATTATTTTCTAGCCTAATTCATGAATGATAACTGGACACTTCCTGCTTACCAAACAGAACAAATGCATGAGTTCTCCCAGTGCTATTTGCTCTTGTTTTCATTACTTGGTTATTACACACACACACACACATATATATATATATATATATATATATATATATATATATATATATACACATATATATATATATGTGTGTGTGTGTGTGTGTGTATGTATGTATGTATGTATGTATGTATGTATGTATGTATTTAATTTAGGGCATGATCTCCTATAAGCCAGGATATCTTACTATGAAGCTGAGTCTGACCATTAACTTCTGATCCCCCTGTCTCCACTCCCTGAAAGCTGGGATTACAGGCAAGTAATACCACAATTGGTACATAAATTGTGTGTGTGTGTGTGTGTGTGTGTGTGTGTGTGTGTGTGTCACACAGGGTCTCTATTATATAGTTCTGGTTTCCCTAGAACTTCCTATGTTGACCAGGCTGGCCTGGAGCTCACAGAAATCCAGTCACCTGCTTGTGCATCCCAAGGGCTGGGTTTAAAGGTCTGAACCACCACATCCAGGCTATGAATTGTCTTTTTCAAAATAACCCTCATAAAATTTTAATTTCTCCAAGGTAAAATACCTATGTAAAAAAACCACATACATTATTGTGTGCAAAGTCCTAAATTCTTAGGATAATGATATAAAATTGGCATCCGTTCACTAACTTTATACTAGGATAAGGATATAAGACTCGCATCTCTTGTCTGCTGAGTTTTTAATGCTAGTTAGATGCAACTCAATGTCGCAAAAAGGAAATAATATGAGAGCTCACTGTTGGGTATACATTAGGTCCCCGTGGACTAACCACATGCTACATGGCACCCCCTTTCACACTCGTTAGACACAGTTGTGTTAGATAACTTGACATTTATATCCAAAGTGGGTTTGTGTGCTTGTGACATTTAAAAAATGTAACCCAGCTTTATGGATAGTTTTCATAATGGCTATAAAATACATAGTAAATATATGCAATATAGTTCTTAGTTATGTGTTATAGTGCAGGAATCTTATTTTAGTTCTAATCCACATCTTAAGTTTTGCAAGGAAGTGACTAAAATTGTACCCCTTTTGAATATTGTTCTTTGCCTAAGGCTTAATAAATGCTGAAGCAATGGCTTCTGTTAAGTTCAGTACTAGACAGAGTATGAGTATACATGAGTGTGTACATATGTGTGTGCATTCATGAGTGTCATATGGGTGATGATATGTATTATATAATGACATGCTATATCACCCTATATCACCATGTGTGCATGTCTTATGCTTATATGACTATGTTATGTATATGTTATGCTTATATATGTAAAAACATATAAACATAAACCCATACACATATATATTTGTAAATAAATTCTAGCTTTCTTCCATTGCCTTTTGGGAACAGGGCTTCTGACCAGGGTATCTTTGAACACCCATACCTCCTACTTTAGCCTACTGAGTACTTGGATTATAGGTGAGTGCCACCAAGCCTTGCTGCATGCTGCTTATACAGACCAGAGATTCCGAACTTCCAAATGGGAGGCAGCTCAGAGAGTGCTCCGGAAGGAGCACCTGAATCACTCATTTCAGCATGTAGTTAGAATTCTCTAATTTTCTAAGAATTAATTTTGATTGGTTGGGAACAGGAATGTGGAAGGAAGTTGAAAACGACATAGAGAATTTTGGCTTAACATGTAGACATGAGATGGAAACACACCCATTAGGGAAGAACACCTAGGAGTTGATGTCGCGGTGATGGTTTGGGAGTACAGAGTATAACCTCATTTGACTGTAATAGACATGCTTACGTGGCTGAAACTGAAACTGTGCAAAGTTAGAAAAGAAAAAGCTTTACTTTCATTTCCTGTAGAAGAGGAATTAGAGATTCCCACCCATGGCTGCCACACGGGGCACATTCTTTGTAAGGGAAACAAAGAATTTAAAGAAGGTGGGTGCTAGTGAGGCTGAAGTATAAATCCACCGCCTGCTCCGCCAAGAAGGAGGCCAACAAAATCACGTCTTTCTTCCCAGAATGTGTGATAGATTTTAACTATATTACAATTTTGAATAACAAATAAATATCTAACAATATTCTTGAAACTTTTTTTAAATATTTGAAAATTTCAGAATCAGCACAATGAAAACTAGTACCTACTTGTCTAGGATATATAATGTGCCAAGTCGGAGAAGGAAAAAATATAGTTTTAAACCATTTCAACTTATTTGGAAGCTAAAATGAAAGTTCTCGTGTTTAATGATCATGCTTGTTTTTCTTCCTGTGTTCCAGAACTTTGATCTCTAACCAAACATGACTAACTAGGTTTGTCCAGAGGCAACTAAAGGGTGGAAGGTAAGAAGGAAGCGTGGAAAGTTGACAAGGAATTACCAAAAGGAGACATAAAAGGGAAAGTCTTAGTCGAGCTTAATGACAGACATGCACAGTCTGAAGCCATACCCATGTGTTCCAGTTTTTTTGAACTGAAGCAACCAACAAAATAAAAACTGTGGACAAAGCTCCTTTGCTAAGAGGTGAAGAAGATCTGGTTTTAGTTAAGATGCAAATCCTGTTTTCTGTGCTTCAAAAGGACAACTCAGTTCTATTCCAGCAAATTAGATCTAGTTGTCTCAGAGGAACCCTGGCTGAGCATTTGCTGCATACCATACATGACTGGAAGCTATTGACCTCGTTAGTGGGATACCTTGAGATGAAAAACTACAACAGAAACGCTTCTTGATTAAAAAATGTTCTCATTTAAATCCAAGGTAAATTATGTGTATACCAAATATAGGAGAAGCAAGGGTTCCAGAAGAAGATGAATTCAACGCTAAGTCCTGCCTTTGAGTGACAAGATGAGTTTGTGTGCACACATAAAATATTGGTGTGAAGGCTACTCTTTCTTGTCAACTTGACTGCATATGGAATTAACTAAAACCCAGTGCTGAGTGCACTTGTGAGATATGTTTTCTTATTAAAATCATCTGAAGTGGGAAGACCCACTCCTAATTCAGATCTTTTGAGATGGGAAGATCTACCTTTAACTGGGGTCACACCTTCTTCAGTTAGCCTACATAAAGGACAAATGGAAAAAGGAAACTCTTTTTCTTTCCCAGTTTGCTCTAGCTTTCACTGGCAAATTCACTCCTTTACTGGCATTGAAGCCTACTTCCGTGGGATTCCAGCATATGCTGAAGAGCAGCTGAGATATCCAGTCTCATGGATGGGACAACTACTGGATTCCTAGGCTTTCCATTGAGAGATAGCTATTGTTGGACTAGCTGGACCTTAACCTATAAGCCACTCTAGTAAATTATTCATGTGTATGTATATATTCATCCTACCTACTATTTCTCTAGAGCAGCGGTTCTCAACCTTCCTAATGGTACAACCCTTTATTCAGTTCTTGATGTTGTGATGACCTCCAAATATAATATAATTTTATTGCTGTGGGGATGTGTGCTGGAGGCCCCACATGAAGATCTCTGGTCAGGGAGGGGGAATGGCTTCTGTTGCCTCTGCTGCTGTGTCCTGGTAAGTGTGTAGGTTCAGGTGAATGGGAGAGAGTTCAGGCAACTGGATCTGCCACCTCAGCTACTGGTGCTGCCCCACCTCTGTCTCTGCCACTCTGCTGGATGCCTGGCTGGTCTTAGCCAGCAGGAGACTCTGGTAGAGGGCGTAGGGACACTTTGGGAGAGGATATCTCTTCCCAAGCAGAGGTGTTACAGCTTTTATGACAGAAGCTCTCATATGATGGTGTAATTCCTGCAGACCTTTAATTTTGGACAGGCCTCATATATACAGTTTTGGGATGGTTTAGAGTCTGACAACAGGTGCTCTTTATTGGCTTGTCCTGAGGAATTGGGAATACCTATCTACATATCTTGGGTGTGGTCCTGCTTTTGTCTTGAGCCTATTTGATATGCCGTCAGGTCCTCACCTACAGAGGAGGGCCTTGCGGTTTGGCCTATGCTACTCAAACCTCACTACAGGGAATTGTAGGGGTCTATAGCTGCGTGAGGGGGGCCTGATCTTTTGGGAGACTAGGAAGTTCTTGTCATTGCCCATTAAGATCCTGGGGCTTCTACTTATCTCGACCAAGAGTTAGGGTAACTTTCACTGCCAGTTGTCCCACATAAATACAACTTTGCTATGTTATGAACCATAATGTAAATATCTGATATGTAGGGTATCTGATATTAACCAAGGGGTTTGCAACTCACAGGTTGAGAAACCTGATACGATGGGCATTGAGCTTGCATTACATTTGGTTATTTGGAAGCTAAACAAGAGTTACAAGTGATTACTATTATTGAATTCAGCTATTGGTTATGGAACGAGTACTATTTTTTTATGTTTACATAAAACCATGGAAAATAATGACATCTAAACCCATAAAAGTGATATATAATATTTTGTTTTGTGTTTTTATGAAATATGTTTAGTCATTCGAAATAACCAGATGTTTGGTCTTTGCAGATGTACTGCCTGGTTTTGTGTCAACTTGACACAAGCTGGAGTTATCACAGAGAAAGGAGCCTCAGTTGAGGAAATGCCTCCATGAGATCCAGCTGTAAGGCATTTTCTCAGTTAGTGATCAAGGGGGGAGGCCCAGCTCACTCTGGTGCCATCTCTGGGCTGTTAGACCCGGGTTCTATAAGAAAGGAAACTGAGCAAGCCAGGGGAAGCAAGCCAGTTAGTAACATTCCTCTGTGGCCTCTGCATCTCCCTCAGGATCTATAGGCAAAACACTTGTGGTAAAGTCATCTCTGCTGTTCTTAGGACATTCTGCTGTTTTCTTAAAAAAGTAAAATTACAGATTTTTTACCATGTGCATAGCTCATGTGTTACCTCCTGCTTTTATCTAAATGTCTGTACTTCAGAATTAATCCACTAGAAACAGGATCTCTAAAGCCATATGTAAATGGTATTGAAGATGTAACCTTTGGGGAGCAATTGAGTCATCAAGGCTCTGTCTTCTTGAATGGATTAATTCATCTATGGGATAGTGAATTATGGTTAAATTAATTTGCTACAGAAACAAGAGTTTCCAGGAATGTTTCTTTCGGTCTGTTGTAGTATTGCCTGCTTTGTGATGTCACAGTAAAAGGCAGTGAGCAGGTAGTAACAGGAAATACCATGCTCTTGGACATTCCAGGCTCTAGAACCATGGGACCAATAACTGTTCTGATTAGCTTTAGTTGCCAGCTTGATGCCTAGATTCATCTGAGAGGATAGCTACTATTGAGGAATGATCTAGATCGGATTAGCCTATGAGTTTATTGGTGAGAAATTGTCTTGATTGTTAATTGATGTAGGATGTGTGGAAGGGTATCATCTGTTGGCAGTTGGTCATGAACCGTAAGGAAGTTAGCAGAGTATAAACTTACCTGCAAGGTAGGTAGTAATCGTCATCCACTGTGTTCTGCTATACTTCTTGGGTATGAACCACGTTCTGTCTGAACTAACAAACTAATAAAAAGACCTAATAAACTTGAGGGTCTTTTCATGGCTTCCTTCAGCAATGAGGTATGATCTGGAATTGTAAGCTAAAATAAATCTCTTTTCCTCCCCAAGTCACTCTTTGTCAGAGCTATAGAAAGGGAACTGTCCCACCAACCCTCTGTTCATTGTAAATTATTTGGCCTCAGATTTACAGTTACAACAGAGAATGAACAAAGCCCTTGAACATGCCTCCGACACTTCCAGGAAATGGTGGCACCTCCCAGCACCTGGCTGACTCAGTCCCAAGATCTTCTCCAGTGTTATCTGCCTGAGCATCAGTTCTGTGTTACCACTGAGTTCTCTCTTCTTATCAAGCATTATTCTTGGCCCAGTCTTTATTTTCAAGCATTACTTACTTCATGTTCTGTCATGTTTTCTGGGAAATATGCCCACGGCTCGCAAATCTGTTAAATTGATTTCATTCTCCCCAATTTTGTAAAGATTCATTTTGTCTAGGAATGCCTTGTATAGTGCCCCTTGTCTTCTAGATGTGATTCATCAATGGAATGTCCCTGGTTTTCCTTGATGGATTATGAAAGTCTAGTATATGCCCACTGGGAATTTTGGTAACTTCTTGTCAACTCTGAGGCAATAAAAGTGCTAGGCTTATTTCCTTGTTATAGTGATCTTGGAACTGACACCCCAAATATCCAAGATTGAGTGGATGCCAATAGAATGACTTCATTCTCTTTGCTTTGCTTTCTTTCTTTGTTTTGGTTTTGGAGACTGGGTTTCATGTAGCTCAGGCTGACCTAGAACTCACTATGTTGCCTTAAATCCTTCTTCCTTCTGTCTCCATCTCCCCAGTGGTGGGATTAGAGATTTTGGGGTCTTACTCTCATCAATATAAGAACTCAGAGATGGACTCAAAGCAAAGCTCAAGGATGACTTACTAGAGTGTAATATAAAAGACAAGAGAGGTTACAAAAACCCTGGCAGCCACCAGGAGAAAAAGGCATGGGTAGAAAGAGATGGCATATTAAGCAGGGAAAGAGATCGCCAAGTAGTGGAAAAGGACTGCTGAACTGAGGAAAGACCCCCCCCAACGCCCCAAGCCCTCGGTGTACTATCCTTTAGAGCCACCTCCTCAACACAACCCTTTTTTTCTGAGCTTTGCTTCACACATGCTCTGATATGAGCATCAAGAAGGGCTTCTTGTCTTCCTCTGCAAAGTGGTGTGTTTCATGTATTAATCGTGAGGTAGACTCCTTAGTTCCTTGACTGGCAGGAAGGGCTTCTGAGAAAAGTGTTCTGTCTTCTGCTGGTTTGTTTTACTTTTTATTTTTTAAAGTAGGTTTCCCGTTGAGCTGTCTTTATTTAACAAACACACACTTTTAAGTGAAAAATAAGTATAGAGCATGGGGAGTTCAGGCACAGAGACAGGACAGCTATGTGAAGAGTAAGTATAGGGCTGAGATTTTCTAGTTTCTCTCAGCATACTGGACACAGACCTATATTTCTTTTACAGTGCACAAGAAATACTTCATTGTTCTGTCCTTGGAAAGAGAGAAGGCTGCCTTCAGCCCAGTCACTGTAGACAGCCACGCACAGTCATCACCCAGGGCGTGGCCACCAGAGTGAAACACATCCTCTACCTTTCACACGACCTTGGTGTTCTGTAGAAATAACTCTCAATTCTTGAAAGATTAGATATACTGAAAGGAGGATGACATCACAATGAGAAGTCTTTAGCTGTTCCCACAAAGCCACAGCTGGAGAGGTTATAGTCCTAGAAGGGTGGGGTACCTACTCATTATTTTGCTAAGTGGTCATGTTGTCAAACTGCCTTCTGAATATTTGTGCTTGAACCTGTAGATCTTGGCTGTTTCAGTCTTGGCTAAAGAAGCAGTCAACACAGAGACTCATAACTGCTGTGGATAAGTGACTGAATGCCCAGCCCTAAGTGGGACATCCATGTCAACACGTCATCCCTGCACTCAGAACATACCCCAAGAGTATAACACCTAAGGGTGGGGCAGAGTGATATGAAATGCTGGGTTTTGCACATGATATGACCATGCACCCATGAATTCAGAATAACTGTCAATACCTGCCAAATCTATGCAAGATTAAGCCAGTCAACGTTACAACATGAATAGGGAGGGGCTTATGATGCTCCACCCATAACTGAAAATTTTATAGCTGCTGCTGATGTGTAATAGAATGAGAGTTGGGCCAAGAATTTTTTTTTTGGGGTGGGGTGGGGTTGAGGGCATAGGTTCATGCCCTGATAAATAGTCCCATATTCATGCACATGTGAGCAACACTAATTAGGCCCATTTGAGAGAGAGAGAGAGAGAGAGAGAGAGAGAGAGAGAGAGAGAGAGAGAGAGAGAGAGAGAGAGAGGAGAGAGAGGAGAGAGACATGAAGTTGGGAGGGGGACGTATAAGAGAGGAGAATGTGTTGGAATAGGGCCTGAGGGGAGTTGGCAGAGAAAAATGGAGGTGGATATGATTAAAAGATGTATACATGTATAAAATTTCAAAGAATTAATCTAAGGAGCAAAGAGCCAAGGGTATCTGAGGAAATGCCTTTCTGCGCACCCAGAGGATGGTCTGAGCTCACCCACCTTGCGGTTTTTCATGCTGGCTTAAGATTAACCTTGACTGTTTAGGGTTTTAACAAGGTTTCCCTGGACATGGAACTTTCTCTGGGTCCATTTAACACACGAATCCTGTCATAACATGTGAACCTTAGTGCCCAGGGAGAAGTACACAAACCCCATGGCTCAGTGAGATACATGGGAGGAATAATTAATATAAGCAAATACATCTTAAATGTCATCTTTTAGAAATAATTCTCTGAATGCTTTATATTATCTATAATGTATTTGTAGCACAATTACATACTTCATTAGAAATAGACATATTAGAATGTGATTATTTTTTTATTTGAACGTGGTCAGGAGGTGGACTTAAATGAGGCAAATGAACTGCTGACCTCAGTCTGGGTGCTGTAGCCTGGCCTGGCCTGGAGAGTTTTAACCATCTCCTGACCAAACTTTTCCTTTCACTAACTTCAAGACACAAAAGAAATAGAGAACCCCAGGTCATAAAAAGATCAGAGTTCTGAGCTCATACACAGGCTCCCAAGAGTTTGCATATGCAGTAGGTATTGTGTCCAGAACTTTCTTGTGCATGTCTATGCCTCTGATTACTGAACACTTCTTGTTCCAATATTTTCTAAGGGCAACTAAAAAAAAGAGAGAGAGAGAAAGAAAGAAAAAGAAAGCACTTGCAGCAGCTATAAGGACAGTATGCAAACAGTATTATTTTCGAAGACCACAGTAGGAAGTGTGATTGTGGTGTCTGTATGTCTTTTCATTATGGAAGGAGAGGGTAGTGTTAAGTGACTGACGCCTTTCTTTGGTGCTTGATGATCTTTTTTATGAAGGGTTTAGCTGGTCAGGACAAGCCCGAGGTGGCATTACTTGGCATTTGCTGATCGATGACTCTGGAGTGCTAAGAACTCAGGCTCAAGGAGTGACTCTAGAAGCTGAGCTGTGTGGTTCCTCCCGGGATTCCACAGCCCAGCACAGGACTGTGTATTAGTGCCTTGTGACTCAACATCCCCAAAGCTTGCTTACTTTCCCTCAGCCTGCAATGCCCAGACCGGAACTGTTGACAAATTGCAGTTCACACCCCAACTTCTCAGTCTTTTCCCTAATTTCTTGATGCTTCACTTCAGAGTCCCAGAACAACAGTGTGATGACTCATCAGCCCTACTTCCTGTAAGTAATCATTTTCCCACGGTGCGTGATAGTTTACTCCAGGGGAAGAAGGAAGAATGTTGACTTGATTTTTTTTTTCTTTTTTCTTTTTTCTTTTTTCTTTCTGGGCAGTGTTTCTGCTGACAGAGAGTTAACTTTGTTTCTGTTTCCATGGCTATCTCAAAAAAAAAAAAAAACTTTAAAAATCTTTAATTTGTTAAGCTAAACCCCCTGAAGTTTATGTTGTCTGTAGGGAACAAGAACATGATAACCCCAATGCATAGTTTGTTTTTTAAAATATTTAATGGAAATTTTGTTATTTTCTTTCTGAGTTTGGCATGAAATGACTTCCCAGGCATCAGAGAGGCCGAATGCTGGAGGGACCCCATTGTAGCCCATCCTATGCTGAAAGATCTGAGATCCAAAGAACCTACATGATTTCTGTTTCTACACAACCGTTCAGTAACAGATAGGTTTGGCAGAGATCAGCTAGTGGTAGGCTGTGATTTTTCCATAACTTTGTGGATGCTAAGCATCTCTGTGCTATCGAAAGAAATCACCCAGCCATAAAACTTTGTGATGAGCACATTTCTCTCTTTGGACAGAGGAGAATGGGCAATATCAAGTCTGTTTCATAATCTGTGCTGTAAGAATAAGAGAGAAGGTGCTCAGAGTTTAAGGACACAGTAGGTGGTCAATAATAACTTGAATTATTACAGTTGACCTGGAAAAGTGCTCCCTGGTTCTCTGGGGCTTCCTCACTCATTTCTGTTCTCCTTTAGGCTGCTGAGTGGCTCTCTTGCTCAGCAAGGCTCAGCCTGAATTTCCTGTGACATTTGCATCTGAGTTGTCTCATTTCCCTGAAACCCTGTCACAAGCCCTGAGGTTGCTACAGAGAAAGATCTGAAACCCCCACCAGGGAAGTCCCATGGAGAAGTATTGCCTTCCTTTCTGGAGTTTACAGCTCTCTTCCAGATAACTGGCCTTCCTAGTCATGGCTCCCAGGCAACTGATAGGCCAGAGGGTGGTGGTGGCCACGGGCTATCCCCAGGCTGTGCTCTTGGCCCTGAGCCCTTTCAGCATTCCCTTCATCTGATTTCCCCCATTCTGCTCTTTCCCTTTCACCCTCCTCCCTCACCAGTGGAAATTTAGAGGGTTTTGTGGTTCTTAGGGGATTCTGGAGCTGTACATTTTATGTCCTCACTTCCTCTACACATCACAGGGGATTCCTAAAGCCGATTAATTGCCCAGCACCCCAGCATCTCCCTCTCTCAGGATGGAGTTGCCATGAAGGTTGACTCTTCAAAGTCTCAACTACAAAAATGTGTGTGTGTGTGTGTGTGTGTGTCTGTGTGTGTCTGTGTGTGACTTTATACTTCCATGCATTTTTGCAGTGTTTTTCTGTAATTTAAATTTTCTGTAATTTAAATGCCATGTGTCTATCAAACTAAAATGCTCAATTTTATTAAATTGGTTTATTTATTTAATTATGGTATGTATGCCTGCAACTCTGTGTTTGTATAAGTGTTTGTGTGAATATGTCTCTGAGTATATTGTTTGTGTGTTTGCACATATATGGAATGTGTATGTCTGTGTTTATGCATACATAGGTGTGTGTATGTGTTTACATAGTATACATATGTGTATGGTATATCTGTTTACATGTGATGTGTGTGTATAATTGTGCATTTTTGTGGTATATATGAATGTGAATGTACGTGTGGTATACATGTATGCATATATATGTGTTTATATGCTGTATGTGCACAGGCCTATATGTATGTAGTACATATTTATGTGTATATGAGTATATGTGTGTGTTTGGTATGTATATGTTTGTGTACGTATATCCCTCTGTGTTTTTATACTGTGTTAATGAATGTGTATATATATATTTGTGTATATATGTTGTATATGTGACATATATACATGTATATATGCATATGTATGTTTGTGTATATCTGTATTTATGTGTGTATATGTTGTGTATATGAGTGTGTATAGATGTGTGTTTATAGTTTTGTGTCTGCATACCTGTATATATATATGGATGTATATGTGTATATGTGTGTACTTATGTGTGTGGTATGTATATGTTCTGTATATATATATATATATATACATATGCATATATATATGTGTGTGTATATTTGTATATTTTTGTGGCTCTGTGTATGTGAACCTTTGTCTGTATATGTGTCTGTTTCATTTTTTCCATGTTTTTTTATCAGCAAAGTTCTCTCCTGAGGGTCTGTCACAATACAATTGAGCCATCTGTAGCATATTAAAAAGTATAGCTTTGTGCTAAATGCTTTGAAAGGACATTGAGTAACATTAAATATTGCAAAGGCAAAAAGGAGGAAACAGGACCTGAGCTGCAGCTCAGCTGCAGAATTCTTGCAGAATGTATATGTATGTGTGTGTGCACGTGCATATGTATATGTGCATGTGTATGTGTGCATGTGTGTATGTACACACCTATGTGTGCAGGTGTGTGTATGTGTGTGTGCATACATGTGTATGGGTATGTCTGTATGTATGTATTATGAGCTTGTGTGTGTGTTTGTGTGTATGTGTCCCCATAAATTTCATTAGGGCTATTTGCAGGAGGGGCTGTTTATAGGACCCTGTGCACCTCACAAGTGGCTACTGAAGAAAATGTCTCTCCTTCCTCATGTTAATTAATATCTTTGTATATATTTTGAGGAGGGACTAGAATCCATGGTCCCCCACCTAGCATGTTAACTGGCCCCCTCTTGTGGAAATTGTGTCTGGGTTATCAGGTTGTGGTGTCAGGAGTGTTACAGTCATGGCATAGTTCTTCCTCTTGGTCTTGGGTTTCCTCTGTCTCGTCTTCCACCATGTTCCCTGAGATTAGAAGGCAGTATTGTAAATGCCCCATTTCCTGATGAGCATTTAATATTCATCTTATGCTCAGCACTTTGACCAATCAGGAATCTGTTGATCACTACAAGAAAAAAGCTTTTCTGAACAGAGTTTATAGCATCACTAATTTATGGGCTCAAAAACAATTAATTAGAAAGTAACTTAACATGTATGCCATATTTAGCAAAAATAACAACTAGTAACTACTCGGGCCTATAACCCTTCCCCAAGTCATGGGCTTTTACTGGGTTTATAGTAGCAGATATCCATTCCCTAGTCAGAAGGTGGTTGGTTACTGCCACAACACACTTTCCACTGTTGCACCAAAGAGTCCATCCTACCTGACCAGACGGTTCTACCGCTCAAGACCATTAAAAACAGTTCTCCCTCACTGTCTTGTACAGCACAATGAAAGCTGGCCAGCAGACAGGGATCTTCCAGCTAAATTACAGCTTGATCTCTCTGTGCCTTGTAAGCAAACTTATAGTATCTTCATCTTTTATATTCTTCTCATGGGCAACCAAGAGCAGAGCTATTTGCCTGCGTTATTGGGGGGGGAGAAAGATTGAGGGGAGGGGCTCATGTAGCTCCACCTCTTCCTAAGAAACAAGGCTAATGGTTGAGTTGAGATACTCATGTGAAAACTGTAATTAAATTCATTGGCTTATATGCATGTACACACACACACACACATATAGAAGGATGACTAATAGAAAAAGAAAGGAGATCAATGGGTGCTAGAGGGGTAAAGGGTAATAAGATATGAATGTCATCAAAATACATTATATACACAAATAAAAGACTATTTGACAGATATTTATTGAGTATCTAAATATTGAATGTTACTGGGCTCATGGAGGGAATAACTTTGTAATCTTAAAGATAGGAGAGATATTGGAGAAAATGTAAGTGGTAGGTTTGTCATTTTCAAGTGGCTCAGAGATAATTAGAGAAAAGAAATCCCTGTTCATGTGTCTGTACTGAAACTGAGAAAAATAAATGCTGAGGAAATAAACTAAAATAAGGATCATGGCAAGCTTTGTGGTGGCACTGGATTGGATTAGGGGATGGGTAAAGTAACAGGTTCCAAGAATGACAGAGATTTGTTAGATCAAGGGGAATATTACATAATATCTAGAGGCACCAAACAACTGATTGTGTAGGTTGTGTGTGTGTGGGGGGCAGTGTTATAGTGACTTATCTGGATTATTCTCTGAAAAGGAAAGATGATTTATTTATTTAGTTTTGGTTTTGTGCTTAGTTCATAAAGAAATGGGTTCATTGTAAAATTCCATATTTGTGTATGTGTGTGTGTATCAAATTTTATTTTAATCTGAACATTTCTTTTCTTTTTTCCACTAAACAGTTCACTCCTCTTTTATTGACACATATATTTCATTAGCCTTTCCTGTTTTCCCTCCCTTTAGACCTCTTCCTGTCTTCTCATAGTCTTTTTCTATTCTCACACTGGACACACATACTCTTGCTCATATATATATATGCAAAATACATATGTGCACATATATGTACATTTAACTCTAACTTTTTTGCATAGGAAAAAGTGTTCAGCAGTGATTTTCCTAGTCTGACTTATTATATTTAATACAACGATCCCAAGATCTACTCAGTTTTCATAAATGTCTTCATTTTACATTTCTGCACAAGGAAGGAAAATATCATTGTTCATATAAATTACATTTCTCTGCCCATTCATGGGTTGATGAACATTAAAGTTGGCTTCATATTTTGACCACAGTGAATGGTGTAGCCGTAAGTATGGAGATGTAAGGGTGTCCATGGTTTGCTGACTTAGAGTCTTTTGGGTGTTCAGGGCTGGTACAGCTGGGTCCTTTGGAACCTCTATTTTTAGTTTTGTTTGAGGAACCTTCAATACTGAGTCCCATAGTATCTGTATACCTTCACATTCCCCCAGCAAGACATATGGTTCCGCTTTCCTCACATCTTGGTTAGCATTTATTGTTTGTGGAGAAACACAATTGTAATGATTTTACCAACACCCCCCCCAAAAAAAACCAAAATAAATTCTGAAATTTATTGTTCATGCAACTGAAAATACCAGGCTGACTTTGGCTGAAATGAAGATGTCTAATAATGTTTCTTACGATTTTGCCCTTCTCTACATTTCTATTTTAGCATTTCCCCCTGGCTTTTATTTTTAGACAGACTTGCTCACATAGTGGTAAAGATGACCATCTGCAGCTGGTGGCTTAAATTCTGTTAACTTGTGAAGGACCAGATGGAAAGCATATGCTTTAAAAGAAACCCAATTGGCCCAGCTTGAGTCATGGGCTTCCCCTTGGAGCCAGCTGGTGAGGCAACTCTCCATCCAAAGGAGAGGAACAAATGGGATCTTTCCAAGAGAAAGAATGTGTTCTACAAAAAAAGGAATGTGGGCCTGAAAATCCCAAGGATGACCACGACACAGATCCCCTATTGGCCTATTGAGTGGGTGGATCTTCTGCTTGTAGAAGACTGCTTTGAAGAGCATAGAACACAGCCCAGTTCTGCTCACAACTTCAGGAGTTTACAGACCTTCAGAGTTACACTCCCTTAGCATAATGTCGAGAAGACCCCAGCTCAAAGAATGCTCTTTAGTGTGAACTAATTGATGTTGGGGATGGGAATTTGTGACCTTGTATCATCTACTTCAAGGAGAGAACCTGAGCGGAATAAAGCCTTGGTGTGTTTCATGAATGAATGAAACAAACAGCATTGTTCTGGTGTTGTTATCCTGGTACTGTGCGAGGGTTTATATCTGTCCTTGCCTTGCTTCCTCTCAATGTTTTTTCATAGATAAGGTAGCTGAACCTTCACTAGGAGCAAAGTGAACTCAATACTGAATATTGACAAGCATGGAAACTAGGGTCTAAGTTTCACAGAAACCTCAGGACTCTCTCCTTCCATTGCTGGAGGTACAAGTACCCTTAACAAAGCCTGGCTTCTATGTGAGTGTCAAGGGCCCAAACTTGCTTCCCCATCCTTACTTTTCAAGTTCTGTAGTCTGGTGATTAACTATGTTTCATAATGATAGCATCCTTTCCTGAGATGGTTCCATGTTGTATCATCACATCCACATGTGTTTCTATGGTAACCGAGAAAAGCGAGAAAGATGCTGGGATAGTATCACATCAGCAATTAAGTATGCATGTCTGGAATGACACTCATACATCCCGGACTAAAGGAAGTTACACCCACCATAATCCTAGTTTCAAGATGATGGCACAGTAAAACATTATCTCATCTCAAAAGAAAGCTAGGGCAGTGGCAAACACCATAAGCATCTTGTTTATGACCCCAAACTAATCTGGTAGGGAAGTAACAAGTAACTTGAGAATTAATATATGTCCTTGAAATGTGTATGACATTTTGACATTCAAAAGCCCCCTCTTCCCTAACAATACTCATGAGTATTACATGCTCTTAGTATTTTGATAAAATAGGTAAATCTGAGAAAAACATCATAATTAACCTATAAGTTCATTCTGAATACTGATATTTTTTGATTCAAAACAGCTTACAAACCACTCCTGCAGGGCTAGGCAAATGAATAAGAGCTCGCTAATTATAACAAAGGTGAGAGTCCAAGTCCTCCTGAGTCAAGTGTGAATGGAACAAGGTTAGTAAAGAAATGGAAACTCCATTCATTTATTCAATTGCACTCACCATTGTCAGAAAACCATCGGCGTTCCGTGATGACCTAAATCAATTAATATCTACTTGTAGCAAAGTGTTGACAGCCAATGTCTAAATTCACAAGCTAAACACTCTCCAGCGCCATTGGGCACACATGAAAGAACTTTTCAGCTTGCTACTGAAAGCAGCACAGAAAAATGTGAAGTGGGTGTTAATCCTTTGCAAGGAGGCTACCTGATCCGTAAGGCTGCCCTGAGTGATCTTTTCTTGGAGAGAAGCTAGACACAGACTACATGGGTCTCTAATCCAGGAACTGTGTGCAGAGGTCCCTGGAAAGTCTAGAAAGAATTAATTTTTCTGTCCACTAGATAAAGGGAGGACTTGGGTGAGAGTCCAAGAGAGTCTAATGGAGAGAGTTTTATCGGATGGTGGCTACTGTCACAGATTAAGAAAATAGAAGTACATATACCCCAGAGGGAGTTGGCTGAAGATTATTTAGTCTTGGGAATGAGGAAATAGCATGGCCAGAGAAGTACAGGCTGTGTTGGCGTGAACTTGATTTCAATCCCCAACATCTCTGTGAAAGGGCCAAGTGTGGTGGTCTACGTGTGTAATTCCTGCACTGGAAAGGCAGGGACAGGAGGATTCCTGGAAATTGCTCACTCTACAGTCACTGTAACTTAATCAGTAAGCAACAGGTCAGAGAGAGACCTCATCTCGAAAAACTCAAGCTACATGGGGTCTGTGGAATGATATATGATACTCAAAGCTGACCTCCGGCCTCTACATGCACACATGGTGGGGCAGTATATTGCAACTTTTTGTGTGTGACTTCCTGAATTGATGGCCATGGCAGAGACCTGGGTGCCAGGTAGAGACCTTCAGCTCGTGAACAGGACAAGATGCCATCTGGCAGAATAGCTTTTGAAGGGACAGAAAATATGTATATATGTATATGTATACATTGGTCATCCATGAGTATAGGAGGGGTCATAACTGTCCTGGTGGGTTTTTAGTGAGTGGAACAAAAAATGAAAGGGCCTAAGGGATAGCTGGTACAGGGTTCACTGGCACAGGAACCTTTGTTACAGAGTTTTTTGTTATAGGAACTGCTTACACTTGGAGGCATCACCTGGGCACCTCACTATTTTGCCATGCTTTCTGGATAGCAGCTGATCTTCCAGAGAATTGATGGCAGTGTGGTGAATGTTCTTAAGAAGGTCCTTTATCTAAGTCTGAAGATATTTTATGGCTCTGGGGGGTTTGATGCTGAGGTCTGAGTGCCCTATGGCCCCACTCAGGAAGTCAGCAGCTGTGAGTCTTCATGGATGTGTCATTGTCTTGGGAAGTAAGCTCCAGGCTTAGAATCCAGATGTCCCTTGTCTTAGGGTTTCATTGCTGTAAAGAGACACTATGACCAAAGTAAACTTATAAAGGAAAACATTTAATTGACGTTAGCATACAGTCCATTATTATTATGGCCAGGAGCATGGCAACCTGCCAGTAGACATGGTGGTAGAGAAGCCAAGGGTTTTACATCATGATTCACAAGCAGCCAGTAGCAGACTGATTCCACTCTGGGCCAAGCTGGAGCATGGAAGGCCCCAAAGTCCACACATACAGTGACACACTTTCTCCAACAAGGCCACACCCACTTCAACTAGGCTATATGCTCTAATAGTGCCACTCCCTACAGCCAAACATTTAGAAGCATGGGTCTATGGGTACCATACTTATTCAAACCATCACACCCCTTTATTCCAGCAGCTACCTGAACTCAGGGTGGCAACAGTGGACATTTGAGGGTTTTTGTTTTGTTTTGTCTTGTTTTATTTTAATTTAAGCAAAGTTTCACGATATTGACCATGCTGGCCTTGAACTCATGAGTCTCCTGCTTCTGGCTCCTGGGTTCTTCAATTGTTGATGCGTATCTCTATGTGTGCACTGAACTATATTTTATAAAAGGCTGCTAATACGTTAGGAATAATCTAAGTTCATCCCACACAGTACTTTATTCAAATCACATGTACTGGAAATGAAGGACCCATCTCAATTGTCTTGTGGCTCATGGCAGTACATCCAGGAGGCCAAGGGTCTGCTCATGTGTGCTTCTGGTATGGAAAGGAGGCAGAGGGTCTAGTTATACATGCTGCTCATGTGGAGTAAATCTGATGGTCTAGGTGTGGTGTTCCTGGTGTAAAGTGAAAAGACTGAGGGTGTAGGTGTGTGTGTGTGTGTGTGTGTGTGTGTGTGTGCACACATGTGTGTGTGCTCTTAGTATGAGGTGAAGTGGAGGGTTTGGGTGTGTGTGCTTCTGGTGTACAGTGAGGTCCGGCCATGAATAGAACTTGTGTTTCCATTGCCACTGCTTTTGTTGCCAGCAAGCCATGCAGTGTTCTTGTTTGTATGTTCATATTTCAAAGTGGAAGCCCTCAGTGGGCCCAGGCTGGCTTCCTCAGTGTTGACCAGTGTTGGTACTTTCAAACTTCCCTGTTATCTGGGGCTTGAGAACCAAAGGCTTGTGGCTCTTGTAGGAACTTAGGTCAGAGGCTTGTTGCTCTGGGCCTTAATATCAGTGGTTGAACACACAGCTATCCCTGGTCCATGCCTCTACTGTTTATCTACAACTACAGCCAGCATTCATTGGTCTGCATTGGCGGTGGCTAGTGCTAAAGTCACTAGCCTGAGTGTAGGGACCTTGAGTTTCTCACAGCAGCTGACATTACAGAGCTTGGATATTGGCTACTGGTATTCTAGGCCTTAGGGAATTAGCTTCCTAGAATCCTCCATCTTCCAGGGACCAAAGTCTCTCATATTTTACTAAATAAGATTGTAACTTTACACAGTCATGGGGTTTCACCTAGTTTTAACTTCTCTCGCCTCACCCACTCTCACCCCTGGCTGTCCCTGCTTTACTCAGTTTCTGCTCCAGGCCACTCTGACATCTTCATTGATTTGTATCAGGCAGCAGTCTCTGCTTCTGTTGGCAGGAATCAGCACTGCCTCCTTACCATCCCAATGCTAGCCTTCTATATCAATGACAGAGATCACAAGCAGACCAGAAAAGGCCATCCACTCGGGGAAGACATTGTTTTTTGGCCTAATATAGTGCAACATCTGTTGTCCTTATTGGAGGGTGTCTTCTGGCTGACTCAGAAACTGTGAACAACAACAATCAGAAGGGTGTGTTTGTTTGTGTGTACCATACAAACATCGTGCTTGTGATTAACACCAATAACAGCACAACTTTCAGCTTGGGCGAAGTATAATCATAGGTGTATGGTCATACCTGCCGACCACAAGTGTTTTGCTGAGCACTAAGAAAGTATCCTATTTTTCTTTGGACCAGATTGAGGATGGCTCATCAAGTAGCCAGATACTTGGCATGGCTACAAGTAGGTCCCTTAAAGTTAAGCAGTGTTTGCCGTCTTTGATGAAGGTTTCTTAAACAGTGCAGACTCTTCTCCAGAACACAGTTTCTTAACTAGGACTCATGTCTTAAATATCTATGGTTTTTCAGGGTTTCTATTGCTTCACCGAAACATCATGACTAAATGAATCTTGGAGATGAAAAGGTTTATTTGGCTTATGCTTCTGTGTTACTGTTCACCATTGAAGGAAGTCAGGACAAGAACTGAAACAATAAGAACCAGGAGGCAGGATCTGAGGCAGAGGCTATGGAAGGGTACTGCTTACCAGCTTGCCTGTCATGGCTGTCTCAGCCTGCTTTTTAAAGAATCCAGGCACCCCTGTGCAGGGGTAGCCCCATTCACAATGGGATAGACTTTTGCGTATCAATTACTGATTTAGCAAATGTTCTACAAGCTTGTCTAGAGTCAGATCTTATGGAGGCATTTTCTGAATTGGGCTCTCTCCCCTTAGATGACTTTAGCCTGTGTCAAGTTGACATAAAATTAGTGAGCACACACAATCAAAGGGCATGATAGCAAGAGCTACTCATTTCATGGTCAGAGAGCCTGACAGGGAAAATGTGTCCCATTTCCTCTCCAAGAATTTATTTTGCTTTGAAGGGAAGTTTCTTAAGACTCTTATTCCAAAGAGAAACATCGGAGTAAACACCAAAATAGCTTTAGGAAGTCCATGAAACAGAGAAAATTCACTAGATTTTTCCCTCCCTAAACTTATATCAGCACTAAGGACTATTGAGTGACACTCTTAAATCATCTAAGCTGCTTAGAAGAGGCTTAGACAATTTAATCCTAGAAGAAAAACTATTTAACATGTTGAGCTACCTGCAAAGAGAAGCTGTTACTCATGTTAACGTAGACATTTGGTGACACAGCCGTCACTGAGTCATCTCTGTTCCTGTAAGTAACCCTCAGCCCATACTCCTGAAATGAGTATTTCAGCAAACTCATTAGAACTCTGATGATATCCTTACTTTGATATGTCATTGTTTCCTCATCTGGAGTGAATAGATACTTGTTCAGGTCTCCAAGTCAACAGTGTCACACAACAGAAGGAGTCAGAGACAAGATAGATACTTCCAATTTAACCACCCAGTAGTAAACATTCCCCAAGTAGATTGCATACCCAGTTTTCATCACCTCCCAATAATGCTATTGAAGTATGTCTCCATCAATAGACAAGTCCATTGATGAATTAGAAATCTCATGACTCAATTGTGACCACAAGCCCATCAACGATCAATGAAACCTCTTTGATGACATGCTTCATACCTTCACCATAATGAACTACCTGTTCAAGTTCTTACATCTAAGTTGATTAAAAAGCTTGGGTTTCAAATTTATTCTTCTGATTTGAATTTCATACTTGTTTGATGATACCATGTTGCTGAAGTTAGAAGATTTGAGCCCTAAGTAAACTTAAATAGGATTGAATGTGACTTAGCAGCTCATGTATTAGGGTTTGGCTGGAGGTTAAAACCAGCCTTCCATAGAGGTATCAGTTAGAATAGGATGTCAGTTATATGCTGAGGTGCTGGTATCTGAACTAGCCTTGTAAACACAAAGACAGATATGGAAGAAATGAAGCTAGTTCTCATTGATTTGTGAGTAGCAATGCCAAAGGGTAGATATGGAGACTGGCTTTAAAAACCAGAAATAGTAGGAAGAAAGGAAATGATTCTGGCTTGAGTCATATATGATTTGAGATGACTAAAAGATATCACATGAAGATGCTCAGTAGATGCTACGTGTTGTGATAGAATCATGGCTTTAGTCTGGACAGACCACAACAGGCCAATGCAGTTCTACATGGGAGAGGTTTATTGTGGAACAAGATGACAAAAGGGAGAAGAGAGAGAAAAAAGGAAGAGGGGGCAAAGATTAGGAAGGGTCTGCTTTTTATGTAGATTGTGACATAAACACTCACAGGTAAAGTTGGGAGGTAAACCAAATGGACGTTGGAAATGTATGGCTATTGCCATGGCAACAGACACACGGGTCTCTGTTGCCTATGAGTGATATCATCACTGGGTTCAGAGGTGAAAGCTGGTTCCTAATACCAATACTACAGAGTTTAACACTAAGAAGAGACAGTGTTTTAGTTACTGTTCAAGTGCTGTGAGCACTAGGTTCAAGCCAATTCATAAAGCATTTCAGGGCAGGAGGAGGGGCTTCCTTACAGTTTTAGAGGGTTAGCCTATAGTCATCATGGCAGAAGCAGGCATGGTGCTAAAGCAGTAGCTGAGAGCCTTACATCCTGATCTTCAGGCAGCAGGCAGAGGGGAGGAGGTGGGTTGGCATAGACTTTTGAAACTTCAAAGGCACCGAGTGTTACTCTTGCTTCAACAAGGCCACACACATTCTAATGCTTCCCAAACAGTTTCACACTATGGTGACTCAGCATTAAAAATGATGAGCACATGAGAGACCTTCTCATTTAAATATCACAAGTAGTAAATATGAATACTGAAAGTTGGTAGCTACCAGGATACTGATGGTGAGGAGAGATCTTGCCTCAGGTGAGAGAAATGCCTGTGTACATGAAGAAACATGCCAAAAACCATGATGTAGACCACAGGCAAGAACTGGTGGAGACTGTAAGAAAAGAGAAATGGAGCAAACACCAGACAGTGATGATTTTGTAGAATGGTAAAAATCCAAGAAAACAAGCTTGAAACTAAGCATAGATGTATTTTTAAATATGTCTACTGTGAGAAGTCAGAGTAAGTCAAGGAAAGTTAGAAATTAATAGAGCTATACAGGCTTCCTTGTAATGTCTATAAAATAAATGTGTATGTATGTATGTGTGTTTTATATTTGGGATTTAGAAAAAAACAGAAAATTGAGGCAGGAATTATTTTTTGTGTCTTGTCTTACACATACATGGACTACCTATTCAGCTATCATCTATTTGTAATGTATGTATTGAATATGGTCTACGGAGGGGATATAAGAAGTGGATTCTGCCTGTCTGGACCCTGGTCATCCAGGTCAGAAACAGGTCCTAGTAATCCTGGACATAAATTCTGAGCAAGAACAATCGGTATTTGTCTTGAATTGGTAACAGATTCAAAAGCTCAGAGGGAAAGGCGAGGGAGAGTTTTCAGTCAGCGTTTCACTCACCGGCTTCTCCTGAGAAAGTCTCTCACTTCTTGCAGGAAGGGTAATGCATTATATTTAGCAACAAGTCCCTCCTTGCCCCGATGTAAGCCAGAGAATAATGTTGAAAGCTCACTGAAAGCACAGGGAACTTGTGGGGTTTGTTACTTGGCAACTGAGATCTGAGCTGTTAAAATAAGAAATCTGCATTTTTACATTTTTTTTTTTAATAAATGCAGTGCATGCTACTTTCACTTTGAGGAGGGAGAAAATAAGATTACTATAGTTTCAATTTCTGCCTGTTGAAGACATCCCAGCCTTGTGGGGCCACTTTTTATGTTGTCCTCTGATGTGGGCACTTGTGTATCCACAGTCTCCCGATGATGCAGCAGGTCATGTTAGAGGCCCTGAGATGCCGGGAGAAAGCCAGACGAGTATTCACACTGGGAAGAATGTTATCAAGGAAGTAAGGGATGCTCGCTTGGATGTGGTGTGCGGGGACATCATAGTGAGGGTACGGAGAAACTGCTATGTCTGTTCCACTGCTAGAAGACTTTCCTATCAAGAGCCAGGCCTACTTCTTTTCGCTTCCCTTTGTAATTTTGAGCTTGTCTCAGTCTTTATATGCAGTGTCCAAGAGAGTATCTGTGTGCTATGCGTATTGCCTCAAATGCACCTTAAGACACCAGCAAAGGTGAAGGAGTATTAGATAAGATAAGATAGCTCCTTGGAGAAAGTGGGGTGGAAGTGTTTTTTCTTTCTTCTTCTTTTTTTCTTTTCCTGTTTTTAAAAATAAGACTTGGTTGAATCTTTGTGTCTCTGGATTATATGAAACTCAGAGGAGTACTAGGTATGCTGTATGCTCTGGATTCCACTGAGCTTCCTGTTCTCTCTCTCTCCTGTCTTCCCAGGGTTGTTATAAAGGCCTGGGATCCTGCAGTTACATTCCACATTGGTGAGTTAACGGAAGGGAAATTCCAAGGGTCAACTGCTCTGACAATCTGGCGGATATCAACTTTGTATTCTGAGGTTAACTTTTGAGGGTTTAGAAGATGACAAAGGTAATTGACCATGTTGCAACTTTCATATTACACATTAAACAAATAAGTGTGTACCTTGCTTTTATTGAGAAATGATAAGAAATATTTTCTGTGTCACTATGATCTCATTATTAAATGAGGAGAGTGCACTATTGCAAGCTGACACTTGAGAAGAGTGTAAGCTTTGCTGCTCTGGTCCTCCTTACACCAGCAACTCTCTAGAAGGGGTCAGAGTGTATCATAGGTATGAAATAAATATCTGTTGAAATCTTAGTTTACAGAATGTAATACATATGCAGAGTGTAAAAGAGAATAGTTTTGTCTGATATTATAGGAGATTAAATTCTGACTCAAGTTACTTTGACTATTTTTCTAGACAAAGATATCAGGACATGACCATTTGTGTTTCATAAATGCTGTAACACTAGATGTTTTCTGATCTGTTATCTGTTTGGCAAAAGTGTTATCTGAAGAGCCTTTTCTAAAAGCTACAGAGCAGAGAATGCAGTTTTTCTTATGATTCTTCCATTTGGAACACTCAGTAGCTGTTACAAAAGCACATCTATTAGATGGTTCCTATGGGGCAACATTTAGGACATTCTGAATGTATGGTACCAGCTCATTTTCAGTAATTACCCAGAGCATCACTAAGTATGGACAAATGTTAATTGCTGGAGTTTGAAAGGTTGTACCTGGTTATCTCTTCAGACAGTTTGTAGAAATAAGTATTTATTCTCTATTAATCCCTGTATTGGTGTGGGCTAGAACTATAACAAGTAGCATTTACAATGCAGTGAGAAAGAGAGACAGATATTAGTGATTATTAATTACAAATTATGGGAAATGATGTGAAAGACTGGGTCTAGATTACCAGAGGAAAATGTAGGTGTCATGAGGTTAAAAAAACAAGGTCTTTCAGATTGGGACACAGTGAGTTCTTTCTGTCCAGGTCTCCTCTGGAAGACCAGAGACGGCTATGTACATTCAGGGTAGAGGGCAAATATTTCAGGTTGAAGACAGGAACATGGCTCCCGCCACAGAATCATAGCTTGGGAGCATTTGTACTTATAGAAGAAACAACATGGAACTTAGGATTGTTTAAAATAATTCAGTTGGGGATTATGGAGAAATAAAGGGATGCAGATGACCCAGATTGTCTGTCTAATGACTGCTGAAGCTAAGGTGGTCTGTGAAGATGAGTAATGCTTTGTTCTCTAGTGTAGTTTGTGATGCTGCATAAGAAAATATTTACAAGAGACTTTTGTTGACATTATCAGTGTCCAGTTCAGCTTGGGAGACACAAACCCCTTTCCTCATTTGGTATCTTGACAGTGCTGAAACCAGTGGTCTGAGGAGCACATTAGTTTAAACATTTGCAAAACCAACAATACTGATGTTCTCAGTAGAGAATAATCTCTGGGCTAGAACAGAAGAATTTCATGTTTGGGTCTTATTATTATATTTATTTATATTTTTGAAAGGATTTTGGCTATGTAACTCAGTTTGATTTCACATGTGTGGTTTTTCTGTCCCATTCTTTCAAGCTCTGGGATTCTAAAGTTTATGGAATTTTACCAAAGGATACAAATGGAATTTTTTAAGGAAGTATGACCATGATCAAAAAGGAAATGTTCCCAAAGTATAATTTATATGTAAAAAATTTATAAATTTTAAAGATACCCTCAGAATTTGAACATATCACTTGTAGGATCCTTTAATTGATTGAGAAAACTGCTAAACTAACTATTATCATCATCATCATCATTATTATTATTATTATTATTATTATTATTATTATAAATTGTGATTCTTTTCTATCTTTTTAAAGATTTATTTGTTTTATTTATATGAGTACACTGTTGCTGTCTTCAGACACACCAGAAGAGGGCATCAGATCTCATTGCAGATGGTTGTGAGCCACCATGTGGTTGCTGGGATTGAACTCAGGACCTCTGGAAGAGCAGTCAGTGCTCTAACCAATGAGCCATCTCCCCAGCCCTGACTTTCATTATTCTAATGTATATTTCTGTTCTGAAGTCATTATGCTGTATTCTTTTACTCAACGTATGGCCACAGGTCATCCCTGTGATGGTGTGCATCATTGCACTATTCAGTTGCTATCATGTTACATATGGCCATCCCTGTGATGGTGTGCATCATTGCACTATTCAGTAGGTATCATGTTACATATGGCCATCCCTGTGATGGTGTGTATCATTGCACTATTCAGTAGCTATCATGTTACATTAATAAATGCCCCCTTGTGCACCCATTTGTTGGTAGGAGTTGGGCTGGTTCTGAACTTGGTTTCCTTTAAGTCAAATGGCCACATACATCTATGTGTGAGTCTTCTTTGTGCACATGTGTGTTTTCTCTTGAGGCAGTAGCTGGATAGTATGTCAAGGGTGCTTGACCATTGTAGAAACTGCCAAAGGGCTTTTGACACTATTTCAACCATGTTGTATCCTCAAAGCCGCATGAGGACTATGTCTTCACATTTATGCATTAAGTATGGCATATTTAATTCAGCATAATTTTAACTTACACTTTCCAAACAATAAATGTTGAACATTTGGATGACTGTATATTCTGAAAAGTTTATTGAAATCATGTGTCAGCACAGGGAGGTAGCAAGTTCTGGGCCCTGAGCTATAAGACTAGACCTAGTCACTAAAAACAGACTATTTGTAAACTATTTCATCTTTCTGATGGCTTTAATGGCAGAGAAAGGTTTTAGTCAAATTCTGTACGTTGTGTTTATAAATAGGAGTTCCTCCCCTAGTTCCCCGAGTTTCTATACACTTTTTAGAATCTGCTTGTTGCTTTCTTTTAAAAAAAGGCCAGTCGGGTGTGTGATGTATACCCCATTTCTCAAAAAATTTCTAGCAATGCCATAGTTTTATGTATGAAGGCATTGAATGACTTTTATGAAATTTATGCCTAGGGTTTTAGGTCTTTAGAGAACATTGTACAAGTATTCTTTTGACATTTTATTTTTCCAGACATAATGGCACACCTGTAATTCCAGAATTCAAAAGAGAAAGACAGGAAAACTGCTGAGCGTTCAAGGCTATAAACCAACTTTCAAGTTTATCTTCAGAAGATAAATTATTATTATACTGGGACCATAGAATATGCTCACAAATACAGAATGTTAGCTTACTACCGTCTTCATTCTCACTAACCCCACCCCAGCTAAATTGAGTTTTTTTTTTTTTTTTTTTGCAGAAACATGCATCCCGATGTGAAATCATTTGAATTAAGTTCTGCCATGTGCACAGTGCTTCCTCCTTTTTTGACTATGCCTGACTTCCAAGAATTACAGAGCATTCTATAGTC
This sequence comes from Micromys minutus, assembly GCF_963924665.1. Classification (NCBI taxonomy): domain Eukaryota; kingdom Metazoa; phylum Chordata; class Mammalia; order Rodentia; family Muridae; genus Micromys; species Micromys minutus. The sequence goes on along the minus strand of NC_137960.1, from coordinate 43,138,248 downwards.
CTATACTGTTCACAAGTGGGAACAAAATAATCCTAGAGGGATGCAGAGCCTGGATGAGAGAGGAGAAAGGCACATCTCCTGGAGGTGTGGTCCAGAGCATGCAATTGAATGTGCGATCTTTTCCTTAGTCACACAAGTAGGCAGACCTTGATTCTCTGAATTTTAATATCACTTCTGTGCAGAGTAAAGCAGTTGAGTAAGTTGTGTAAGGTGTCCTATAGGGTACATAAAGAAAGTTTTTCCTCTTCTAAATTTGGTATATTATCAATTCCTTTTTTCGATTACTTTATGAAACTTTTCTGATGATTAAATGCTCCTTAGTAACAGCAAATTAAAAAAAAAAAGAAACAGCAAATTAGCCAAATGTAAAATGAGAATAAAGTGGAAGCCTGGAGTGTGTGTGTGTGTGTGTGTGTGTGTATGTGTGTGTGTGTGTGTGTGTGTGTGTGTAGTGTGTGTGTGTGTGTGTGTGAGAGTGTGTGTGTATGTGCGTGAAGAGGTCATGACTTGATATTGGATGTCTTTCTCTGCCACCCTTCACCTTAATTTTCGAGGGAGTTTCTTAGGAAACCTGGAACTTGCTTATTGGGCAATACTAGTTGTCTAGAAGACCACTAGGACCATCTTATTTCTGCATGTCTGGAGATAGAATTGCAAGCACATCCTGTCATATGTAGTTTTTATGTGTACTGTGTGTGTCTTGTGTGTTTGTTGGGGATCTGAACCCAGGACCTCATCCTTCACTGGCACCCACTTGCAGATATGCTCCATGTCTACAGTCCCTGAAACATTTTTGGAATAGCTATGCATATATAGTGTTTTTTATTTTAATTTTCACAGAGGAGAATAGAAAAGGGGTATAGACATAAGCTAGGTAAAGGAGGGCTGTTGAGATGGCTCAGTGAGTAAAAACTTTTGTTGCCAAAATTGTCAACCTGAGTTAAGTTAGAATATAGGTGGTGGAAAAAAGAGAGTCAACTCTTGAGAGTCAACTGCTCTGACTTCCATATGTAAAATATAGCATATGCTCCATCTCAGTGAACAAATAAATACATGCAATAAAAACTGTATCTTCTAAAAATTTAAAAAAAACAACCAAAATACTAGTATACACTGCATGCTTGCCAGGGAGTTGCACACATTTCTTCTCATCTCTGCTACAACCCCATGAGAGTCCTGCAGGAATTCCGAGATAAGAGTTAATATCTTCCCTGAGCAAGTAGAAACTGCACTTCAAAGAGATTATATAATATGCTAAAGATTCTTCAGTTCCAAGTGTCTTAGCTCTTAATCTTTTCATTTTCCACAGAGCCAACTGTCTAGATGAGGAGCTGGTGAATGTTGAGATGAAGTGAGAAGGAATATGGAACATTCAGGACTCCTGGGCTTGAGTTTTATTCATATAATCCCCCTTGACGACCGTCCCCTCCTCACCTTCAAGGGGCAAGGCAGATGGAAGCATCTTCCCTGCTTCTGGCTGTAGTATGTGTATATTTCGTGCCTATTTGCAGCGACTATACTGAAGTCCAATCGTGTTGCTAAAGTGCTCGGCTGTGCTAGACCCATGGTAGATGCTGAAGAGGGAGTTATAGTCCAGATCCTGCCCTCTTTAGATATGGGACAGGATGCATGCCCAGGTAGATCACTCCAGGTAATTGCTGACAGCACACAGGCAGTGCTGAATGAACACACAGAAATTCATGCAGCAGAAATCGGAGGGCACTGAAAGTGAGTGGGCACTTGGACTTTAACTGGAAGGAAAGGATTCAAGTAGGAAAGAGGGTACGTTTCTTGACAGGAAATGATGTGATGTGGAGAAGAATGTATACCCTTTGCTGGAAGGAGTACAAGCAAGGCACATGGCTGGGGATTGCCCGACCTGTTTAGCTGAAACTGAGGTCTGGAGATAGAGTGCCTAGTGCACAATTGATCACCCGAGCACCAATAACCATCTTTGTGATACTGGCTCCTGAATTAATCACACACACACGCACACACACACACACACACACACACACACACACCCTCTTATACACACACATGCACAATACCCACTGCCCATGTCTGAAACGGATGCAACAGAGGTGGTGACCCCAGGAAGACGCGGTGCCAGAGCAGCACGTGCTAATGCACAAAGCAAACGTGGGTTTGAGTTTCCGTTGCAGTCATCAGTAATGGGATGTCTGGAGAAGGCAGTTCACTTCGCTCCCTATCAGCTTCAAACTGTTTCTTTCTATAATCATCCTTGCTTTCTCCTGTGTCTTCCTAGAAAGATTAATCCTTTCATTTGACTCCCATTTCTTCTACCTTTCCTATGGAATAAATCTCCCTATGCCACAGTCTTAATATTGTAGTGATGAAGGCTTTGCTTTTGCCTCTCTAACTAAATCAAGAAAAGGCTCCTAGTGCTAGGTTGGTGGTAGTAGTGATGTACTAGGGCATGACTTAGGTCCTTAGCCTGAGAAGCTGCAACTGTTAACTCAAGTGGTGCAATCCAGTAAAAAAAGAAAAGATTGCTCCTAAGTATTAAGTAATATTCTTTGAATGGGAAAATCAACCCAAATGGGAATAAAAGAATCATGAAAATAACAATGTTTATTATTTCAAAATACTGTTCATGTCCTTATCCATTAATTTGTTTATTGATTGATATAATCTGTCTTCAGGTTACAATTGCTGTGAAGAGACAAAATGACGAAGGTAACTTATGAAAGAAAGTGTTTAATTAGAAGGTGTCATACAGACTTGGAGGGTTAGACTATGATGGTCATGACGTGGAGGCAGGCAGACAGGCAGAGAGAGAGGGAGAGAGAGAGTGAAGGGGAACAGGGAGGGAGGGGGAGGGAGAGAGAGAAACTAAAGTGGGCTTTTGAAACCTCAAGAGTCCACAGTCCACCTCCATTGATACACTTCTTCCAAGGCCACACCTCCTAATCCTTCCAAAACAATCTACCAACTGGGAACTAAACATTCAAATGTGTGAGCCTATGGGGATACTCTCATTCGAATCACCATAGGGTCTTAACAGATAGCATAGGCTAACCTTGAACAAACAACCCTCCTGCCTTAGCTCCTAGAGTGCTGGGATTAGAGGCATGTACCACCACACCTGACATTGCTTTAAAACAGAACAGGAAAGATAATGGTCATTTCCACAGCTTCATTTGAAAATCTGTGGTAGCCAAGTGTGGTGGTTCCTGCCTTTGATCCAGCACCTGAGAGGCATAGACCTGTGCACACAGATGGGCGCAGGTACACATCATTTCCAGCACTGCAGGAGAGCACACTGAACAGCAGCTGAGTGGGAAACGACACTCAGGTCTCTGCTCTGGTCCTTCCCCACAAGCCTGAACCACCACCTTCCTACCGTTTGAGATACACCACAGACACAGTGAAACTCCATACCCAGGGAGAAAACTGCACATACTGTGGATGGAGCAAAGCCTGAGCTCTCTTCATTTTTATGAGCTGCTAAGTGTTGCTGCTGGCTAATGTTTACATTAACAGAGGAATGTGGTTTTAATATTTAGCTCATTCTGCTGGAATATGCATTTAGATAAGAGAAATGCAGGCTCCAGTATGAAATTTCTATGTCAAATTTTGCATACATAAACGCATATACATGTGGAGAGAGATGCATATGGGGGGGGGGTAGGAAAATATGTGTAATGTTTTCCAGCTTAAAGAGTTGAAAGTTTTTAATTAAACGCAAAGAGTAACACTTATTGTGCAGAAGGGGAGGATCTAAGACGGCAGTATTTGCAGCTACAAGTGACACCCAGTGTACATGGGCCTTTGTGGGCACTGGTGGGGCTGGAAGTACCACAGGACAGCTGCAGCATCAATGAATCCCAGTGACCTGGATTCAGCTATAGATCATAAACTGCTGGCCTGTGTGGATAGCTCTGTTCCAACAGCCGGCCTGCAGTTCCATGGGCTGTCTGGCAAACAGCACTGACCCCTTTCACCATGACAACCTGCGCTGCACTACTGAGGGCTGTGTGTAGGGAAATGCTCACTGTCAGCATTTTAAAGATGCCAAAAATTAAGTTTACTCAGAGTTTTTAAAACACACATCTCAAAATTCCAACTAAAGCAGACACTCTTCTGACAGTGTTGGAAGAGCTGGAGAAGACAGATGAGAGCAAGTGAGTGTTAGCTTTTTCCAAGTTCAATGCTATCAGCAAAACGATGCACTCGATGTTTTACTCAGCCAATGGCATCATGATAAACACACATCGAACCAAAATGACCTAGACCTTCTCTAAAAGCAAGAGCATACAGATTAACAGGCTAAGGGGTTATCTCCCACGGTGACACACATTCCAATCTTTTAAAACAGAAAATATAGAATCAAATAATTTCACAATAAGTAAATGGAGGGGTTTAAAGTGGATTTATTAAAGTCTTGGCTCAGAGTTAATATGTGCAGAATTGTGTTTCATTGGAGTATTACAATGGTGTTCCCCTTGGGGGAGAAACGTGTCTGTGCTTTGGTAAAGGAATTCCATTTAGGGAGAGCAATTTAGGAAAACCAGACCCTGGTATGTGCATGTGATCACATTAAGTAGTAACCTCTGCTTTTCTGATGAAAACCACAGCCAGCACTGATGGCATTTGCAGGCCTTACTAAATGTCACATACAGAGTCAGCATACCTTTTTGTTGAGTTAGTACAGGAAGGTAAATCTTAGAGCCTCCTGTACTTTTGCTGTTTTGTGCACAGGAAAGGGAATCACACCAAGCTAAAGGAAGGCTCGGGCTTATTTCCAAGGCTACAGTTTAGGCTTGGGCCAGAGAGTATTTACTCAGGTGTCATCGATCAACAAGTGAGTTTTGTTTGTTTACTTTAGAAACTGACCTCAATTTGTATCTTAGGTGTGCTAGGTAGGTTTTTTTTTGTTTTTGTTTTTTTGGGTTTTTTTGTTTTTTGTTTTTTGTCAACTTGATACAACATAAGGTTACTTGGGAAAGAAGAAGTCTCATGTAAAAAAATGCATTTGTCAGACTGGTTTATAGGACTGTAGGGGCATTTTCCTGATTAATGACTGATCTGAGAGGACCTTACCCACTGTGGGCAGTGCCATCCCTGGGCCACTGGTCCTAGGTTGTATAAATAAGAAGCTGAGCAATCCATCAAGAGGAAGCCAGCAAGCAGTGTTCCTCAGCCTGTTTCACTTCCTGTCCCAACTTCCCTCAGCGATAGACTCTAACCAGTACACATAAGCTAAACAAACCCTTTCTTTCCTTAGCTGATTTTGGTCTTGGAAACAACTAGGGCACCAGGCCAGCCTTGAGCACACCACATAGGACAGGTACATGTACTTTGAAGGAGGGGAAATGAGAAAATCAGCCACAGTTTAGGAAAAGCAGCACAAGGCACTTTGGGGAAGCATGCACATAAAACAATAGCATATCCTGGAAAAATAGATCCTTCGTTCTCCTCCTCACGGCAGAGGTCTCAAAAACACTTCCTTCCTCACGCCCAGCTACTAAAAAGATTTTCTTCTTCTCATTGCTACCTTCTGCCCCAATCCCTACGTCTCCAAGACATCTAGAACTGATCTCTATCTTGTGTCCAAAGACAGCCTTCCTTTTGGAGAAACTTCTATCTCTGTTTTCAGCCGTGTGCCTGCTGTTTTTCACCCCAGGGTCCACTGTCAGTGAATGGTGTATTAGGTTATCTAAATACATAATACCTCACTGAAAACCAATCAGTATTTAAAAATAACAATGAACATTGAAATTTATTGAACATGAAATAAACACAAAACGCTTCTTGAATCAATTGAGTGGAAACACGCAACAAAAAGATAGATCAAGTTTTTCATCACCAAATATGAAACCATAACCTGGAGAACTATACACTCTCATCTTCTTATCTCCTGACTTCCTGGCAGATTTACCAAAAGCGTTCCCTTCGTGTCTTCATTCCCATGATGATTTCCACATCTTCCTCGTCAGGAAGCATCTCCTTTGGTATGTGCAGTTCAGTTTGCTCTGTGTGATGCATTTTTCTCAGAGAGTTGGCTCTGCTTAGGAAGTGGCAGCTACCACCCCTGGCAGGAACTCTCCATCATTCATAAGGACGATTAAGGGTAGATTTGAATCAATTGATTGTGTGTGACTTGAGGATATAGGCTCAGATTGCTGTCTGATTCTCTCCAGGGTAATTTTCTGTACTCTGCTCTCCACCGCTCCCTGCTCTCCTCTAGCCTCATCTTCCTCTGTCTCTACATCAATTGGCTGGTCATGCTCTTCTGTTTGCTTTCCCAAGGAAACACAATCATGCCCTCTAATCCTATACAGGCCCCAACATACAAAGGACTAACAGAAGCTTTGAAGTTCAGGGTTTTGGTTTCTTTTAATTTTATTTTTCTTTTATTTTTAAATAGTTTTTTAAAAAATTTAAAAGGTAAGAGGAATTGCAGAATAAAAATAAAAAAAACATTTGGTTGAATTTCCGGGACACATCTCTAAAAACAATCACATAAGGTTCAAAACTGTGGTCATACCAATGGCTCTAGTCAAAGTCAGTAGGTCACCATAAAAAAAAAAAAAAAAAAAAAAAAAAAAAAAAAAAAAAAAATACCCTGCCTGAGAGAAAAGGTGGGGACGCAAAGATGGCAGTAAAAAGGAGCCAGAATGCACTGTAGACATGTACAAACTTCTCAAAGAACAAATTTAAATCAATAAAAAAGGGAAAAATGCATTCTACCATTTATATTTGGAAAACAAGAAAAACTGGCAGTATTTTAATGCTAGGCCTTTGGACAGAAAAGGCAACATAGTTAGGCCACTTCTTTAATTGAGTTGTTCAATGGCAATCTAGTTGTATGGTAAAAACTTTTTATTGTGTGATTAATAATGAAGGCCCACAATATGAAAAAACTCAATAAATTAGTTATCTGCTAATACTAAATTCATAAAATAAAAATAAATTTATACAATAGAACTCAAAAATCTCTCCATTTCAACAACAGAGACTATATTATTTTAGATTATCTAAGACCTTTCTGATAAATGTTATAGTGTCTTTCTCCCACTTTTAAATTACCATTTATGTACTGACTTTTGTGGTTTACTCTGCCACAATGCTCAGTGACTAGTGTACACCTAGTCTGTGGGCAGGGTTTCATATTTCCCGATTGGAACTTCTGCACAGCTTTAATGGAGTTCATTACCTAGACATGCACTGTCTTGTGGATTAAATCATCTTTGTGATTTGATCATAGTTGTGGTGAGGCTTTAAACTACAAGGCAATTAGTGATGCAAATGACCAGCTGGTTTCAGAAGTACCAGTGCATCCTCTGACAGGAAAGAATCACGGGTCTTGACCGACAAAAGTGTTGAGGTAGCCTGAGAATTTTTACATTTTTCTTGCTTAGGGCCTTGAGCTCTTTATCACTGAACTATATTCCTAGGTATCTTTTTATTCTTTATTATTTTGAGACAGGGACTCACTGAGTTGCCTAAGGTGGTCTTGAAGTCATTCTGTAGACAAAGAAGACCTTGAACTTGTGATATTTATGCCTCAGCCTCCAAAAAGCTGAGATGACCGGCCTGTGTCACCAGGCCCAGGCAAGAAAATTTAGTATTCCTGCAGACAGGATTCATGTGAGTATAGTGTTTCAGTCCCCACTTCTCCCCAAAAAGTTGCCATACAGTTGCTATTGTGCTAAAACACCATGACCACCAGCAACCTGGGGAGGAAAGGGTTCATTCAGCTTACATGTCCTAATCATGTCTACCGTGAAGAGAAGTCACAGCAGGAACCTGGAAACAGGAACTGAAGCCAAGGCCATGGAAGATTGCTGCCTGCTGCATTGCTCAGAGTACTTTCTTGTGTGACACGAAACCACTCTAGTGCTGACACTATCCAGTGGGCTAAGGACCTTGCACATCAATAATTAAGAAGACTCCTTAGTCTTGCCTTTAGGCCAGTCTGGAGGCATTTTCTCAATTGATGTGTCCTCTTTCTAGATCACCCAAGCTCGTGTCCAGTTTATGAAAACTTAACTATGACAGCTGTCTTAGTTGGCTTGTTTCCTGTACTATTCAAATGCTAGGTAGTTATCTTATTGATAGAAGTTATGAAGTGAATGAGGGTGTCTCCATGGGTTCATATATTTGAGTGTTTCATTCCCAATGTGGACTGTTTGGGAAGGATTAGAGGATGTTCGAAGAGCTGTGTCACTGGAAGAGTGCTTGAGGATTCAAGAACCCATGCTATTCCCAGGTAGCACTCTCTGCCTTATGTTTGTGGACCAAGATGTGAGCACTTAGCTCCAGTGCAGTGCCTACCTGCCTGCCTGCCTGCGACCATGCTCTGTGCCATGATGGTCATGGACTCATCCTCTGGAACTGTAAGCCCCAATAAACTCTTTCTTTGGTAAGTCACCTTGGTTATGGAGCTTTGCCATAGCAGTAAGAAAAAAACTAACACAACAGGTAACAATTATACTTTACTCCTAAAATATTTTTTCAGATGTGTTTTCTTCTTAAAATACATCTTAAGTGATTTTTAAAAATCTTATATTATATCTTATATTTAAAACTTATATTTTTTAAAAAACTCAGGCAGAGTCTTATGTAGTTGAAGCAATACTACTTACTTTCTGCCACCCCCACCACAAATAAAAGCATTGTCTTGGTAAAGTGGTTTAATCAGGGCAAACATGTGACAAACAGGATAATTGGAAATAATCAAGGCTGAGCTATTATTGAAGGAAGACAAACATGGCCCTTAATTGTCAAAGCTGGTACAGATAGTTTAGGAAGTTTAGGACGATGCTATTGAACTATTGTCATGAATTACCTGGGGTATTTTTTTTTTTATCCTTTTCTCAAGTTAAGAAAAGTCTTGTTTATTCTTAACTTTGTGTTGAGTGAATTCTGACTGGCTTCACCGAGTGAACTTTCTATTTGATAAGGATAATTCCTGACTTAATACTGGGAAGAAAAGATGCTGGAAAAGATGGAGAAAAAGAGATGCTGGATAGAACACAAGCATTCAGGTGACTATGAATTATTGCAGTGCTACTGAACGTAGGTCACAGTGGATAATGAGGTTACTGGTACTTATACTAAAACAATTATTGCGAGTGCACAGGCTTTGCCATATATATGTGTGTCTCTCTAGGTGTATAGAGCTTCAGAATATTGAGGTGTGGGTGTGGAATCAGAACACAGAGCAGGAAAGAAAAATAAAGGATTTTTATCTAAAAGCAGAATATTTGGAGAATATAGATTTATTGTGGTCTGCCCTCTTAAACCACCTGGATCAGGCTTGTTCTTTATGCATCTGAACCCGGAGTCTTTGAGATCTATGTTGGTATTCATTCTTGCTTGTGCACAGTTGCCCAGGATTGCTATGCTCTAATGTGGTCTCTTTCATTGCAAACAACAGGAATTACTGGCCGTAGAAAGCTTATGTGAGGCGGGGGTGGGGGGGGGGGTAGGCAATGGTCATACCTCTTCTTTTTGACATGGCTCTTTTGGAAACTTGATATGGAATATCTCCCTGCATCGGGAGAAGAGAAGAAAGAGACCATGCAGGCATTCTGTACACAATGCTGAAATAAAACCTTCCATTGTCCACCAAGACAATAGCACTGGTCTATAATAATGTTGTACAAGTGGCACACAAATGACATAAGCCTGCAATGCAATCTTTGTTCCAGTGTAATCTTCCGTATCAACCGTCGACACTCCCCAGAGCCCAGGGAACAGCCTTCCTCCCATTTCCCATAGCTACTGTGTTCCTCTCCTCACTGTATGGAGAGTTGTGTAATTAACCTCCCCATTGGGATGGCTAATCGTGTTTGACAGCATAGGAACTGTCCTACATCTTGACCAGAGTCTTGCACAAAGCCCAAACTGTTTGTGTTCATATACAAAATTAGTTAGCTTCATGTCAGTTCCCAAGCGTGTTTGGGGTGGATACTTCGTTATGAAGACCCATGGGAAAACCAAGAGGCAAGGTGATCAAAGGAAAAAAAAATCACTGCCCAGAAAGACTTGGAATTACTGCAGCTTGTGCCGAGAGAGACAGCTTTTGTTTGTTTGTTTGTTTGAGCTGGAGTCCCATGTTCCCATGCTGCCTGAGAAAGCTTTGATGTTGCTAACAGGCTTTGGATGCCCTGGAACTCTGAATCCTCCTTCCCTACCTCTTCAGTACTGAACTGAGGCTGCTGGCATGTGGCCTCAGATCCAGCCCGAAAAAAGATCTTTCCATGAATATTATAGTAAAAAAAACCAATTAGTGCTAAATCAGAGTGAAATGACAAAGGCTGCGGTAGAGTCAGAAGCTCTGCCTGGGAATGCTGAGGCTAGACAGTGAAGTAGCTCCACCTGGACCGGGTGAGAACCACTGCATCATTCCTCTTGTTGAAAGTCGCGATGTCGGTGTATCATCTGGCATGAGGAACAATTCACTCACAAGAACCCTGGAAACCAGTCAGTATTCGGGGAGAAGAAAATTGATCTGTCACCTGGAAATGCTCACTAATGCTGATTCACTGAATCAGTGTTCACCTGTTGTTGGTGTAGGGACTAAAACAACACAGAGAACAACGACTTGTTACATAGCATCTTCAGACCAGAACTCAGTTCATCCCTCAGAGGGTGATATTTGGTGTGCACTGGAAGTTTAGAACCTTCTACTTTCCTCTGAACTATAGTCGGCATGTTCATCAAACATTACCTTGCTTTGAAATAATTCACTCATGTAAATATTTACTCTTTGGCAAGACTTAAAATACATTGGAGGAAAGGGTGTCCTTCTTGTTCTTTTTCTCTATTTTCCCATAATATTTTTTTTCTGTGCAAAGCATGAGGCAGTTGCCCAGTGTGTCACCTAGAATGGGACACATGCATTAGATCAACGACTCTGTGAAGAAAAGCAAACAAGGTAATAGGGAAGAGTTAGAGGTGTAAAATGGTAGAAGATGCTTTTTTTATAGAGACACACCTTTGTGGTCTGGGGCCATTTAGCCCAAACCAGAACGATGCGATGGTATGTTGTAGACCGTATCTGAGGATGAGATCTCTCTAGGCATGAAAGGCAAGTACCAAAGCCCTCAGGCAGCTATGTGGCTAGTATTTTGGCAGTAGGAGCTAGTGTGTTCTCAGACTCAAAAGTACCAAGAGATGATCTCACAGAGGTGAAGAGGGGCCAATTAACAGATCTGTGATTGAAGTTGTGGGCATGGAGCAGGAAATGAAGTTTTAAGAGGGACACTGGCTATTAAAGATGGAAACGATTTTGGGCAAAATTTTTAAATGAGCTTGAGGGTCGTTAAAAAATTAATGTTTATGTGTAAAATAGTACTTGTGTTTAAGATGTTTAATCATGGGGAAAGTTGGTTAGGTGTTACAGGTGTTAAATACTTAGAAAATGTCATGCTGCTTCAAATGCAACTCTACTTAGAATAAAAAACCAATGAAGTTATTTTTGAACCGCTCAAGCTGATCCACAGTCAATGAAATTGATCATGTAATTATACTGATTTAGTAATTAAGATGTCTGGGTAAACTGGACTCTCTTCGGGTCTTCTATTTGCTGCTTTCAACTAGAGATCTCTGAAGGAAATGTTTCTCTGTCTCTAGATCAGTGAGTACTACATTAGGCCCATAAACAAGTTTTGTAGACCTTCGGTTATTTATTCTAGAAGAGAAATATTTTCTTTCTCCCAGCAATGGCTAAGATATAAAGGGAAGCAGGGGAAAGGAGATGATTTGATATACCTCCAAACAGGCAGTTTAAAAAAATTATTAGCCCAACATTCATCTCCGTAAAATTTACATATAAACAAGTTTCTAACTATTCACTTTCAGCACCCATTAAGAATGTTCTGTTGACAAAAATGCCTTCTGTTCTTTGGCTACTTTGTTCTGCAAGATTCCAAAGCCTTAATTAGTTGCAGGTTCAGTAATTAGCAAATGGTAGATAATTGCAGAAAGTACTACAACAAGAAGTAATAAGTACTTCTCATTGTTGGGATCTAGCTGCCTGGGATTGCGCTCTTCTCTTGACAGCCACTGCTATTCCCAATGGCATCCAGCTGCACTGGGTTTGGTCCTAGTGAGAAGTCATCTTTCTTGCAAGGAGGAACTGGGAATGAGTTCAATGTACATTGATTTTCGTGACATGTTAGTGGCCTTATAGAATAGCGGCAGATGTGAAACTGCGAACTCTTTGATTACTATGGTTTTGTGGGCCATATGCCCATATTGTAAATCATAAGACTTGCTCAAGTGCTCTGCTAGGTTCTTTACATGTATAGGACAGCGTGGCTGGGTTGCCTTGAAAAAGCCTGGACATTGTGATATTAGACTCCATTTCTCCCTGTGGCCTTATATTTGGCTGAGGCTGCTGTAGTTTTCTGTGAATCATTGCGTGTGATGCTAATTTTATTCTCTAGGAAGGCACAGTGCTCAAAGACTTAAGGGATTAATACTCCTTCGCTGGTTTTTATTTCTTTTGCTTTAAATAATGATGGTGAAAGTTCTAGTTGCTCTCAGAAACTGGGTTAAAGATTTAAATGGTGTCTGTGCATGCCAGACAGAGCTTTAAGAAAGCATGTCTTTCATCTGCATAATGGCAACCTCTTCCTGGGGCAAAAGCACAGGAGCCTTCTATGCCACCCTCCATTCTCTTCCAACTCATCTGATGTCTTGCTTTGTTCTGCGATACCTGTGGAGGTGGCTTCTATTGACACATCTTCCTGTCAGCAGCAAACCTTTGTTCCATGCTTGCAAAATAATACTCAGTACCAGCAAATAAAAAATAAAAAAATTAAAAAAAAGAGGAAGTTTGTTTTCAGCCACCCTCCAGTCATTTCAGAAGATCCACAATCTGGATAAGAGAAAGAATAGATGATACTTTCCCATTCCTATGAGAAAATGAGGCTGGTTGTACAATTCTGAGACACGCATTTCTCACTGCGATGGTCTTGACTCTCTGTCGAAGGTCTTGCATTTCCCCTCCCTCGCTGTCCGCTTATCTTCATCATGCAGGAGGTGGGCATACCATTGAGCACAAAATGCCATTGATATTATTCATGGACTTTCTGTGTGGTGAGAAGTTCTGGATGAGATCAGGCTGAACAGTGTGCCAACTTACGCTACCTGTTGGGATTCTGTAAACCCCACCCCTCAATTACCCAGCAGTGGCCAGGTATGCTCTGCCCCAGTGACCTGACACTGGTGCCGAAACCTGGGACGTCATCTTTTCACAACACTGGTGCCCTGTGACTTTTCCTTTCATTGGTGCCCCATCATCTTTTCCTTACATTGGTGCCCCACGGCACCAATGAAAGGAAAAGTCACTGAAAGGAAAAGTCACAGGGCACCAGTACTGTGAAAGGATGACGATCCGAGTCACGGCACCAATGTTAGGGGAAGGATGAAGAGAGTGGGGGGCATATGGCCCATGGAGGTGCGGCGATATCTGGGAGCAAGGGAGATGCCTCTGGGAGGTCCATGTTGGGAATCCCTTCCCTGAGGGACCAGCCACACAACAGTATAGTACGGAATAGAGTTTATTCAGGTCATGGGAGAGTTAAGAGGGTGGTAGAGGCAGAGAGAGAGAGAGAGAGAAGTAGAGGAGTAGAGGCCGGCCATGAGCATGTGGGACAGAGGGGGGAAGGGAAAGGGGAGAGCAAGGCTGCAAGAGCACAAGGGCAGGAGAGGCCAAGAGAGGCCAAGAGAGAGAGGAGGGGTCAAGCAGCTCCTTTTATAGTGTCAGGTCACTGGGGCGGAGCATACCTGGCCACTGCTGGGTAATTGAGGGGTGGGGTATACCTGGCTGTTACTAGGTAACTGAGAGGTGGGGTTTACAGAATCCCAACACTACCAGTCTTCAGAGCATCGAGAAATTTAAAAACACCATTGCATAACAACAGTGATAATTGGGCCCTGTGATAATAAGAAGCATCATGTGGCATCACAGATCTAGGCTACACTCTAGGTAAAGTATGGGCACAGACGGAGAAGGATTGGTGTACATCTCTTGCTTGGACATACGCTCTACAGAGAAGAATGCATTGCATTTAAAAGTAGGGGTGCTGGGTTCAGAGTAACCTTGAAGTTAACATAGGCCCTCATCTTTGAGAAGCCCCTTGGCCACATCCAGCCTTTCAGCTTCAGAGGAGAAAGGGGAGGGTTATTAAATGGCCTCTGATGTCCTTTAAAATGTTTCATTTTCATTGCCTGTCATTAACCATATAAACCACACTTTCCCTCTTTTCCCAAACAGTATTCCGAGTCTGTTTCTTACCATACATGGCAGGCATGAGAGAGGGTGGGAAGGGGGAGGGAAGGAGCCTCTTATTCTGCTTTTTGAAGTCTTTTTCTCTAAACTTAGATCCTGACACTAGGATTTGCCATAGGAACGACTAGACTACTTCTCTGGGAGAGGAGGAAGCAGTAACAGGGCTCAGAAGCAGAATCCATCACAGGTGTTCCTGCTGAGCCAGGGACTTAACATGGGCAAGGAGGGGTGGGCTCCACCACACAGCACGTTCTCTGTCCATCCATGGAAGCTTTCTCATACTGGGTGACTCTCAAGAGTTATCTAATTTCATCTGCATAATGGTTCTGCAGTGTGGCTATTATTAGCTCTAGTTTATATATGAGGAAACCAAGATGAAAAGCGATTAAATCTCTTAGCCACGATCACATGGCTAGCAAGTGGAAGAACCGGTCTGCAAAGGGAGAGCCTTTTCTATCTAGTTCTTTCCAGTGTGTAAAGTATTTCTTGGTTCAGGCTTCTTTGGGTGGTGGGGAAATGGCAGAACCATTCAGTCGGTCAGTAATTTCAAATTTGGATGAAGATACAGCCTCATCTTTGTGTACCCCATTAGTATACTCTGGTCAGGCCTGTGTGGTAAAGAATGAATACTCTTTAATTTTTTTCCCCATCCCAAGCTACTGTAAGCTGGCCCGCACTAATTTGTCACCATTCTTTTATTAGTAACTTTTAAGTAGGGGTGCATCTGTAGAAAATGCATTGCCTTGAGGATAGTCTGTATGAGGAATGACCAATCTGGCACTTAGTCCATTACTCATCACATAATGACGAAGGACAGAAAGGCTCCTCGGGCCCCACTCATGGCACTGGAGTTTAGGCCCAAGCTTCATCTATAACTCCTGCTTCTGAAAGAGACACCTGGGGGCAAATTAGCACAGTACTTAGCTCACAGAAAAGGCTGCAGGTGGGAAAGGATGTGGAACCCAGAGTCTTGCATTTCATTATACAAGCAGGCCTTCTACATTGCCTGCCTGCTTTCAGAGAAGTGACAGAGATAACTTTGGCTGTCTCAGCTCTGGATAAAGTCCTGGACCTCAGGACATTTCATAGTCACTTGGTCTTAGGGTCACTTGTCTCCTCTTCTGGGAAAGTAAGTTCTGTTGGCATTCATGGGACAATTGCTGTGTTGGTCACTCTGGAGAGCTTTGTAGTGGTTCTCATGGTTTTTGCCTAGATTCCAGAGCATTCTTGTGAATGAGCCTGTTTAATTTGCTGGAAAGATTCATTGTTTGGTAATAACTCTTATTTGGCTCTAAGTTTCTTATTGTCTGATTCTGGCCGGATCATGAAGCAACCCTGATGCTGGTACCACTTATAAAGTGTACACTGAGTCCTTCCATGGGCTTTCTCTGCCCAGTGCACACCACCTTTCTCTTTTCTCTTCTCTTCAAACATACCTGTGCATTCTGTCTAAAATCCCAATAAATCCCGGAAGGTTAACGAATCAGAAAGAAGTGACATTTTTTTTTATGCACTTTCACATGTGTGCTATAAACAGATCCTGGTCTCTGAGATACTGACTACAGTGTCCCCATGAGACCAGGGTCATTATCACCATCCACAGTTCCCAAGACAAAAACCATTCCTTTTATTTCTTGTTAAAAAACAAACAAACAAAGGAAAACCCCAAATATGTCCTCTGAAATCAAGCTGGCAAAAACAAATTCAAAGGAGCAGAAGCTTTCTATCCTGAGGCTCTGCCCTTCCTGATTTGGTTGATTACATTTCCCTCAGCCCCTCCCTCTCATTGCATGGGCACAGACTCATTACCCCATTAGGAGCTGGCTGGGAAGGCCAAAGGCACAATGGGAACCTAGAGGAATCTGGCTGGGGTGCCAGAGTTAACAACCCCTCCTGTAAATAAAAGCAGACAGTATTTTTGACTGGAGCACATTCTTAGGGCATTCAAAAAGCCTTGGAAACCCTCCATGGCTGTTGATTTCAGTAAGAAAATATCCCAGAGGAGCACGAGGTAAAAGCATGTGCTCTAGGCCCTCACTGAATGAACATGGGGGCCCAGGTGAGACATGGAAGACCACATTCTGCAAGCATGAACACGGAGGAGATGTGGTGCAACATCAAAAAGCCTTAGATGAGGAATAGAAGTGTCCTTCCTTCATAACAAATATATTGTCCTCAATAATCTACAGGCTGGGTCATATGTTTCCTGATTCTTTGAAGTTCCATTCTGGGAGTTGTCTAGGGAGATGTGGCCTCTCCTTTCTTGGCCGTGGTTCTAGGTGTGGCCTTTTCTAGTAGCCTGCCTCCATCCTGCCATATTTTGGGCCACACATGTATGTGAAACATTTTGTTATACAGTTCATTCACAGCTCCTCTAACCACTACCCCTAAGTCTCATATTGGTCAAGAGGTGAAGAAATTTGTCCAGTTTGTACTCTAGTAGGCTGACTGAACCAGGATAAAGGGTCTCATAAGGTTCTGGGAGCTGTACCCAGATGGTGGAGAAAGGAAAAGCAGAATGCTGATTACCCAGAACCTATTTAGGAATGAGCCAGAGACTATTTAATCCTTTTTGAACCCACTAGAAGAGGCATCATGCAAGAATGCCCATGGAGGCTTGTCAGAGAGAGGCCACAGATCCCCTTATCTAGATCTCTGGACAGTGTACATCATGTGGATCCTTTGTAAGGAACCCAAAGCATGGACACTTGCCACATACCTACAAAAATGCAGGCATAATAGGAAGAGCCACTTGGTACCCTTGTTACTTCCCTGGGCGAACCTCTTCCCAAGTCCATACATATACACACAGCCTGGGAACCAGACATATATCCTCTTATGATATTCTACCAATGATGCTATCTCACTCAGGACAATAGAGAACAACTGTTTCTCCCAGTGATTGTGTGTGTGTGTGTGTGTGTGTGTGTGTGTGTGTGTGTATGTGTGTTTAAATCTTTGAGGCTACTACAAAGAACTCAAAGCTGGGGTAACCCAGGAAAGTTTTATAGGCAGAGCAGCAATGCTAGTGGGCTATAGCTAACAATAGCATCTGTGGTTGGTTGGAACAGTCAGTAAGATGGTGACAGTAGGAGACAGGACTCTTGACTGTCTTCTCCAATGTGCTCTATGTAGGATGAAAGTCAAAGTAGTTAGCTTTTAGAAACCATTACAAATGCCATCCAAACAAACACTAACCCCTGGATACTCATCTACTCTACCCACCCACTGACCTCATCATAACTCCCAGAAAACACATAAGTATGACACTGTGTTAGACCCTATCAGTTGACTTGTATGGAAGAAGGTAGATCTAAGACTCAAATCCCTGACTCATTGCTCTTACTCAAGGCACGGTAAATGCAGGGCAAACTTAAAATCTCCTGTGTGGACTAAGTACTCTAAAAGTTCAACAATAAGAAATCTTCCAATGCTGAATAAAGTTTTGACAACTATCTCAGATAGGCTTTCCTAACATTTCTGGAAGATATGGATTGAGCTATTCAACAGTGTTAACACATACCAACAAACATAAAAATGGATGTATACTCTTAGCGTTACAAAAACTGCAACTCACAAAATGAACCACCGAGTCCAGATCTAGACAGAGGGGAAGGAGAACATGAATTTCTAAGGCTAGCAAGTGATTTGTTAGTTCTGAAGTCTACATGCCAATTAGGACATAGAGTGAGAAATGCTTCCTTTCATTGATTCAGTGCCTTTATTCAAAGCCTGGTAAATGCAGGCAAGCAAGTGCAGGGGAAACTTAAAATCTCATGCATGAACTGTGTCCTCTAGGAGTTCAATGACATGAAATCAGAAAATCACAAGGAATGCCCATTTTTTCCCAAGCTTGTTTCTAGGTCCATATACAAGTGAAACATTTCAGAGACAAAACTTCCACACTTAAAACACATTTCTTCTCTCCCCAGCAAGGGAGGCTTCTATTCAAAGCCCAGGTCAAGGGTGGCCTTGACCTGGCAAAGTGACTTATTGAGGATCTCTACCCAGCAGGTTCTGGGAAGTAGAGCTAAACAATTAGAAGAATTTCTTTGTGATAAAGAATACAAATGTAGTTTCAAAGAAAATGTTTATTTAAGATGAGGAAATAAATCATAATAGTTGTTGGAGCCTTAGAGATTTCAGATCCTCTTTGCTGAGATCTCATGAGGACACTTTTCTAATATACTAGTGGTTGTAGATTGGCATCCCATCTTACCTAGGAGACTCTACCGAGCCCAGTAGATTGCAGCATGCTTAGAGACCTCCACTTATGCTTCCATTCTTCAGCAAATATAAATGGACAGTACTTATTTTCCTCTGCATTTTTGAAATGTAGCAGAAACTGATTAGACATATGGTGCTGATTCATCTCTCACATCCTTTGACTCTCATCTGTCCAACCCCACCTGTTCCTCAGTCTATACCCCTAACCACACCAGCAGTGTGACAAGTCTCTGTTCTTTAACACTGTTCTGGAGCCTCTTGAAGCATAGGGACCTATTTGAATCCCTGGGAACTTTTAGTAACGCCTGTAGAAGTTTTGGATTAGCATAGCTTGTGTGTTGGTCCTGATGATGGTGTTGCTTACCTGAAAGAAGTAATCAGAGAAAAGGGACTCTGAAAACTACCCTTTAGTGCACAGGATAGTCACAGCATCAAATGAGTTACACCATCTAATTGTAAGTGGTGCTGAGGTTGTGTGATTTAGGAACCCTGTTCTGTGCTCTTGGAGCCACACACTCAGAATCTATGCTTGTCACTTACTGTGTATATGCCTGCTTTACTCATTGAGTATTGAGTATTGAGCCATGTGAGGTTATTTTAATCTTTCTAGTGTCTACAGTACCTACCATATAATACACACTGATTTTATATAATGGTAATTCAAAGTGAGGGGCTCAACGTTTATCTGAGCCATATGTTAGCAAATCTACTTTTTAGTATGCTTTTAAAAATATTTTAAATATTAAAATATTAAAAATATCTTACTTATAGAGGTACTGTGTCTTTGGAAAGACTTTATATTCCAAGAGAAAAAATTATCTCTCTTTTTTACTTTTCATTTTTTCCCTCAATATTTTTGTTGTGGCTAAGCATGTAATAGATGTTCCATTGGTTGTGGATTATCTACTGATTTCATCCAAATATTTGTGAAGCTTGAAGTTCCGGTTAGATCAAAGTAGGATAGTCTTAAAAACAAGATGGCTTCTGGTGGAAATGCACTAAAAGCCAATGTAAGAAGTTTAAGTTACATTCTTAAACATGTTTTTGAGTGTGGACTTGCATGTCATTGTACATATACAATAGTCAAAAGACAGCCAGTGGGAGTCAGTTCTCTCCTTCCACCATATGAGGTCCAGGGATTGAATTCACATCATCTGACTTGTTGGCAGGTACCTTTCCTGCTGAGCCAGGTCCTTGGTTTCAGAACACTGTTTGAAGAAGGAAAATGAAAGGTTATCTGGTTATGAAGGAGACTTTCCTTGACACATTTCAGAGCATTGTGTAGCAATGCTTTTAATTTATCAAGAGAAGGATGAGTTTATGATAACCAGCATTAGTAAGATTTAATTCGGAGATAACAACAATGTTTTGAGCCTTGCAGAATAAACTGCCCTAGGCCAAAGTGTCAAAGCCAACACTATGCTCTGAAAGTAAATGAAGCAGTGTGAGACTGTCAGTGGGTCACACTCTCAGATGTTGTACTTACTGAGCAAAACAACCTGAAAGGGAAGTGATTGCTGAGAATTGAGTACAGACATCCCTTAAGGCCCAATGACAGTCCTAGGTCCTAGGTTTTAGTTACAATAGCTCTTTGGGGCTGCACAGACCTTTTGTGTAAATTAAGTTACTTATGGATTCATCCTGGGGGAGGTTTTAGATTTTTCATATTTGTGCTTTTCATTCCTTTTGTGTGGTGACTGGGGAGGTTTCCAGAGTGTTACAAACTGGAGATAAACTCCTGTCAATCTACTCAGACAGACACTTGATAGGTGAAACTCTTAGGAATGAAGAATGGAGGCTTCAGAGAACCCTTGATGGTCTAAAAATCACAGCAACACTTGAGCCATTTCAACTTGAATGTTTTCAGCAAAAAACAAGTTTGGGGTTTCAAGATGCCCTATGCCAATCCCTGTGAAGCCTGAACTCAGCATCTTTCATCTAAGACTGTGGGGTGTGCAGGCTATCATAAGATCTAGGGATGTTAGTGGGTAGCAGGAAGGAAAATGTATCTCTGAGGCTCAAGGCTTCCATTATTTGGGTAGGTGCATATCCTTATCAATTTCTTACTGACTGTATTGGTGGACAAGGAATTAATTCTATTTCTCATTATCCCCAGGCCCTGTGCTATACAATTATTACCTGCTGCCTCTGTTGTCTAGTCTGTGTTTCTGTGTCCCTCGTTCCCCTTCTTTCTCTCTCCCCAGGAACTAAAGGCACAATTGGGTCACATGGAAGATATATATATATATATATATATATATATATATATATATATATATATATATATATATATAATTTTGACTGATTTATGCTTATTTTTAAAACTCTTGGTTTCAATACAAGTGTCCTTTTCTCTGTCTGTGCATCATTTCCTGTTCCAGTTTCTCCAAGATGCAGGTTGCATAGGTACAAGATATAATTTTATATGAGGTACATTTAAATATTACACTCTTTTATGATAATTGATATACTCTATTACCTTCACTAGTATAGATGTTTAAAGAAGATGGTTATTAGAAACACTGGTTTAACATGAACTTTGCTTAACTTCAGGCATGGTAGAATAAAAGCCTTTGTTCACTATTGGTAACTCTTCTTTGTAGACACTTTTGGTAGGTTTCTTATCTCATTTTGTAATAAACGTTGAACCTTGAGATACAGAAGAAGGTGGGGAATAAAAATAAAACTGGGGTAACTACTCCTGACTAAGGAGATAAACAGAAAATTGGGAATTTGTCTAAGTCAGGCTGGTGACTATTCTTTCTTGATAGTGGTACAGGGGAATCAAAAGAAGATGGTGACTTTTTTCAGAGGGTGACTAAACACAGTACATGTGCATCTGGAATTTCTTTAAGTACTTTCTGGCATTACTCAAAGAGAGTCTTCATTGTTAGAGTTGAAGGTGGCCCTACCACGAGAAACAGGATAGACAATGAAGGGAAGCAGGGAAGTATAACAGAAGAAGAGGATTGACAGTACATCCTGGGTATCCATTGACCTACTAACCCAGTAAAACCCAAATCCATTGTCTCCAATGACTCTCTATTCCAAGAGTCAATAATTTTCTTCTTTTGTTTTCTTGCTCATTTGTTTAAGTTGGTTGTTTCTGTTAATAAACAGATAAGTTCTGGTATCTGTAGATACTCAAGTGTATTGTCCAAATCAATGTGGTCAATCTTTGGCAGAAGAATGTTAGCCAGAATTTCTCTTTTTGGAAGAATTTAACATACTTAACAACTGTAGGTCCCAGATGAGAAATGTTCTACCTTAACTTCTGTGCTTGCTTCCATTATTAATAAATCTCTTCCTACAAGGCCCCACTTACTAGATTAATGAATTATAAGCATGAGCAGCTGTGGACAAGGTTGAAAATAAAACTGTCTGGAAGCCAGAAAATGCTGCCTGTATGCTGGGTCAGAATATTGTTTAGGTGGTAATTTTAGACATCTATATGGCTGTAGGATATGAAGTATAATGTTGCTTTATGAGATATTTGTTATTTTAAAAAATCTCGTCCCTCTTTCCGTGTTCTGTGTGTGTGTGTGTGTGTGTGTGTGTGTATTTGTCTGTCTGTCTGTCTGTCTGTCTGTTTGTGGTATACATGTGTGTCCATTCATAGAGCAGAGGTCAGTGTCATTAGTTATCTTTCTTGTCCTCTGTCCACATTTATCTTTTTACACATAATTCCTCATTGAGCTTGGGGTCATGCCTATCCCAGGGATCATTCTGTCCTACCTCTTCAATTCGCTGCAATATAATAGGAGTGTCTCAGGGTTTCCATTGCTGTGAAGCGACAGCATGACTAAAGCAAGTCTTATTTCAAAAAACAAAACAAAACAAAAACATTTAATTGGAATTAGCTTACAGTTTTAGAGATTCAGTCCATTATTATTGTGGCAGAAAGTATGGTAGCCTGCCAGCAGACATGTTGCTGTAGGAGCTGAAAGTTCTATATCTTTATCCAAAAGCAACCTGTAGATTGTCCTGAAGCTGTTCATATTTTAATGTTAATTCCACTTCCCCAAGAAGGGCTGCCTAGTCACCTACTCATGAGGTGACTTCCTCTGAACCTTCCCATTTTACTTAGAAAATTGAAGCAAAGCCAGTGACTGGGCAGGGTAATGGAGGTGGGGAGAGAGGATCGGAGAGGGGAGGTCAAAGGAGGGAGGGGGACAGAAGAGAAGTTCCAAGATGGACCTTTGTAAAGATGAGCTAGATCCAGGTGGGCTTAATTGACATTAAGTAGCTATGAACATTAAGGATTTTATAAGTCCAATATTTCATATAGAAGGGCAGTTTGTATCTTTGTCTATTTGATGCAATCTTGTTGTATAGAGGGTTTGTGGATTGAGAATTGAATATATAAACCTATATGAAAAGATATTAGGGTATAGAGTTGTGTTTGTGTGGAATTTTGGAATAGAGAAACACCCTGGGTTGGAAGCAATAGAGAAAGCAGAGAAAAACCACCAAGGGAAGAGAGTTGTGCAAACAGAATGAGATTCGGGTGTTGGACTAGACCAGGCGGCAGAGGCTCATAGGGCTCTGTACTAGAATCTGGCCTGCGAGGTGAGGCTCAGGGCCGATAAAGAGATAAGCCTTTTTATTTATTTTTTAATATTTACTGCAACAGCAACCACGTCGATAGTGTCTTCTTAAGGTAGCCAGAAGCAGGCTCTTTTCCTTACTAGTCAGAGCCAAGGACCTCAGAGCCCACCCTCACAGTGACACCCATCTTCCAACAAAGCCACACCTGCTCCAACATTGCCATACCTTCTAATAATGCCTAACCTGGGCCAATCATATGTAAGCTACCGCAAAGAGCATCTTTCCAAACAAGATTTTACATGGATACTTGGGATCAAATGCAGGTCTTCATGCTTGCAGAGAACTTTAAGCACAGTTTCCATTTTCCAGCACTTCTATTGGACACATTTTATTTACATTTCAAACGATATCCCTTTTCCTGGTTTCCCCTCAATATACTCCCTTTCCAATCCCCCCTACTTTTATGAGGATGCCCCATCCACCCACCTCCTCCCACCTCCCTGCCCTGATAGTCTCCTTTGCTAGGGCATCAAGCCTTAGCAAGATCAAGGGCTTCTCTTCTCCTTGATGCTCAACAAGGCCATCCTCTGCTGCATATGCAGCTGGAGCCATGGTTCTATCCATTGGTACATTTTGGATAGTGGTTTAGTCCCTGGGAGGTCTGGTTGGTTGGAATTGTTTTTCTTATGGGGTTGCAAACCCTTCAACTCCTTAAATCTTTTCTCTAACTCCTCCATTGTGGGCCCCTTTCTCAGCTCAGTGGTTGGCTATGAGCATTGCCTTATATTTGTCCTGGAAGAGCCTCTCAGGAGACAGTTATATGAGACTTCTGTCAGCATGTACTTTTTGGGATCAGCAATATTGTCTGGGTTTGGCATCTGTATGGGGCCTGGATCCCCAGCTGAGGCAGTCTCTGGATGGCCTTTGCTTCAGTCTCTGCTCCACTTTTTCTACTTATTTCCTCCAGTAGATACTTTTGTTCTCCCTCTAAAAAAACTGAAACATCTGCACTTTGATCTTCTTTCTTCTTGAGCTTCATGTGATCTATGAATTGTATCTTGGGTAATCCAAGCTTTTGGGCTAATATTCACTTATCAGTGAGTGCATACCATGGATTATTTTTTTTTTTTTTGTGATTGGGTTACCTCACTCAGGATAATATTTTCTAGTTTCATCCATTTGCCTAAGAATTTCATGAAGTTCTTGTTTCTAATGGCTAAGTAATACTCCACTGTGTAAATGTACCACAATTTCTGTATCCATTCCTCTGTTGAAGGACATGTGGGTTTTTTCCAGCTTCTGGCTATTATAAATAAGGCTTCTATGAACATAGTGGAGCATGTGTCCTTGTTATGCATTGGAGTGTTTTTGGATATATGCCCAGGAGTGGTATAACTGGGTCCTCAGGTAGTACTACGTCCAATTTTCTGAGGAACCACTATACTGATTTCCAGAGTGGTTTTACCAGCTTGCAACCCTACTAAAATTTGGAGTATAGAGCTAAATAAACAATTCCCAACTGAACTGAAGAATATCGAATGGCTGAGAAGCATCTAAAGAAATGCTCAATATCCCTAGTCATTAAGAAAATGCAAATATAAATCCTATTGTTCCAATTCATCAGAATGGCTAGGATCAAAAACTCAGGTGACAGCAGATGCTGTGGAGGATGTAGAGAAAGAGAAACACTCCTCCATTGTTGGTGGGATTTCCAGCCTTTCTAGCCTCAACTGTTTAGTGAGTTCAGCCTTACAGAGTCAGTTACAAAGGTGTACAGTGTGGAGGCTGAAAAACAATATAGTATTAATTTGACAATATACACAAGGACAGAAATGTGTATCTTATTAAAATAGGTTACTTAACACCAAGGCACAACTCTAACCTTTACGTTTTTAGGAAATGTAGAAAAACTGTAATCTGAATAATGAATAAAATAATTTTCTGAAATATAGAATTCTGAATTTCTTTTGAACGTCAAAGGAGAAATCCTAGAAAGTTGTGCCTGCAGAGATTGACTGATTAAGACTTCAGTACTATGGAGAGATTTGATTGCTACAGATCCAGAGGCTAATTACCTCATCTTCCCTTAACTTCACCCCTACCCTTCAACAGCAATTTCTTGCCTGCCTTTGTGTCAGAACCAACATTCTGTGACTAACGGATAAAATTTTTTGGAAACCATTAATTTAGCAGATCCACTACCTTCTACCAAACCCCAAAATAAGTGAGTTATCAGGTAACATCTTTGGCCTATAAAATAAGCTTCCACAATCGTCCTGTAACCACCTCTCAGATATACCCACCAATGTATTTTAAACTTGTACTGACTTATTCATTTCATTGTTCTGAAAAACTGTAAAACTTAATAGAACTGCTTTCATGTTAAAACATGGAATTTGGGGTATCTTAGTCTGTGTTTCTGGGCCATGGTCACTCAGAATGGACCCAGAATGAATGAACTAGCTTACATTCTTTCTAAGATGGAAGATTGTTTTTTTTTCAGTTGACAGGACCAAAGCCACTTTATAAAACAAATTGAAAAATGTTTTTAAAAGTGAGAGTTGATATTAGCTCCTCCAATAAAGCAAAGGCTGTCTACATAGTATGTTAAAAAGTGTGTGTGTCTGTCCTCTGACTCATGAAGGAATTCAAATATGTTCTGGTGAACAAGTTCAGTTATCGTGGAGGGACTACGGCTATCACAGCCTGCGGACACCTCTGTAAGAAGACAGACACTAAGAAACTTCTATCTCTTTAAAAGAGAATGGACCATTTTGCCCCCAGAGGATGAAAGTTGAACTTGTCTCTGTGTTTTCACTTAGAATTTTGTTTCTGTTCTCACAACCCACCCTCCTTTACATGAATATTAAGGACTAAGGCTTTAGCAACAGGCCTTTGGTTTGGGGGGGAGAAAGGGGTAAAGGGAAAAGTGTTGTGTATGGCTTTTCATATGTTAATGGGTAATTCCATGGCAACCATTGAAAAAAAGAAGGGCTGTGGACAAAAGGGGCTGCAGGAGAGAGGATGGGGCTCTTTCAGGGGCTAGTAAGAATAACCGTCCAGACCCTCTCCTCTGAAAGATATCTGATAGCCAGACCTCAAAGGACTTTGTCTTAATAGTGCAGAGTCAGTATGTAATTAATGCAGAGTTTTATGAGTCCAAATTTCACCCTCAATGATGTTTCCCCTTTAAAAGGTGGTGAATAAGAATCTGAAACCAAGAGGATGTTTCAAATCACTGCTCCCATTGGGACCTGCAAAGGAGGCTATCCAGGGCACACACTAGACTATCGGTTCTAAGCATCAGACATTTCAGTTTTGAGTTAAAAGGTCAAGGGCTTTTATCTTTGAGTACCAGACGGCTTTTAAAGCTGTCCAACTAAGAGAAACACAGTGGGAGTGGCCGTGCTCGCTCTCATATGCATCCTTTGAATGCTGCTGTCCCTGATGACATGTTGACATGGTACAGGATACAGACAAGAGCAGGTCACAGGACACAGAGGAAACTGGTGGCATTTCATTCCTTGGCTTCCTTGGCCAACGAAAAGAATTCCTGGTTGCCATCTATCCTTCCAGAAACAGGAGGTGACATCCTCACTTCAGATTCCCTAGTGTCAAGTACTGGTCTGTCTTCATGTGCATTTCAGTGGCTATCCATGTGAATTAGCTGTTGTAGTGTGCCAGCACAACACACCCTTTCTAGCCCCTTCTCAACTACTGTAAAGCATTAAATTCAGTAATAATGCTGACTTTACCATTTTTCTATCCAGCCTTGTTTTCTCTCATGGCTATTCCTCAGTCTTTGAATTATACTGAATTCTTCTCTCTTGCTCTTTTTTGTCTCCTTTAAATAGTTGCCAGAGACTGGCCACCAGTAGCTGTGATACAGTGTCTTCTCTGTTTGGATGGACACAAGGGCTTTTCATCACAATGGAATGCTTATGGAACTGCATGTTTCAAAAGACACTAACATGAAAATACAACTTCATTCAAAGTCAGGTTACAATGATGAATAGCAAGGCTTCAGTGAGCACAGAAAGAATGCCCAACTTGCATCTGAAATGCTAGCTTTGCCTTTCTCTCAGTGGTTGTAAAATGTAATCCATGTTTTTTTTTTCTCATAAGCTTTATGAACTTAGTCGCACTTTCGTGATACTCATAACTGTGGTGGAGTGAAAAGGAGAAATATTGTAGTTGCCAGGAATCCCAATTTGAGATCTGACAATATTGTTATTAATATTATATTACCGTGTCCTCAAAACAATCTCATTTCCAAATGCATACTTTGTTTGATGTTTGCTGTATAGAATTTGACATCTTCTGATATTTTGGCAACACTGAATAATTTATCTATTCATCAAAGGTTTTGGAAAGGTTTTTATAGACTAGGACTTGGCCATATTTGATCAGTACATGGTTCTAATTGTGTTAACAAAGAATATTAGCTTTAATTATTTTTTAGTGTCTGATTGCTTCTGAAATTACGACTTGATGTCCAAACAAACAAACAAATAAACAAGCATGAAGGAAAGAGATCTGGTTAGATGAAATCCAGTCAAAGCAGGGAAAGGCATGGTGATCAATGCAGGGACTGGGCTAATTCTAGACATACTCCACATAAACCCATTAGGATGCTAGAAGACAAACACACTGCCTGTGCATGTCCCTCGGTTTTGCTGTCCAAAAAAGCAAAACTCACTTGAAGGCTACAATAGGCAAAGCTGCTCTGAATTGTTGTAAAGAACAAGAGAAGCGCTGGGCACCCCTCCTCCCTACATCCTTCCCAGATCTGAGAGAGGGCACAAGGGGACACAGCCAACACATTCTTCAAACAAATACAGCATCCAGTCTTCAATGCCTTGTATATTATTTTTCCCATGGCAAACTAAGACAACTGATGACAAGTCCTCATCCAGGGATCTTCTCTAAGGAAAGGGAGCAGCCATATTTGGCTTGCCCCCAAACAGCTGTGCCCTGTGCCCCTTCACTCCCTCTTGAAAGCACACCCACCACATACCATCACATACAGTTGCTAATATTAAAGGCCACAGCTAATTGGTTTGGAGAAAGGAGGGACAATTGACTTAACCACTATTTACAGACTGGTTACTGGCCTAGTGGCCTGCAACACCATCTGATTTTAAAAACATGCCTGGGAAAAAATGACTGAAATCTAGGGGGCACAATCAGATGTGAGTTTTAGGATGTTTAAACACAAGAGGTTCACAGAAGAGGGCAATTATTTGAAAGTGTAAGCATAACCTGAAGGACACTAAGAGAAAAGTGATCTTGTAATGGTCCAAAGGACCTCCGTCAATAAATAGGAAAAAAAGGGACAATAATAGGAAAAAAATAGAGTCAAGGATGGAATGATTTCTCAACCAGATGTGGTGCATGCTTGTACTCTTGAGTCCCTGGGAAGCCAAAGCAGGGGGATCATGAGTTCTGAGGCTAGCCTGGGCTATATGTAAGATTCTGTCTTAAACAAACAAACAAACCAGCAATAACAAAAACAAAAAAACAAAACAAAACCTAAACCTATCACCAGAACATCAATAGCAGGCAGAGGTGGGAGGGTGGGTAGGAAGTGGGGGATGGGGAGGTGTGGGGTGGGTTGATGGTTAAGGGAGTTAGAGAGGTGGGGATATGATCCTGTTGCTCTGAGGAAGTAGGAGAATGTGATCCACAGGAGCTGACAGCCTTAGCAACAGTCTCTGAAACCCCACCAACGATTACTCTGTCCTTCCAGACTTGAACTGACCTGAGAGAATTGTCAATTTTGCACAGTCAAAACAAGCTAAAAGTGCAGCCCAAAAAGAGAAACCCTGCAAGGGTTCAGAGAGCAAAGAGGGTCTCCTCGGGTGCTCTGGCTCCATCTAAAATAAATCTCCTCACAGGTACACATCATTTTTGCCACTGATCATCTGTGAGTATCATTATTTGAATATAAAATCCTTGCAAGAAAAAGAAAGAATCTGAGCCCATATTCTGCAAGAAGAGCATTGTGCACGAGTCTCCTGTGTTGTGAAGGCATCAGTCCAAATGGTTCGACAGTCAATGAAGACCAGACGAGGAGGATGTTGACCAAGAAAACTGTATGTCTTCCTCTTCTGTAGGTGAACTTGTCACAGATGGTTGGCTGCGCAACAAATGAAAAGAAAGTATGTTTCCAGTACTTAATCTATTGTTTTTAATAGATAATAGGAGCCCACTGTAACCTCCAAAGTTAGGTCAGGTCTTTATTAATTTTCTAATCCAATGAATATATTAGAAATTATACTCTTTTTATTACATGATCAGATTTTTATTTTTCTGTTTTGTTTTGTGTTGTGTTGTTTTTTGTTTATTTGGGGTTTTTTTGTGTGTTTTGGTTTTTTTGCATTTACATTTGCAGCACAGTCTTGCTATGCACCCCAGACTCATGATCTTTCTGCTTCAACTCCTAGGAGTAGGTTTGGTGTTTTAGTCAGGGTTCTTTAGAGGAACAGAACAAAGGGGATGAAAAGACACACACACACACACACAGACACACACACACACATACACACACAGTGCATTCATAAACACCTATGCATATACATGCACACACACACCTCAGAAATTACTATACAAACAGCTAAATTACATCTGAGAATCTAAGAACTGGATACTCAGTTCTTAAGGCCGAATGCCGCAACAGTCAGATAGTCCACAACAGCTGTCTCTCAGTGTGCATCTGTGAGACAGTTACTCAGCCTACAATATGGGCTGCCTCAGAAGCCCCAGTCTGTGCAGGGAGCTGACAGTTTCCTAGAGGGCCTCTGGTCCCCAGTCCATAGTAAATACCTGGAAATACTAGTTCAGGTATTATGAAGGAATGGCAACAGTGTAAGTCAACTCAGAGGCAAGAGGAAGGTCAAGCTGGCAAAGTAGAAAAACAAACTTCCTTCTTTTTCCCTGGGCTGCTACCAGAAGGTACTACCTACATTAGGAATGGGTTTTTCCATAACCAATCAACATATTCAGACAGATGATCAGCTGAGGCTCCCTACTTTGGTGATTCTAATTTGTAGCAAGTTGATTTTAAAAACAATCATAATACTTGGTTTAAGGATAACATTATACACTACTTTCATGACACTGTTTTCTCAACTTAGTAACTAAGAAAAATAACAATTATATATTGGAGAAAATTGATTCTCATATATTTTTATTAACCTTTGTTTTTTTTTTCATCCATTTGGATTTGTTGTGTTGAACTCATTGACTTTCCAAAATAATTAAAATTTATAATTCATTTGCAAAATATTGAGCAATATAATATCAAAAAATTTAATATTATGGAATTTTATTTCTTGGAATATTTCTAAGATATTAGACACTAAAATACTACCAAAAGGTGCTGGATTTTAGTTCATTGATTAGAAATGTTTTATACATTTCTAAAGTTGACAGAAAAATGGATTTGATAGCAAAGAATTTTTTTCATTGTTTCAAGTATTAAGGATATGTTGTTGAAAAATTATTATTTTTAAAAAAAATTCTTGCCTTGGTTTCATTTATCTGTGAAACAGGTAGAATATTATCTTCCATATAGAAAGCTTTTCTAAAAGGGCTGAGTTAAAATAACCATGGGCGACATGTTATAAAAGACCCTGGCATGGTAGACATTTATTAAATTATTTTTCTTGCCAAACTTTATTATATTGGCTAGAACCAGAAAATTATAATTATTAGGATTCAACTCAACTATTTTTTTTCATTAGGAACTGAATGGAAATGGTCTCTCCATTGAATTGACTTCTCCAGGCAACCAGAATTCATGCTCTGAGTAAAATATCAAACAATCAAATCAAAATTTCAACTGGGGGTTTTCCTTTTGTGTTAGATTTTTGATATAAATAGAAAATAAACAGGGAAACTGAAGCAGGTATGTAAGAGGTTGGTCTGGTGCTGCTCGTCTTCAAATGCTAAATTCTGTACCCCAAGATCTGGTTGATCCAAGACTAGCAGATTCTATGTATACCAACTTTTGCTGTATAATCCTTATCTACCAAGTTATCCCTGTGTAGGTTGTTGTCTTTATGCAAGTGAAAACAGGCACAAGATAAGACAAAGCCTGTCATTGGATGAGAAAAAAACAAAAGAAAGTGGGAACAGAGTTCTAGAAAGTAGGAAGGAAGCAGGAAAGAGGCAAGATGGAGGAGTAAGATCAATCTCCTAGTGGCTCTAATTAACCACAGGTAGTTATGAATATCTTATAAGGGATACATTATCATAGGACAGTTTGTCTTATCTAGGTGGACTGAGTATATTACATATTTTGGCTCTGAGTTTATTGTGTGGACAATTTGTAAATTGTAAACTTACTGAGAAAATTTGAGAGAAAATCATTGCTAAAGTACAAATTGCTAACGTTTTGAATTTGTCAGGCTGGTTGAAGTGTGGGCCGAGTGCTTGGCTGGCCCTCTGCCAGGAGAGAGACTAGCCAGAAGGCAGCCACTGCTGGAGATGGCTGCCAATAAGATGAATAAACTCCAATAATGCCATATGACTCTGCAATGCTGGCAACACCCATAACAGATTAATAAAGATGCCCCACCTTCTATGTTGGGCAGAAGTGAGGTAGGCAGGGCTGAAGGTTCCTGGGTTTGGGGTCTTAGGCAGGGACCATTTGAGAGAGAGCAGAGAGGAATGAAGAAGACGCCATGGGGTAGGTGAATCATGAGCACTGGACATGAGGGCCAGCCTGTTGGAGGAGGAGCAGTTGAAGAAGAAGATGGCAGGTGACATCTGGGGGTTATTGACAGGGAAGTAGATAAAACAGCATAGAAGGTTGACATCTGCCCAACCCTGGTGCTTTTAAGGCTTATCATAAATATAAAGGATTATGTCTTTTACTTGGGAACTAAATAATCTAAGTTGGGGTAAAAATACCCCAGATAATATTTACCACAGCACCATCGCCTAAATAATTTTAATTAACTCCAAAGGGACCAACATTATTGGACTATTGTCAGTGAAAGTGACCCATAGTTTAAAATTATCCAGGTCATTGTTTAAGTTTTTCCTGATTTCATGTGTACCTCAGTTTTATATATTGGGGTACTGTTGCAGTAAATATTAAAAATGGAATTGCTTATCTTTATCAGCCCTGAGGTCTTACTCTGTGGGCGCTGCTTCTGGTATGGAGCCAGGCACATGGACTCTGTCACTCATTCCATCAGCCATATTCTCTGCACAGCTTCCTTTTCTGGCAGTTTACTCTGCCGGCCCCACTGCCTCTGTCTCCAGTAGAATTACGAACCTGCCCAGCACAAACATGACTCTAAGGCCCAATAGCTTTTCATACAGGTTTATATATCAAACTCTCAATCAGAAACTCTCTACATGATAATATTACATCAAATAGACAAAGATACAAAGAGTCTTTCTATATGCAATATAAGACCTATAAAATCCTTAAGATGTTCATAACTACCAATTAAGTTCACCTGGATCCAATTTGTCCTTCTCGGTCTTCACCTTGGTCCTTTTGTTTTCTTGCTCCTTCTCTGTCCTCCCTCGATCCCCCTTTTCCTCTCACCTCCTTTCCCCTGCCCAATCACCCGCTCTCGTGAAGTCACCTGAGTATGACTAGGCAGCCCTTCTTAGGGAAGTGGAATTAACATCAAAATATAAACAGGACAATCTACAGGGTACCATGAGAGAGGATAGGCTAGCCTAACTTCAGTTTCAAATAGTTCTTTCATATGCTTCAGAAATTATACAACCACATGATGTTACCACATCTTTTTTTTTTACTGCTTACAGTAACCTATTGGTTAGGGGCATGCTATACTCCTCATAAGGTAAAGGTTGTTTCATAACAAAGTGACTAGTCCTCATATGTAGTTCCTGGAGACTAAGCTATTATATACTCTCCATGTGAGAGTTTTGAGATATTGATTTGTTTCAAGAATTTTAGCATATTACTACAAGCTAACAACAACAAACATGCCATTTATGATGTTTGTATAAAGTACTCAGATAAATGCAAGCCTAAGGACACATGTAACCTTATCTGCATAATAGTTAAACTTCTGGATGAAAATGAGAAGCACAGTTAAATACTTAGATGTTACATGTGTAGACTATTCAACAGAAGATATTTTGAAATAATCTGAGAATTGTGACTATTATAGATATACCATCAGAGTGATGAACTTAGTGTCAACATTTTGCTTTAGACACTCACCATTGAGAATGATTGGTATGCATAGTAAGTGTACTGGCTGGCTTTGTGTCAACTTCACACAAGCTAGAGCTATCACAGAGAAAGGAGCTTCAGTTGAGGAAATGCCTCTCAGCTAGTGTTCAAGGGAGGAGGGCCTAGCCCATTGTGGGTGGTGCCATCTCTGGGTTGATAAACCTGGATTCCATAAGAAAGTAGGCTGAGCAAGCCATGGGAAGCAAGCTGGTAAGTAATATCTTTCCATGGCCTCTGCATCAGCTCCTGCTTCCTGACCTGCTTGGGTTCCAGTCCTGACTTCCTTTGGTGATGAACAGCAATGTGGAAGTGTAAGCCGAATAAATCCAACTCCCCAATTTGCTTCTTGGTCATGATGTTTTGTGCAGAAATAGAAACACTGACTAAGACCGTAAGTCAGGCTTAACATCAGATTCTAACTGGGCATATATGATATTTCTTTACCCTTAAGACTTGGTACCAGCTGAACACAGCATCTTGGTAAACACTTCCAATCCTAACATGAGGAGCTGAGGCAGGATGGTCACAGAATCAGGCCAATTTGGGCTTCATTGTGAGATATTGTGAAAACAAAAGAGAGGCCAGGGAGATGGTTCAGTGGGTAAAATGTTTATAAGCAATGACCCGCATCTGATTCCTGGCTTCTGTGAAAAATGTCAGATATAATGGTGCATGTCTGTAATCTCAATACACCAGAGCAAGGGGGAAAATAGGGACAGTAAAGTCTCCTGGAAGCTCTGTAATCCAGCTACCCTGGAGCTTGGAGAGCACAAACAAGAGAGATTGTGCCTTAACATGGGAGAGAACTGACTTCTCACAGTTGTTCTCTGACCTCTGCACATAAACTGAGGCACATGGGTATCTGCATACACAAAACTAATAAAGAATCAATTTATGAAAAGTTTTTAAAAAGAAGGACAGGAAGGAAGGGAAAATGCAGGAAAACATGGAAAAAGGAGGGAGAGGAGAAGAAAAAAATTAATAATAGCAGTTAAATCTATGGAGAGAGCGCGCCTTGAATCATGACTCAGAAAATCTTGGTTATTACCTAGGAGTTGTGGGACAATCGAAAAGTTTCTTCTCTTATTCAGTGCTTCTAAGAAAGAGCTCTAGAGTTAGACTGGAGCTAAACAGTCTACATCAGAATCCTGACTCAGATTATTAATTGTTAGATTTTCAAAACACCAGATACATCATGAATTTCTTTGCTAAATGGGACAACAGTTGTTGCACAGACAGTGTGCTGCTGTTTAGTAGCTTACAAGGGAAGCTCTGCCCATGGAAAGTGTGAAGAGTGCTTGGACACTTGGTTCTTCACTGACACTAAGACCTCTGTAAAGACTTAGGTCAAGAATTCTACTTAAGGTTATTGTTGCAGTAAATATTTAAAAAAATAAAAATGGCTTATCTCTTTATCGGCCCGGAGGTCTCACTCTGCTGGCCCACTTTTAGTACCGAGTCACATGTGCCTCTGTCGTCTGGTCTGAGCTGCCACCTGGGTCTCACTTTGTTTGCAGGACTCCCTACCCTTGGTGATTTTTCTCTGTCTTATGTACTGCCTCTGTCCTGGGGTATTTCTTTACCCCAAATTCCAACACAAACATGACTCTAATGCCTGATAGCTTTTCATACAAGTTTATATGTCAAAATCTCAATCCACAAACTCTCTACACAACAAGATTACATCAAATAAACAAAAATACAAACTGCCCTTCTATATGAGATATTAGATGTATAAAATCGTTAAATGTTCATAGCTATTTAACGCCAATTAAGCCCACTTGGATCTAGTTCATCCTTCTGGATCTCCATCTTGCAGTTTTCTCTCGGTCTTCCTCCTTCCTCTCACCTCTGACGCTCTTTCTCCACCTTCTTTACTTTACACTCACTGGTTCTTCTTTATTTTGTTAATTAAAATGGGAAAGTTCAGTTGAAGTCATGTCACGAGTATGTGACTAGGTAGCTCTTCTTGGGGAAGTGGAATTAATATTAAATACGAACAGCTTCAGGACAATCTATAGGTTATTACCACATTTTTGTTCTTTGTTACAGCAAGAACTCTCCACCACTGGAAATGAATCTATGAGGAATTTAGGTTAAAGAGGAGAGAGCAAAAGGGAAGAGAGACCAGGTACCTTGTTCTCCCTTCAGCCTCTGTACAATGTCATGTGACAGATTCCTCGTGACAGGAAATCTTTTTGTTAGAATTCATTTGGTAAAACTTTTTATTGGAGCCTAAAGTTACATCTAGTATAAATCATAAAATATTTGGTGAGGACAAAGAACTCAAGCAAATTAAATCAGCAAGAATATGAATTTATTAATGATCTTGGAAATATACATATGACTCTTTATATAGGCATGAAAAGTCAGGTTAAAAAATAACATTAAAAGGAGAAGCTAAAGTGTTGGGGAGACTAAAAGAAGGTTGTAAATAGAGTGGGAGAGTATATTAAATGAAACAGCTGCTAGCTTACATTTCTCTTCAGAACACAAGCTAAGAGACCTGATGTCAAAGAAAGAAAATGAGGAGACACCCCGTTTTTCTGAATTGCAACAGAATAATGTAAAAACAAAAATCTTCATGGAAGATTCCAAAATGGGGCAACTGAGGTCAAAATCCTGTGTCATTTTTGTTGTTGCTGTTGTTGTTGATGGTAAATGTATTGTTAGCTTTCATTAAACTCATCTAGCTGGTGGAAATACAAAGACTTAACTGTAGTTTACTTTTCTCTCAATTAGACAAGGCTGATGTTCTGAGTTGTAGCCCAGAATGCTGAGTGCTAATGGAATTCAAGTTAAAGGCAATCTAAGTATCTTCAGCTTGTACGTGAGAGAGATGCTTAGGTTATCAGTGCCATAGGCTGTGCGAAGGGAAAGCATACATGTGCTTTTGTACACTGGTCCCCTAACACATCAATCATCTCTTACTATAAGCTGAATACCAGTCATGTGACTCCAAAGCACAGAAGCTTAGGAAGTCTAGGTTGCTATAGGACCAAAAAGAAAATATTTGTTAGGTTGTCAGTCTCTGCAGAAGTTGTGGACACTTAAAAATCAACAAATTTCATATGTCCCTTCCATCTGCACCTAAGTATCTACCACTTTTACAGATGAGTACTATACAAATCTGAGTGGCCTGCATTGCCACCTGAGGCCATGGTGATGTCCAGGCCCATGTTCCCTCCAATGGCCATAGTTGAGTCCACGGTCCTACTGTAGGCAGGGTCTATGTTGATCTTCATGGCGCCTGTTACCACTGAGAGCCAAGCAGACATCTGTGGCTCATGCTGCAGCCTGAAATCATATTGATGTCTGGGAGCTATGCTGCTGATGTGAGTGATCTGTGCTACCATATGAGACCATGTTGTTGTCTGCCTCCAATGGCCTTGTCCACGTCTGTTTCATGGTATGGGGGAGGGGGACATGTTCGGGTCTGAGCTGTTACCAGAAACCATGTGGAAGCCCATAAATCATTTTCCTGCTGACTATAAAGTTATCTTCATAAATATCCTATGGAATTGAAATTCTGGGAACAAATCATTTAATCCCACAACTCCAATGACCCTGCAGCAAACATAGAACAATTAAACGAGGAGCACAGGCTTTGCTCTGGCAGGAGACAGTGTTAAAAGTTTTATTTATTTTTTCTTTTTTTTAAAATTAGATACTCTCTGTACTTACATTTGAAATGTTATTCCCTTCACCCACCCTTCTCTTGCTCAGCTGTATCTGTATGACTCTGGCAGAGCCCCTGAGGAGGCATCTCTATGTGGTTCCTGCCAGTAAGTACTTCTTGGCATCAGCAATAGTGTTTGGGTTTGGTAGCTGCATATGGGGGTGAGGTTTAAAACCCTCTGATTGTTGTAATACAGTAGGAGGAACAAAATGAACAACCTTAAAAAGGATAGACAGAACAAAGAACAACAACAAACCAACCGTTCCTCCCCACCCCCGCACACTTTGCAGGTGTCATTACTGCCATATATCCCACTGTAACATTATTGGAATTTTCTTGAATCTTAGCGGCTTGCATTTCCACCATCAAGGTGTGTCAGGCTTCCAATGGGGCCCATCTTCATGCCCTGATGAAACTACATCACAAATAGATTTACACTTCAAGGCTCACCAACCTAAATATTTTCAGGTTTGCCATGCGTGTCCATTTCATGAGTCTGGATGCATGAATCTTGAAGAAACACTCTTGTGGAATGCTGCGAATGAGACATGAACTTGCACATTTGGGAAACTTTTAGAGAGCAAGTAGAAGAATTATTTATCTCCTCAGCAAGCACTGATTTTGCTTGCTGATATACCCTGCTGGCAGCAGGGATCCAAGGTATCTAAGGGCACTTTCCTCTATTCCTATTGACTTAGGATCTAAGGGAAGTTAAAGTAACAGATTCTGCAGGCTAACATGATGAAAAAAATCTCAGGAGAACTGCAGGCCTCTAAGATGGAAAGTTATTGTAATGTAAATTCTATAAAGTCTAATCACTAATTGTGAAATAGAATGTGAAGTCTTGAGTATATGATAGAGTATTGATTTGTTATTAAAAATTTTAAATATCGGCACAAATATGTGTGTTAGCCCACATAATTTCTGACAAAAACTAAAGAGTTCTGTGGGAGCAGAGGAAATGTTTTTCTTAGAGAAAAGGACAGGAAAAGGGGGTCAGAACACATTCTATTTTTCAACATACTTTATTGAAACGCGGCACAAAATATCAATATAGTTGCAAGTAGAGAAGAAAAGAGCAGGCATCTCATAATGTACAACATCGTACCCATCTCTGTGTGTGTACTTTCAGGGAGTGTACACCGCATGTGGCTGTGGGCACTCTGCGTGTACTTATGAAGGACAGAGGTTCACATCCATTGTCCTCCTCAATTGTTGCCCATTTTACTTTTAGGGACAGAGTCTTGCAGTGGACTATGGGTTCACTGGTTCAGCTACACTGGCTGGGCATGAGCCCGGCAAACTTTGCATATCCGCTCTCCCCTAGTGCTGAGATTGTAAGCACTTTTGCCACTCCTGGCTTTTTGTTATTGAGTGCTGGAGACCTGCACTCAGCCCTTGATGTTTGCTTAGTAAAAACCTTACTGACTGCACCATCTCTGGTTCTTTGTAACAGCAAGTGCTCATATAGGAAATAACTAAGGGT
Source organism: Micromys minutus (assembly GCF_963924665.1). Lineage (NCBI taxonomy): Eukaryota > Metazoa > Chordata > Mammalia > Rodentia > Muridae > Micromys > Micromys minutus. The sequence goes on along the minus strand of NC_137960.1, from coordinate 43,099,805 downwards.
GGAAATTCTCAGAGGACTTCCTACAAACAGCAGTCTCTGAGGATATATATAGATGAAGTCACGAGAGGACCTTGTTGGTAGAACGTGAAAGTGCAGGTTTGAACTCAAATGCTAGTAGACATGATGATAATGTTTGCTTGTAATTAATATGTAAATAGACACCTCTCATAAATTACCCTTTAAAAGTTATAGTTGGAGTGTGGCGGAAAGCATTTTAGGCAAAATATTATTCTCATATAAGTAGTTATTATTATATTGTCATCATACAAAAAAATCCCAAATTAATCTTTCAAAAGTTGATGAAAATATGTATTCATCCATCATACAGATGTTCATTAAATTTCACTAAATGGGTTATATAAAACATTGTTCAGGATTTGGAAACTATCTTGTTATTCCTTTTCTTCTTCTCAAGCATTTTTGTCTTACATTTATTTTTAGTCTAAAGACAAGACCTTTTGTGAAGACAAGCTAATAACTTACTAGCAGCTGTAAGTGATCGGTTTAATTCCTGGAGATGCTCTAGCCAATGATATTTGAGAATAATATGAAACCTTTGTAGTCCATTACCATTTTGCATCATGCTATCAAGTACTTTTAAACAATTGGAACCAGAGAATGGCAACATATATAAGATGAATCGAACTCCTTACTCTTGGGGTTACAGGGTAAATGTGGTTGAGTGTTAAGTAAGTCTGTTATCTTTTTTACACAGCATTCTTTGGCATTTTCCTGTGAGCCAACAGATAAAGGAAGCCATTGAATGGGCCTTTTGACAGACTTTTCCCTTATACCTGTCAGATTTACCCAAAGAAAACTCCACTCCAGTTACAAGGGACATTTTAACCAGGGCTTTTGAAGAAGACATGATTCCTGTTTCAGAAGGCCTTATTCCAGTCATGGCTATTACCCATAGTGGAGGCACTGATTTTAAGCAAGCCGAGCTTGTATGAACTTCAGATATCTTTATCTGCAGAGAAGAGTTGACTCTGGAAACACAGCTATACAGAAATCAACTTCAACCAGGTATAAAGAAGGAAGAACTTTCTTTAGCTATTGAGTTAAAAGCTTGTGATTGACAGTTGCAAGGGTGGTTCCTATCTATACTTGACTATAATTGTTTTGAAAAAGGAAAGTTCTGTGGTTGGTTTAAGTTGTAAGCACCATATTTACATATTACATACCCTTACTAGTTACATATCTGTGCTGTGTGGTCCACTATTCCAGTCAGCAAGGTGAACTTTTTTGCAAGTCAACACTGGCTCCAAGCGAAGACTTTCTCCCAAGTGGCATTTGCCTACTTGTGGTCTTTACTCTGAGCCAACTGGGCTGGGCTGCGGTTCAAAGCATTGCAGGCAATGGCAGTAACAGTAGAGCTGTGATGAGAGAGAATCATCCCACCCTAGGCGTCATCACAAAGAATGACAGCCAGAACAGAGACAGTGAAGGGCAGAGGTAGCCGAGAAAATAAAAGGTGGTAGAGACATAAGGATGTTAGCAGAAGGCTAAACAGATGAATGATGTAGTCACAGTCTACTCATAAATAGACATCAAGTCGCAGGACTTGTAACTCTAGCCAGTATTAAAGCCTGGGTATCTCCACACAGAAGAGAGCTTGGACACTCCAGTCCTGGCCACAGTCTGCAGCTGCCAACACTCTCTGTTGCCTGCTACAAGGCATGGGTCTCTAATGGTAATGTGAGGTTACTAACAACTAAGTCAAGGGTAATAAGTCTGTGACCCAAGCACCTACAGCTGTAGGTGTTTGGTCTCCAGAATCTGGGGCTATAAATCTCTGGTGATATCAACCCATTGATCTGGTAGTCTAACCCATAGGTCATTTGTATTTCAAGCTTGGAAGGCTATCCTCAAGGAAGCCACCATTTGTGTATTCCTGATTTCCACCCAGACAGAGATAAAGAACCCTACCCCATTGATTAGTAATAGAAAGGTTTAATATTTAATGAACACCTAGATATTTTGTATGTGTATATATGCTTGTAGACATCAAAGGGTCATTTGTAGAGTTGGATTTTACTCCACAGTGTGGGTTATATGTATGGAACTCTATTCACAGAGGCATTTCAATGGTGCTAGAGTTTGTCTTCTTCTTCTTCTCCACCTTCTTCTCCTCCTTCTTCTTCCTCTTTTTCTTCCTCATCTTATTCTTTTTCTTTAATCCATCTTCCTTTCCCTTTTTGAGAGAATCAGTTTGCTCTCCTTTCATTTGTGTTGCTGTGATAAATTACCTGAACTAAAATGAATTTATGGGAGCAAATAATTTATTTCAGCTTACAGTTCCACCTTTTATAATCCCACCTCACAGTTCATCATTGTGAATAATTAAGGTAGGAACACAAGGTAGAGTTTGAAGGCAGGCTCTCTTGCTGTTTCACACAGAATTACCTCCAACCAAGAATCACATTTGCTGCCAAGAAAAGTATAGCAGGAACCAAAAATGCTGCTTGCTATGTGGCTTATACCAAGCTAGCTTATACATTTCATGATAACCTGCCTAGGCAAGGTACCATGCACAGTGGTATGGTCCTTCCTACATCAATTAACAATCAGGATAATTCCCCACAGAAGACACACAGGCCAATAAGGTCAAACAAACTCCTTTACTCGGGCTCTTAATTGAATTGATGTTTAACATTTGGGGAGTTCTCCCACTTCAAGACCCTCTTATGTGAGAAGGAGCCCTTGCTGGTTACTGATAGTGTTTTTCTTTTGTGGAATTTAAGCAAGTGATGAATGAGACACAGACTCCTAAAGAATAAAATTAGAGAGCTCCCCCAGAACCCCCAAATCTAGAACAAAGGGAGCATCAGAAGAAAACAGTAGCATAACCTAACACATAGCCTGTGACCTTTCCACCTTGGAGGAAGTATCAGAGGTTCTTCTTGGGTCACACAGTCCGTGCAGCGATCACAGTGCTTCCTTGATTTCCAAGATCGTCACATTTTTAGAACTCCCAAGTTATGTGTTTTGTAACTGGTTTGATTAGGTGTCATTCACACTACAGATGCTCCTGTATGTTCATATGCACAAGACCTTGGGAAATTGTATCATTGGCTTATAGAAAGGTACTGTGGTCCACAGGGGTGCCCCCAGTAAGAAATTCTGTATCATCTGCACTCCCAGTGCACAGATGCTGTTGCTGTGGAGAAACATCCACATCAAAGACTTTAATCCATGATTTGGGATGCCTCAACTGGAAACATGAAAAAGCTCTTCAAATGTCTTCACCTATTTATATTGTTTGTATTTTTCAATTTTATGTATGATGTACAACCCCAAGTAAATCTGAATGGGTTTTCTTAGTATGTTTGTAATAGAAAAGTCTCAGAGATAGAAAAGAATGCCACAATTTAATTGGCAGCCTTTGAATCTTTCTGAGTGGTATGTAAAATAATGATGTGTTTTATAAGAAATGATATCCCAGATTTGATGAAATACCAAAAACCTGTCCTCTGCCAGGAGTAAAAGTCAGCCCTTTTCACAGCGTGACATTGTAATGGAACACAGACCTTATAGAAAGAGGCCAAGGAATCTCCCCTAAAGTAATGTTTTATGGGCTTTGTGCAAAATGCCTAGCAGAGTGCCTGGCAGTTATGGTGCCTTGGGGACCCATCCCACGAATTGTTTCCCACAGCCAGTTCTGAACTCTGATCTTCCTGCGCACTGCATGCAGGCATACTGGGAACTTGACAGTTACAAGGAATATTTGTGGAACGAATGTATTTCTAAACTTTCCAATTAGTTTGCACATCAGGCAGGCTACTCCGATGCTTAAATTTCTCTTTCAGAATAATAAATTTATTTGTTTATACATTGCCTTTTGAAACTTGTATCTCAGATACATTTCATATATTTGCTGATTTTTAATAAACATTTAAGTAGTAGAGTCTGACTTCACAGAATTAAGTGAGTGGTCTAACATTGTCACAAAGGTAAGTGGCACAGTTTAGATTATAATTTAGCCATTTCAAAAGCTCGTGTCCTTTATGATATATGCAATTAAATATACTTCCCACCTCAAAAATCACTCTAGATATTGAAACCACAGGGTAAGTTGCTAACAAAAAAAAGGCAGACACAGGACCAAACTATAGAAGGCTCAACTATAAAAATATAAAATAGTATTATTCAAAAGAAAAAAGACAGAACCTTTCACACAATAAATAGGGAACAAAGAGTTAGTGAGTATAAACAACAAAAACTCCTATCTCCATTTAGAAACACTACATATATATTAATGGAAGTTTAATTGCCAGGGCTTTTAAAAACAATGGTTTTTGTGAAAGAGCAGGGCACAGTTTCAGCACTTACAGAATTTCCTTATAAGGAGCTCATTGCCTATATGTTTCCAATTTATTTGTGAAGATGAAAGATATTTCGCCAGATCTAGACCAGTTACAGAATTGAGTATGACAAAGACCCATGTAATCCTACTGGCTAGAACATGGGCTAATAGCTCTGATGTATGGTGTGTGATCGTTACAGTTAAACACCTAAGTCAGGCTCTGGAAAGTAGTTTCATTTGAGTCTCACAAAATGAATTTTTTAATGCTAAAATAATCTCAGGAACAAGACTTTCATTCCTGTGTCTTGCAAGAGAGAGAGGGAGGGGGACCAGGAGGGGGAGGAGAGAGAGAGAAAAGAAAGAAAAAAATCATAAGAACAGATCTCTTAAAAATGATAAATTACTTAACAATCTGTCATGATGTGGTAGCAATGTAGGGAAAATTGGAAATTTTCAGTCTATGTAATTATATTTTTCAAATGTACTACTTTCAGCTAAAGTAACTGAAATTAAATAAGTTTGTTAGATATGATCTTTAAGTTTCTAATATAGCCATCATAAAGACAAAGTATTCTGTTTTCTTGTTGATAAAATATTACATTACAAATTAAAAGACAGGTTTCTGTGTACTTTAACATGGGAAATAGCCTAGCTCCTAGAACAAATAGATCTTAAATGCTACATACAGCCGTTCCTGGATTGACATGTCGTTATGATTCTTGAGAATTCCCTGTCTGATACTAATACTTTTAAGCAAAGAAAAAGAAAATATTTCTTTTGTATTGTGTTTTGCTTTGGGGATGAGTTGGGTGTAACTTAAAATTGACAAGGTCAATCAGACTCTTCAGCCTATGTAGTAGAATATAGATCAGTATGTGAAAGTTATAGCTATTTGGTTTGCTTAGAAACATTCTTTTTTACATCAAATTATATGTTTATGATATGTTTTAAGTTATGCTTTTAAAATTTAACCAATCAATTAGTTGTAGTATTGGGGATGAAACCCAGTGCCTTTCACAGTGGTACACCAACCTACATTTCTATTCTTACACTAAATTTTCATTCTACACATTTTAAAGATATTGGAAACAGTAGGAGAAAGAAGATAAAATGTCAAGGAATTGAATAAAATATTTGGTGTATATAAAGGCTCTCTCACATAAGGGAAAATACAAATTAAAACTTTTCATCTTCATTATGAATGGTATTTTTATCCAATTGGAAAAGTAAAGAATAAGCAATGAAGATGGGCCTCTGGAAAGGGAGATTTCAAAATGGTATAGCCTCCTGGAATAGCTGCAGGACAGGGGGCTGGATTTTCTACTTTTCTCACTGACAAAACTAAATACCTAACAAGAAACAAGACAAGGGACAAAGATTGATCTTGCTTGCATCTGAGATGATGTGGTCCACTGTATGAGTAAGGCACGGTACAGTGTGACTGTGAAGAGGCTGTTCTCACCTCAGCCGATCAGGGGACTGAGTGGGGCAAAGAACTGGACTAGGCTGGAATCTCTCAAAGACATCTCCAGGATTAATTTCTTTCAGTTAGTGCCTTTCTTCTAAAGTCCCACAGCCTCCCAGAACACTGCCACAACCTAGGGACCAGTTTTAACATGTGAGCTTATAGGGTACATTCTACATCCAAACCGTGAGAGGGACATATACAGTGTCTCAGTTTAGTGTAGTTACCTCTTTACTACTCTGATGAGACACCACAACCCAGACAACTAATTAAAGGAAGAGTTTACTGGGGCTGTCAGTTTCAGAAGGTGAGTCCATATCTGTCATGGCAGGGAGTATGGCAGCAGGCAGCAGGCAGCAGGCAGCAGGCAGCAGGCAGCAGGCAGGCAGCAGGCATCAGGCAGCAGGCATCAGGCAGCAGGCAGCAGGCAGCAGGCAGCAGGCAGCAGGCAGCAGGCAGCAGGCAGCAGGCAGCAGGCAGCAGGCAGCAGGCATCAGGCAGCAGGCAGCAGGCAGACAGCAGGCATCAGGCAGCAGGCATCAGGCAGCAGGCAGCAGGCAGCAGGCAGCAGGCAGCAGGCAGGCAGCAGGCAGCAGGCAGCAGGCAGCAGGCAGGCAGGCAGCAGGCAGCAGGCAGCAGGCAGCAGGCAGGCAGCAGGCAGCAGGCAGCAGGCAGCAGGCAGGCAGGCAGCAGGCAGCAGGCAGCAGGCAGCAGGCAGCAGGCAGCAGGCAGACAGCAGGCATCAGGCAGCAGGCATCAGGCAGCAGGCAGCAGGCAGCAGGCAGCAGGCAGCAGGCAGCAGGCAGCAGGCAGGCAGCAGGCATCAGGCAGCAGGCAGCAGGCAGACAGCAGGCAGCAGGCAGCAGGCAGGCAGCAGGCATCAGGCAGCAGGCAGCAGGCAGACAGCAGGCATCAGGCAGCAGGCAGCAGGCAGCAGGCAGCAGGCAGCAGGCAGCAGGCAGCAGGCAGGCAGGCAGCAGGCAGGCAGGCAGCAGGCAGCAGGCAGCAGGCAGCAGGCAGGCAGGCAGGCAGGCAGGCAGGCAGGCAGCAGGCAGCAGGCAGGCAGGCAGCAGGCAGGCAGCAGGCAGCAGGCAGGCAGGCAGGCAGCAGGCAGCAGGCAGGCAGCAGGCAGCAGGCAGCAGGCAGCAGGCAGCAGGCAGCAGGCAGCAGGCAGCAGGCAGCAGGCAGGCAGCAGGCAGCAGGCAGGCTCTGAGGTAGCAGCTGAGAGCTGATATTTGATTTACAAGCAATGGTGGAAGGAACGGGGGAGAACCAACTGGCAAAAGTATGGGCTTTATTTTTTTTTTCTTATCACCTTTTTTTTTTTCTTTTTTAAAGAGAGATACATGTACAGATTGTTAAAAGCATTTTGACATAAAACTATATGAATATATTTTTGTACTTTATTTTTCTAAAGGTTTGATAGTATGCATTGAAATCTTCCTAGTTACCATAAGCATAAAGTACATATAAAACAAAATGTACCATAGAAATAGTAAAAGTTTTCTTGGTGTGTATAGATTAAAGATAATTATTTTAAAATACCAAAAATTGCCACAAGGCTATATTCTTAGCTCTTAGTTATTAGTTATTAATCATTAGTTATTAATGATTTAAGGACTAGGTGTACCCCACTCTGAGTGGGTGCTGTACACTTGTTGTTGGTGTTGTTGTTTTTTATCCCCCTATGGACTGAGGCTTCCACTTTTTGGCCTTTCCTTTTTTGAGCTTCTTATAGTCTGTGAGTTGTTTCTGGAGTGTTCAGAGCTTTCTGGGTCTAGTATCCAATTATCAGTGACTGCATATTATGTCTGTTCTTTTGTGACTAGGTTATCTCACTCAGGAAGATATTCTCTAGATGCATCCATTTTCCTAGGAATTTCATAAAGTCATTGTTTCTAGTAGCTGAATAATACCCTATTGTGTAAATATACCACAATTTTTGTATCCATTCATTTACTGAAGGGCATCTGGGTTTTTTCCAGCTTCTGCCTATTATAAATAAGGCTGCTATGAACATGGTGGAACATGTGTCCTTATTGTATGTTGGAGCATCTTTGGGGTATATGCCCAGAAGTGGAATAACTGGATCTTCAGGTAGAACTATGTCCAGTAACTATGTCTTAGGAACTGCCAGACTGATTTCCAGAGTGATTGTACCAGCTTAGAACGCTACCAACAGTGGAGGATTTCTCCTCTTTCTCCACATCCTCACCAGCATCTGCTATCACCTGAATTTTTGATCATAGCTATTCTGGTGTGAGTTGGAATCTCAGGGTTGTTTTGATTTGCATTTTCTGATGACTAAGGATGTCAACTGGTAGAAAGCATGTAGAAGAATGAAAATAGACCCTTTCTTATCTTCTTGTACAAAGCTCAACTGCAAGTGGATCAAAGATCTCCACATTAAATCAGGTATACTGAAACCATTCGAAGAGAAAGTGGGGAAAACCTTAGAACATATAGGCACAGGGGAAATTTTCCTGAACATAACACCAATGGCTTGTGCTCTAAGATCAAGAATCGAGAAATGAGACTTAATGAGATTGCAAAGTTTCTGTAAGGCTAAGGACACTGTCAAGAAAACAAAACTGCAGCCAACATATTGGGAAAAGATCTTTACCAACCCCACATCTGATAGAGGTTTAATATCCAATATATACAGAGGACTCAGAAGTTAGACACCAGAGAATCAAACAACCCTATTAAGAATGGGGTACAGAACTAAATAAAAAATTCTCAATTGAGGAATATTGAATGGCTGAGAAGCATCTAAGGGCTTTTAAATATCAAAGCCAACTCACTTTCTGAACAAGACCACACTATCTAATCCCTCCCAAACAGTTCTAGCAATTGGGGATCAATTGAAAATTACAGGGAGCATTCTCATTCCAATCACCACATACAGAAACACCAAGATTATAGTCAATGTTGGTGTTGAAGGTAGAGTATAGGATTAGAAATTGCCTTATTAGAAAATACAGGAGGTACTTGTGGTGTTGTAGCACATGCCTTTAATCCTATTCCTTGTGAGGAGGTGGCAGATGGATCTCTGAGTTCAACGCTAGCCTGGTCTACCGAATGTGTTCTAGGACAGCCAGGGCTACACAGAATTACCTCATTATGAAAAACTAAAATAAGAAAAAAGACTGGAAATGCCCAAGGTTGAGATTGTTCGGTCTTTTGGAATAGCATCAGAGGGGAAAAGATGCTTTTTTGGTTTTAAAATTTAAGTATACATTTCAATGATAAGCAAATGAAAACAATAGATGTAGCAGACTATCAGAAAGATGGCTGAGGCTGGGCTTGTGGCTTAGCAAATAGAGAGATTGCCTGGAATTCATGAAATACTGGTCTTATTCCCTACACTGTATAAATGAGGGATGGGCATACATGTTTAGTCCAGAATTTGTGAGGTAGAGGCAGGAAGATAAAACATCCAGGATCATCTTTGCTGACGTAGTGACTTTGAGGTAGTGACTTTGAGGCTATCTTGTGTTGTGTGAGACCCTATCTAAATTAAAAGATGAGTTAATTTCTGAAAAATTGATAATTGAAATCATATTTTACTTCTGAGATTTACTATGATTGCAATGGCCACTTTCAAATGGAACTTTTTATGCTTTTACAGTTTAAAATGTAATTTGATCTATTTAAATTCACAACAAAGGGTAAAATTCTGGGACAAAAATGTAAAGAAAGTTCCTGAATGGAGCATTCTGTACACCTGCCTGGCTAAGGACACTTTACAGGTACAACGCTCACAGTCAAGAGTGAGTCACAAGATATGACACCTTCTTAGCACATAAATTAGGATAAGTAAAAGAAACAGCATGTAATATGATGAAGATAAAAAATCCTTATTTCTGTATAGATACAATATATTATTAGTTCAGTAAAAGGACTTGAAAGGAACAACAAACTTCATCTCACATAAAATGCAAAACTTGATCTTTGAATTCTATCCATTTTAGTCAAGATCCAAACAGAACTTATGAGTAACTTAAAAACTTGGTTCTATAATTGATATAAGGAAGATAAAGGACTTTGAGTAGAAAAAATAAAAAGAGTCACGACCAAGTGCAAATAAAGAAGTATTGTAAAACATATTGCTTAAAAATAACACTGGTTTGGGAAACACTCAGATAGGTAGACAATGGAACAGGATAAATTTGAGAAAACGGAAAAATACAAATGCCTGAGATAACATTCTTAACATAAGGGAGAGAAAAAATAGGTTACACATGAAAGAAAACAACTTGACATGGTACTTTACACTGCATTTAAAGAGGAAAAGAGACTTGGACCAGCAGATAACATGGGGCACAGGCCTGGGGAGGCTGTGGGTGAGCACTCAGAACACTGACAGTGCTTGGAGGCGGTGCTTGTGGCAAAAGTTCCTTTCCGCTCACAGTAAGGGAGTATCCAGATCTGTCTGCCTGGAAAGGCTTTTCTGGTGGACCTGTCACCAAGAAGCTCTTCCATCTAGACCAGCAGGTAACCTGGGGCACAGACCTAGTGAGGTTGTGCAGTGAGTACCCAGAGCACAGAGAGCACTTGGAGGCGGTGCCTAGGACTATGTCACAGAGAATCCATGATCTGCCTGGGGAAGGCTGTTCTGGAATATCACTTCCAGGGTGCTTTTACACCTGGACCAGAGGTGAACCTGACACAAAGGCCCAGGGAGGGCACACCGTGAGTTCTCAGTGAGCAGAGAGTGCTGTACTCACTGGAAAAGGATCCTTTTTGTCCTGGAGAAAGAGCCAGGTCCCCACCACTAGTATCAGGTCAGTGGGCAAAGGGCCGAGCTCCCAGAGCAGCCTCACAAGAGCTCCCCGACCTGAGCCCACAAAGACAACTGAGTACCTGCCACCAGAACTCACTGCTCACCCACAATAAGCCAAACACTCAAGCAATTTTTTTCCTAACCCCACGGGCCCTCAGATCCATGGGAGAGACAGGTGCCAGTCATTGACAACAAGACCACATATAATCACAGACAACAAGATGGCAAGAGGAAAGCAAAAGAACTTAAGCAATGGAAACCAAGACAACCTGGCAACATCAGAACCCAGCTCTCCCACCACAGCAAGCAGTGGATTGCCAAACACTCCAGAAAAAGAAGACTCAGACCTGAAATCATTCCTCAACATGATGATGGAGATCTTTGAGAAGAGCATGAGTAACTCCCTTAAATAAGTACGGGAGGACAACGATAAACAATTAGAAACTTTTAAAGAGAAAACACAAAAATCACTCAGAGAACTCAAAGAACTACAGGAAAACACATCCAAAGAGATGAAGGAATTGAAAATGGAAATAGAAACAATAAGGAAAACACAAAAAGAGACAACCCTGGAGATGGAAAACTTAAAAAAGAAATCAGGAGTCACAGATGCAAACATCTCCAACAGACTACAAGATATGGAATAGAAAATCTCAGGGGCCTAAGACAACGTTGAAAATATAGACAAACCATTCAGAGAAGAGGCAAAAACCAAAAAGCTCCTAACCAAAAATGTCCAGGAGATCCAGGACACAATGAGAAGACCAAACCTAAGGATAATAGGAATAGAAGAGGGCAAAGAATATCAATTAAGAGGCACAGTAAATGTCTTCAACAAAATTGTAGAAGAAACCCTCCCCACCCTTAAGAATGAAATGACCATGAGCATAAAAGAAGCCTACAGAACTCCAAATAGTTTGGACCAGAAAAGAAAAATTTCCCGGACACATAATAGTCAAAAGGCCAAGTGTTCAAAACAAAGTCTTCTAAGAGGCCCTCAGTTAAAATCAAATATATTCTCTACCATGCTTAGATTCTAAGAAAATTGAGAAATAAGAGAAAAAAATATTGCTAGGCATTTGTGGCCCACACCTTTAATCTCAGCCTTCTGAGAGGCAAAGATAGGTGGATTTCTGTGAGTGCAAGGCCAACCTAGACTACAACTCACATTCCAGGACAGCCAGGGCTGTTGCACAGAGAAACTCTGTGTCAAAAAATACCACCACCGCCATTACCACCACCACCACCACCAACAACAATCAACCATCCAACCAACCAACCCAAAATCCTCCAAACAAAAACTAAAGCGAGAATGGACTGTCTAATTGTTATGTTCATTACTGACAGCAACATTCTAGAGGACATTAAAGTGTCATGTTGGTGGAAAAACATGAGAACACACAATTTACAGTTTACTGTCACATGCAAATCAAAAACTATACACAGCAAGCATTGGACTACTAGGATTTTTTTAACGGATGTAGACTGATGAAAATACATGGATGGTGGGTTTGAGAAGAAATTACACACATTGTGAGGCTAGTTTATGTCTATGGAGTTTTAGATTTATTTATTTATTTTGGTAAAAGAGATTTACATAGATACAGGGAAACAGTGTGATTTGAAGTGATGTCAGTAGACAACCCCTGTCCTTACCAAGAAAGCAACAAGAATGTAGAAACCACAGCACAGCAGTGTTTTAATATATATGGCCAAAAACACCAGACAAGAAGAAAATAAAAACTTGGCAATTAGGTCAGACTTCCAATATGGACAAGGTATTTGGGGACATTCTAATGCCTAGAGTGTTGGGAACAATGGTTCCTTCTCTGTTTATAGAAATCAAAGTTTAGTGGGAGTTTGCCCTTAGCTGGAAGATGTAGCTTTTGGTTGACCTGGGGGAGCAAACAGAAATCATTCTCATAACTTTAGAGTCCTTTGAATGTCGGGTTATACTTTTCCGTGTGCACTCTATTCATCTAGTTATCCTCTGCCATTTCTCACTAGTGATGGAGATGGTGTGTTAAGTCAGTTCCTCTCCCAGAACTAGAACAGGAAAACAAACGGCTTTTCTTATCTGTGTTGCATAAATATCACAAAAAAAGAAAGAAAGAAAAAGAAAAATCCACTAGCGAACTGTGTATCTCCTTTCGTGGAGCTGGGTTGGTGATCCAGCCAGGGCGGGGCGAGTTAGACATGGCTTAGGACATTGCTGAGGCCAAGGCTGTGAGGGGCTGCTAAACTGCACAGAGTGCCATTTCCAAAGTCTCTTTCTGCCCCATGGCGACAGATGGCCTTTCTTCTGCTTGTGTGTGAAAGGGGGTGGGGAGTGGCCATAACAATAAGCAGCAGTAGCCACTTGACAGCTCCCTGCTGCCAGGAATTTGCATGGCGGGCCGCTTGCTGCCATCTGGAGAACTTCAGCTCATTGAGGAAGAACCCTTGTCTCCCCCTGCATGCGCCCTCATGGATGCTGGGATGTGGAATCTGGACTCTCAGGGAAAGCAGAGAGCAAGAAGCAAATCCCGGTGAGGCTTCTGCTGCGCTGGGGAAGTGGGACTGGACTCTCATGCTGAGTTGGGCTGAGGGTGTGCCCACAGGTCTGGCACTTAAGAATGGTTCAGGTGTCAGCTGCAGTGTTGCCTTTGCAACATGGGTTTGTTTATCCACCAGGAGTTAGTGAGGGACATGTGGACTGGAAAAGAGAAAATCCAAACGTGTAACCCCTTTCCCATGACCTCCGGAGGAGAGTTCAGCGAGGCAAAAGACTGACCATACACCCCAGGGATGCTTTGCTCAGACCACAGTGCTGTGCTTTATAAACACATGTGCAACCCATTTAATTAAACACATAACAGCTGCTGAGATGTTTGTGCCTTTAAAAAGCAAAATATATCTTCAGCACATTTTTAAAAATTCAGTTTTATATTCAAGATACCAATGTAGAACCAAGTGGTCTCTAGAAAATAAAAAATTCTCTAAAATGTGTTCAGTGGATATTTAAAATTTACTGGGATCAAAAAGGCAGCTCTAATAAAATGATATTTTGCTGGGAGAATGCATCCTATCGCTAAAAAGAATTAACAGCAGCAGCCAAGGTGTTATATTCAATAGATAATCTCAAAGCTTTATAAACTCTCTAGTCTTCCAGAATCTCTATCACGGAAAACAAACAAACAAACACAAAAACAAATAACAACAGGACAAAACAAACAAGCAAAACACAATAAAGTTCCACATGGGAGAAAAAAAGAGACATGCTCCTATATGTATTAATTATGGGCTAATTAAATAAATGAGAATAAATTTCTGTTTACTGATGGTGTACTGGGATTTTCAGGTGGAAACTATATTATTTCTTTTATCATCCCAGTTGCTAACCCAACTCCACTATGAAGGAGGTGGCAGTTTTTCAGCTGGAGTAGTTACAAGGAACACAGGTTAACTGAGGAACCTAATCCCGCAGGGGTGTTTGCAAGTGGCATCTGGAATCTAAGAGGTAAACCATCACAAGGAGACCAGCAAGTTCTCAGCAGCAGCCATTTCTGGTCCTCATCCAGAGAATCTGGATGTCTTGGTGCCCCATTCTTCCAAAATGCTAAACTCTCTGCAGCTAGAGTTTAGGATAGTGTCAGGTGAGATTTTGGACCCCAGAAAGATGGCAAACTTAAGTACAGCATTTTCAAGTAATTAAGGCAGTTTTCTAAGCAGCTGAAAGTTATGTCTGCATAGACTTGTTTATAGTTACACTGCATTATTTCAGAGAAGGTGAACTCATTTCTGTGTGGTGGCTCAATCTTGAAATGTGCACTTATTTAACCCCCCCCCCTTTTTTTGAGATGATGTAGTCTTGGCTGGAACTTGTATGTTGACTAGGTTGGTCTCACACTCACAGAGCTCTGTCTGCCTCTGCCTCTAGAAAGCTAAGATTAAAAGAATATGCCATCGTAGCCTGCAAGTTCATGCTTTTGAGTTAGGCCAGGCATAGTGGCACACATCTTTAATCCTAGTACTTTGGAGGCAGGCAGATCTCTGTGAGTTTGGGGTTTGAGGCCACATACTAATCCATAGGCAAGCTAGAGTTACATAGAGATGACTTGTCTCAAACAAACAAACCTTTTAAATGCAATTTGTCTTAGTTTTTAGGTACTGTTAATGACTTTATTTGGTATTGATGAGACTTATAAAAATAATTGTGCACACCAATTATAAAATAGTGCTCTATCATAGTATTTCATGAGCCGTTCAGGTTTATGAGAAGAAGGTCTAGTGTTTGGATGTACAGAGAGGCACCCAGGGTGTGGCATTTAAGGCTTAGTCTGGTACAAGTATGAGCCAGACTGAAACTCCTTGAACTCCTCGAATTGTACATTCTACAAAAGGTTCACCAATGGCTTAAAACCCTAGCTACTTTCTGAACCTGAATTACTAGATGAATGGTTACCATGAGAACCATTTTCAAACCATATTGCTACCCAAGAATACACATGGAATTAGGGTGCTAGTTCTTCAAGTATATTTATGAGTCTTCACTCTGCAAAGATCTTATGTGGCAGAAAGGGGAACCTATTTCTTCACAGAAAAGAAAGGAAAGGTAAGGTCTCAGTCCTGGCAATAGTTACCCCATGGGATAAAATAGCATTTATATAGGTTTCTTCCTTTAGAAAACATATTGATAGACCATCCTTAAAAATTATTTCTTTATTCTGTACAATTTCATAAACTGTTAAATAACTTTTCAGGTTTCTTCTCCCAGTATTTGAGTTTCCTAAAGAGGCTCAGATGTTTCTCCTTTCTAAATACTCGCAGCCCTTTCCAGATTCATGATTGAACATTTTTACATTCAGTAGGGGAAAACATGAACCTATTATTATAATGTTCCTATATCTCATGTTCTCACACACAGGTAACAAATACAGACATAATTAAGGACATAATGCTTTTAGTCACTTTTACATGCTTTCCCAGTTTGAAAGATTTGACACACTCACAGAAGTGTTTTGCTTTCTGCCTCACTGGGCGGTACTTTCTCTTTGATATGTGAGGAAGATGAGGAGGGCAATGAGATATATCTCTTGAGCCAGGAAAGTAGGGAAAATCATAATTTTAAGAAAGAAATGGTGGCGGTGTGTTTAAATAGATTACATTTCATCTGGCTGCTCTTAATTACAGCCACCCGCCCACAAGCTGTTGCAAAGGTCCCCTGGAGACGACTACCAAGCTATTTATGGGCTCTTCGGGGAGAAGCTATGAGAATGTCTTTTTCATGCTATTCTCTTTAAACTTTCATTTTTAATAGCCCACAATTAGCTTCCTGGAATGAGGATATATATTGGGCTAAATATGCAGGGGTCATAATTTTCTGACCTACTTCCTTCTTCACGTCCAAATATGTGGAAGGAATTCATTCCAGATCCTGTTTGTCTGCTGTGCTAATTCACGATGACATCTTCTCAGATCTCTTGAGTTCAAAGCATCCTGAGATTTTTAAAGTAGCAATTTCCTATTTGAAGGAATCCATTACCGTGCCAACGGGAATATTGGTGGAGTGGAATTGTCATGAAGAAAGTTTAGCTCTGGCATAAACACACAGAGCAAAGGTAGATGACATTTTAGTGTGAAGAGAAGGAATTAGATTGATAAGGGAAGCTGAGCATATCTCTCTTGAAGAATGTCCTTTAATGGTAGGATTGATTTTGTTAGTTTTCTCAATCTGCAGATTACCATGAGGGTTTTATGTTTCTCAGAAAATCCTAACTGGTAGTCCCATTTGCTTGTGGTTCCCTTCCAAATAAGAAATATCTTGGGATTTTTGTTGTTGTTTTGATCTTTGCTTTTTGTTGTTGTTGTTGTTGTTTTGCTATATTTTAGAGTAAAATTCTGTATCTTCCTCTTGGCCCCATATGTCCGTTTGAGAAATGGAGGGCTTCTAAGATCTCTCCAATGGCCTTTGTGCTTGCCAGAGGGCAGCATGTAGCACTCTCCCATCTGGCATGCAAGTTGCCACTTGGCTGCCACCTGTGTTGTGCTGAGGACTCTTGTCACTCCTCCACCATTCCGGGCTGTGGGACTTGAGTCCCTTCAGAGTTCTCCTGCCTGCTACTTCTCCAGTGTCAGATGTTGGGGTGGGAACACATAGAGAGCCAAGCATTTGCTATTACCAGTTTGGCAGAGATTCAAATTCTTCCCCATCAGCAAATTATAAGAATATTGGTGATGCCTGACCCCAAGTACAATCTACAAGCAAATCCCCTTCCTCCCCTCACCCCCTCTTCACAGTTCTCTTCCTGTTATTGAAACCACCTCAGTTTGATTCTTTGCCCTTTTTTGGTATACTATCCTGTTAGACTCATATTGTCCAGGAAGTTTCCCATCCCCACTCCTTTCTGAAGAGGTGTGTGTGTGTTTCCTTTAATAAAGAGGAGAGTTGATTCATGCTGTCTTTAATCATCTATGCTTCAGTGCTTGCTGAAGTGCTGTTGGTGTTTGCGCATGGAAACACTTGCCTATCAAGCTATTGCAGTCTGAGAACCAAAATGGAGCCAGTAGACCCAATATACACAAAGACTACCATGAAAATAGCCTGAGTATGTGAATATCTTTGATCACCATAATGAACAGTGAATAGCTTAAGAATTCTAAACTCATGTTAGTTTTTTACTTAGAAATGACCTTAGTGTTATTCATTTATTTTACAAATAGTGAAGCTGAAGGAATCCCATACCTTGGTTACATATTGTTATAAGCTGCCGCTGTTCGAGTAAATTGATGCTCTATTGAAATACATGCCAAACATTTATTGCTATAAGTATTTGGATACACACACACACACACACACACACACACACATATATATACCTATGAATACACACACACACACACATATACCTATGAGTACACACACACACACACATATACCTATGAATACAAACACACACACACACACACACACACATATATATATATATATATATATATATATATATATATATATATGTAGTTTATAACATACCCCCCTTCAGTCTTGGTAACCTTAGGACCAAATCATTTCATTTGAATAAGAACGCATGGATGCAGAGAGATGCCTTCTTAGTCACAGGCTTGAGATATCTTACACACCAAGAAAATGCTAATTCTTAGTCCTTGAAAGTTCATTCCAATAGCTTTAGACAAAAAATGTTCTACATAGATATAACTATTGACTTATCTAACATGTACTAACTGTGTATTTCTCTTAAAAAATGTCAAATACTAGGTGTTAGGGATGCACTAAGAAGAAAAACAAGATTCTCGATGTCTAAAATGAGTGGCTTGTGTTTTGATTTAATTGGCCAATAAATATGATCTTAACATAAGTCCAATTTTATTTTGCTTCTTTCTATTCATTTGAGTTTTACTATTTTGTAACAATCACCCTTATAAAGTGTTTGTCTAATATACCCAAGTATGTTAGTGAGAAGGCAATTGGCTGTGAGTGAAAGAAACGTTAATTAGATTCAAGGTGGCTACAATAATAA
The DNA here is from genome assembly GCF_963924665.1 of Micromys minutus. Classification (NCBI taxonomy): domain Eukaryota; kingdom Metazoa; phylum Chordata; class Mammalia; order Rodentia; family Muridae; genus Micromys; species Micromys minutus. The sequence goes on along the minus strand of NC_137960.1, from coordinate 43,081,731 downwards.
AAGGAATCTATTGGCTCAGTAGAGAGAGATGCCAGCTGGAGTGTGGCTTCCAGTGTTGTGTAACCAGGGCTCCGGGTCTACTGCTCCCAGACTCCTATGGCTCCGTCCAGTACCAGGCATGTGTCATGCTAGTCCCTGGCAGGCTTCTCTCATGGTTGCAAAATGAAGATGAATTAAAACCAGAGCCTGATGCAGTCTCTCTACTGTGGAGGAGAAAAAGAATATTCTTATCCTAGGATTCCACATAATGTTCTTGAGGTGACTCAGACTAAATTTGATTAGATCACATGTGTCCTGAACCAATTACTGTGACAAAAGGAACAGAATGTATAATTTAACTCAAAATTATTGTGAAGCCTAAAATTGGAGGTGGGAGTAGCATCAGAATTGGTCAAAGCAGTTTAGCTGGAGGAGTAGCAGATACTGGAATCAAATCTGAGTACTGTTTAAAAGTAGGAAATGGATACTAGACATCAGACAGTGAAACAGCAACTGTTCATCAAATAGCTTTTCTGGGTAGAGCTCTCTCGGGTCTTGTGGTGGTGTCAGTTATCACTCACGGAGGTCAGTCAACAACCATCAAGGAAGTGTCCGGACTGAGGAAAGAACACAAGCATAGACACTCAACTCGGAGAGGCCAAGATGTCTGGGAAGGAGCAAATGAAAAGAAACAGAAATTAATTAGCGAAAGAAAAGGACAATTCCCCTTTAAGGCCATGTTAGGTGACTTTCTCCAAAACCAACTTTGTTCACCGATAAAAACTCAAGTGACCTGGGTACCAAAAGCCGCAGCATCCCACTCTGGAGGCGTGAGAGAGCTACTGAGGGACAAGACTTGGGGGTTCAGTTCAAGTTTAAGTTGCCCATCATTTGGAAACACTGTGACAGGAAAAAAACTATAGAATTCCCAGAAGTCCTCATTGTAGAAGGCAGGGGAGGAGGAAGCATTTGGCAGCCGTGATGTGCTAACGGCTCAAAGTAGAACAGGGAACCAGCAGAAGAAGAGGGTCTGTAAATACTCCCATCTTCCACTGGGCTGTTTCCCAAAAGGTCACACTTTCCTAGAGAGAGACCAGTTCGCTCCACGCCAGCGTGGAACCATCTCAACCATTTGAGAACACAACACTCTTACCTCAACGTTCAGGCAAAGTTAAATTTCTCTGAAGACAGAAAACACTACTCAGAGCTTCAAATTCTCTTTTTATGTCATGGTCAAAATAATAATAATAATAAAAAAGATAGTTGTCCACCTAGAACTGACTTCCAGAGAAACAATTTAAACATGCTAAAAAAAAAAAAAAAAAAAAAAAAAAAAACCCAGACAAATACAAATGTTGGCATTGTGTTAGTTGTATGGCATACACAGGGTGGCGAACCATTGCAGTTCTTTGGGCCTTCTTGATTTTGCCTCTCAGAATTCTCTCACAAAGTTTCATAGCCCTGGGCAAAGAAGAAAAGCTGCTCACTTTAAGTTTGGGGGAAGTAACAAGATATTCAGGAATTGATGAGAGAACCGGCATGATTTTACTGAGCACTATAAATGCATGTTGTTTTTTACATTTTAACTTTTTATACTGTATGTGTGGGTGTGGAGGCATATATGTGACATGCACATATGTGTAAGTCAGAAGATCACTTCTATTGCTGGTACCTTGAATCAAACTCAGGTTTCCATGCTTGCTCAGAAAGTGGCTTCCCCACTCAGCAATCCTAAATAATGGAGCATATCTTAACAGCACAAAGGCAAAAGCAAGCAAACAAACAAACAACCCTCAAAAAACAGCTTTGAATATGCAAAATTTCCTGAATATATCACAGATATGAATGCAATTCTAATGAAGACCCAACTGGATTAAAAAGTTAAGTATACCTTAATATTATATAAATAAATATGTCAGTTCAGGTGGGAAAACGAGCTCGTAAACCTGCTGGGCGCAGAGGAGGATATGAGCTCTTTAGCTAAGTGTTGACAGAAACATTGGAAAGGCAGAGATAACTGGCAGATTCTCTATGAATTCAGGCCAGCCTGGTCTTCAAAAAAGAAAAAAAGAAAATGCAATTCAACTAATTACTTACAACATGTAATGGGATATAGTTAGATTCCTACCTTAAACCAACCAGAATAACAGAAGTAGACTGATTTGCTTACATGTAAACAAAGGCGACCTTATCTCTGTCCTTCACAAAGAGAAAAGGAAGAAAAGGAAGGTAAATCAGAACAGACCAACTTTTAAAGTAATATACGAAATAATTTCAAGGAAACATTGAGTTGTTTGATTGCAGACATAAGAATTAAGAGCATTTGTAGGTCTAAAACAAACAGATGCACGCACACCATAAACCACATGCAGCCATTAACTATGCTCAATTAAGTATTTTTATTCAAATCAATTATGACAAGTTTTTATACTCTCGATTCATAAATAGCATTTATAATTCTAAATTACACACATTGCAATGTAGATGAAAGGCATATGCTGGAAATTAAGAAACAACAACCAATCAAAACACTTAAGGAAACATGTTCAACGTTGCTGGTAATTAGAGGAGCAGGAGCTCAGGCATCAATGAGCTGACGTGGCTTGCATGACGCTGATTAGGAATAACTCAGTTCGTAGAGAACACACACAAACACACACAAACACATGGTGCTGCTTGTCCATGCACACCTCAGCTCCTGCTATGCTTCCGATCGGCTGATTTGGGGATGTTTATGAAATTAAATATCTGACAAAACTTAATGGGAATGGAAAAATGAGAAATTCTGTGCTATGCATGAAAAATACTATCTGAAATTAAAATAATAGAGAAAAAGAGAGAAACCATGTGACATTTCAAAAGCATTCAGTATTTGTCTCAATTGTTTGCCTGTTATGTTTAAATCGAGCTGTCCAATTCAGTCTACTCTTAGAAAGAACATTATTTTAAAAGTGTTAATAGGACTGCCTTCAAATGACAAAAGAATGAATGTTAGGATCTCTGTTTGTCTTTCTGTCTCTTTATATAAAGATAAATCTCACCATGTAGCTCAATCTGGCCTTATGTTCATGGTTCTCTGCCTCAGTCTCTCAGTCCTAGGATTATAAGTGTATATATTATGGGAATTTTATACTTTTTTTGGAAACTCTAATGGTGTATTGCTGTACTACTTAACTCTTCCTTATTTAATACTGGTTGAATAAAAGTGAACTCATTAAGTAAGTACACATGAAATAATCTGTATTTTTCCCAAGATATTTTTGTTGATTATTTGGGAACTTCACATACCCAGATCACATTCTCTTCTCATTCCCCCCAGGTCCACTCTCCCAGCTCTTTCCCCTTCCCCAAGAAAACATACACCAAGTTCAATTTGTGTTGTCCATATACTCATTGGAGCATGGTGAAACTTGCAGTGGCCAGCGCCTTAAAGTCAGGTTATCTTTGTCCACACCCACGACCTGATCCCTTCAAAAACCCATCAGTTATGAAGAGCTACACTTCAGCAACCTTATCAGAAGTTTTAAGAACTCTCTTCAATGGCCTCCTATCTGAACTGTTTCTTTGCAGGGTGGTTTGCAGAGGACTTTGGCACAGATGTCTTCAATGTCATCATGAATCAACAGTCACAATACCACTGCAACGAAGCTTCCTTACCCATGCAGATTTCCTGCTCCGGAGTCTGCAGCCACAAGCATTCTCCGGCTTCAGGAAACGTTTTCCTATAGTGTCCTCCTCTGTGGTAGAAAGAACGTCTGACTGGACCTCAAGACCAATGAAATCGACAATGCCAATTACTGTCAGCAACGATGGAAGCTGATCAAAGCTGGTCATCCCAGAGCTTGTGAGTGTCCATTCCTGGGCATGATAACAGCAAACACTCTGGCGGGATGGAAGTATAGGACATCCGGTATAGGGAAGGCAAATGGTACTTGCGTCGCCAGTGCCTGCCTCGCCAGTCCTCACCTCGCTTCTCGAGCTGTCTCCGTGGAGGCCCAGGCGGCCAGCGAGAACAGTGAGGACCAAATTCCGAAGCAAGCTCACGGCTCTGGATCACCACATCCCTGCAAGCTTCAACTGCAAAGATGACACAGAATTTAGAAACTTTATCGTTTGGCTTGGAGACCAGAAAATCAGACACTACAAGACCGAAGACAGAGGTAACTTGAGAAATATCCACAGCAGTGACTGGCTCAAGTTCTTTGAAAAGTATCTCAGAGATGATAACTGTCCTTTCAAGATTCAGGATCGGCAAGAAGTAGTTGACTGGCTTCTTGGGTTAGCTATGAGACTTGAATGTGAAGATAACGCTGAAAAATACAAGGACTTAGTACTTGATAAGAGGAAAAATACTGACAAGGCGGTTAAAAGTACAGAGCCATTGATCAACTTGGATGTAAAAATAATCTTGATTTTAAGGCCGGTGTCCTGGCTGTGGCTAACCTTAAGATTCAGCATCATGATGACTACTTGGTAATGCTTAAGGCAATTCACATTTTGGTTTAGGAACATCTAACACAGGATGCAGTTGCTAAAGCAAGTCAAACAAAGGAGGGCTTACCTGTTCCTTTGGACAAACATATTCTTGGAGTTGACACAGGTATGCAGTTCTTAATAAAGCTGCTCAGATCCTGTGGTTGCTGCACAGAGAAGAGCTCAGAGAGCTACAGACAAAACTTAATGAAGCCACAGTTCAGGCCATCATTGCTGATCCAAAGACAGAGCACAGACTGGAGAAAGTCGGAACTTGAGCACGAGGTGTCAGCTTGTCGCGGGCTTAGGGATGGGAACCATCACACCAGCCTGTGCTTGGGAATCTCATGTCACACTTTCAAAGTCGGACTCCCTGGAGATTGTCCATGTTCTAGAGATTTACCACCGTGGCTTTGGTTCGGTCATAAAGTTGGGAAGTAAAAGCCTTTTAAAAATGATGTCTTAATGGCACATTGCTGTTGGTGCTGTGAAACAGGAATGGTCTCGTTGGGAGTTTGCATGGAATGACATCGGAGGTTTTGAAACTATTAAGTTACTCATGCCCTCCCTATCCTATTGTAGGCTTTCACGTCATGGAAATAACTGTGAGGTATCAAATGGTTTACATGGTCTTTGTAGAACTGGTATGACCTCAAAGGATGGACCGGCTAAAGGTGAGCAATAGGAGATTAAGTAGAGTCTACCCATCCATATGTTTGGATATTTTACCTTAATGTTTCATCAACATGAAAGACCTCCATTATGTGTTTACAATAAAATCAGGTCCCATAGCTGTCTAAGTTCCCAGAGATTTATTGCAGCCCCCGGGTCAGAAGGCTATAAAACAAACTGATAACACAGGCTTTCCTGAGTTGGGTAGTTGCTCGTGATTTTGCTGATTCCTTTGAGGATTTCTGTAATTCCACATTTATAAATGTCTACAGTAAGCATGTTCTGTTTCTATAGTCAGAGGAATATTATTTTAAAAATCATGCTCGAAATCAGTAAGTCAAAAGTAGAGGTTACTTTTTTTGTAGGAAAGACAGCAAGTTTGTTTGTTTGTTTGTTTGTTTGTTTGTTTGTTTTTTGATAGCATCCAACAGACCAGAAAAGAGCCCACCATTTATTTTTGCCTCTTATTTTAAATACAATTTACATGTTATCTTTTTCTTAATATCTTAGATTCAATGGTTTTTATCATTGGTCAGAATTTTACCTCCCTTACCTTGATACATCTTTACAATGAAATGACCCTGGAGAATTTGTTTTTCATAAATACAAACAGCTCTGAGTTCCATTCCAAAAGCCAGTAAAATTGTACTTTTTCAAGTCAACCTGTCTGTGACATACTTGGGTGTAATGACTAAAAGCAGATGTGCTCAGCCTTACACAAATATTGGCTAAGGCCACTGGAAAACATGGATATCTACACTATAAATCATTACAGTTGCAAAGTCACACTTATGAAGCAACAATAAAAACAATTTTGTGGTTGGGGTTCAACATGATGAACTCCTAATGGGTCACAACCTTAAGAAGGTTGAGAATAACCACCTTAGAAAAATAGTTTAATGACACAAGGATACATTATAAATGACAGCCACTCGTCCTGCGACATTTGTGAGACAGACAGAGAGACGGACGAGAAAATAGTCATGCAACATGCAGAGGTACTTACTGAGAGGAAATTGCCCAGGTCACGCTCCACAAGGTAAGAATTTACACAAGCACCTTCAGTAAGAAAAAAATCTAAATAAACCACAATACATTTTTTCCAATTAAAAATAGAAGTTACTGCATGTGGGAAAGGTCGGAATGGAAAAAACAAACAAACAAACAAATTAGCAAAGGTCGGAATGGAAAAAACAAACAAACAAACAAATTAGCAAAGGTCGGAATGGAAAAAACAAACAAACAAATTAGCAATTAGAGATATAACACTTCAACTTTCAATATATGATTAAGAAAGTAATATGAGGTTTGGAATATAACTGTGGCAAGAAGGTGAAATCAAAGACAAGAGATTTAATGGGCTCAGGTGAATTGGGGTGATTAATCAGGAATGGCTCCCATCCAGAGTTCTGGGAAACAGCACACAAAAGACATGAAGGTCTTTTCAAAGGATCTGTGAAATAAACAACATCCGAAAGTGAGGACTTCAAGCCACAGCAGAGGCACAGGGCACACCTTCAGTAAGCTACTGCAAGTTGCTTTGTGTGCTCCCAAGCAAAGAAGGCAGCCAGAGAGCCAGAGAGCACACATGAAAATACAAACAAAATACAATAAAATGAGGAGCAGTGGGGTCGTTTTAGTACAGTTAGAAGCAAAAGGCAGGGGCAATGTTTTTATTTTGAAGATTTCTAACGGTATTATTGTAACTTGGATTATCAGTCATATTAAGGTGATGGAAAACGTCTTATTTCAGTGACTGACTGAAGGCATCTGAGGATTATATTCCTTATCATGTAGTTGCCCATTTCAAGGGAGGACTGAGGAGAGCTCTGAGACTCTTAGTCATTAAAGGACACAGGCTGATAGAGATCCAGCAAGTACAATTCATGCCTTCTGAAGAAGATGCATGTGGAAATCCAGTTGGCATAAATAGAAGACCATCTGCCTGCTTCTCTGGTATGTGATTTTGACTACCGATTTTTCTCCCTTCCCCTTTCCCTCTTCTCAGGGTTTTAATATGCAGCCTGCCCTGGCCTTGAACCCCTGGTCCTCCCTCCTCAGCCTCCTCAGTGCTCCCACCTCAGGTGTGTCTTGCTACTCCCAGCAACAGGTCTTTTCACATCCCTGTTGTAGAGAACCAATCGCATGTGCCTTCCTGGACAAAAGGCACCTGGAGGCAAAAGTCAGAGTAGACACATGTGTGACAAATTCATGTAATGGAAAAGAGAGCCACTCAGAGAGTTGTTTCCTCAAAGTAAGAAATTTAAAGTGTGTGAAGACATAGAAGAACAGCTCGTGAGGAATGTGGCAGGAGGTGTCTCCCTGTGATAGTTATTAACGGTGCAACAGGACAGAAAGAACTATTTTTAGATTAGAGTGTGTATGTGAGCTATTTGTGTGTGTTTGTGTGCATGCACGCATAAACATGTGAACACTTATATAAGAGTATAGGAAAGATACGGAAAAAATATAAAATTGATAATTATGTGATGCATTTGGCCAGGTGGTCAGCAGCATAGTGGGTCCAGGGATACAGCTCAGAACAATTGCCTGACATGCGTACGGTGGTCCACAGTTCAATCTCCCTGCAACAAACACACACACACACACACACACACACACACACATACACACACACACACACATACAGAGAGAGACAGAGACAGAGAGAGAGAGACAGAGACAGAGATAAAGACACAGAGAGAACTATTTCATATATGTATTATATTAAAATTTCTAAGAAATGTCAGAATTCTAAGCAAAGGAAAAATTTCTATGTTGATTAATTTTAAGAAATACTGAAAGCTTTACAGCAATGGAAACATTCCTATTATGCAACAACTCATCCATAAATGTTGGCTCTACAGTAGTAACAAAATGCTGTGAATCAGGATTTACAATCAGAAAGTGCTGCACTGGGAAGTGAATGGGGATGGGACTCAAAAGTTCAATGATATATGCCTAGTGTCTTGCACGCATGTCTGTGCTCCACTGTGGTACTGCCCCAGCAGGCCAGCAAACAGAACTGGATTTCCTGGAACTGGAGTTACAGATGGTTGTGAGCCACCAAGTTGGCTGAGAGTTAAATCCCGGTCTTCTGGGAGAACAACCAGTGCTTTTAACCAATGAACTATCACTCTATCCCTGGCTTAATGCACTATTTCTATACTTGGAAATCAATAGGCGGTATATAAGCATACTAGTTCAACATATATCAGCTTAAGTCAGATAAAAATACCAATGTAATTTTGGAAAACACTTGCCTCTGCATAGTAAGACTCTGGGAGGAATGATGGATAGTCCACATGTGTTTGAGCTTATCTCCAGAAACCAGGGAATTAGTACAACCTAAGTTTTAGTAACAGCTAAAAACCACGCTTTTTCCAGGACTTGGCTCTTCAAACTCTCCAAACTCGTTTTTATTATGATTCCTCAAAACCCATTGGTGTAAACACAACTCTAGCCCATTCACTCGACTGGAATTTTCTCTGCCTTTCCTGGTAATAAAGGTAAGACTTCTGGGCCTTTTCTGAGATATTTAGGAGTTAGAAAGGCTGCCAAGTCAATTAAAAATCAAAACAAAACTGAACAAAAATTAAAAAACAAAAAACAAAACCGAGACGCACCTTTTTGTCCTTCTTCCTCGGCCTTATCTTTTCCTGTTTAGATGTTGATACTGAGCTGGGGGATGGTTAACCCATTACTGTGAAGAGTAGCTGTTGCACTGACAAAGTGCCAGGTGTCACAGAAGGAATAACTCATGCCATCTTTATTCTTGGCACATAAAACACAGCGATTCAAGGGCAGATTGGGATATGTTTCCTTGCTGACTTCCTTTAGAGCATTGAATGACATGGATCTGATGACCATGGTGAAATGGAGACCCTGAAGAGAGGATGAGGGCTACCTACTAGAGAAGTGTGTGTGTGTGTGTGTGTGTGTGTGTGTGTGTGTGTGTGTGTGTGTGTGTGTTACTGTTTTTAACTTAGATTTTTATTTAATTGATACCATTTTCAAAAAAGGTTTTAAGGTTAGCATGCAAAGTGATCAGGTCAATTATGCTATTTTTATAAATATGCATTTTCTTACACTGGTCTCCGTTTTACTCGTCCTTCACTGCCTCACCCCAACCCCTATCCCACAATACCCCCACTTCTGGCAACTCCCCACTCCCACCATTTATGTCCTTGCCTCTGAATAGTCTTGACTTAGATCCTTATGAACAATAGAAAAATAATGGTCTTCTGAAAATTCTTTGCTCTTAAGGACAAGCTTGGGGAGAGGAAACTGAACACCCCAAGAGCTCTTACACAGGGTCTTTTGCCAGCTTAAGAAGAACCCTAAGGTGAGCCTCAGACTACCAGGGAAATGCTTAAGGAAGATGGCTTTGGTGTATTTGGAAGTTTTCCATTTCCTTCTCAGCAACCAGAGTTCTTCATGGAATTCAGGAGAGGTTGAAGTTTCACTTCATATCTTGCCTGTTAAAGTAATGAAAGCTAGTGTGTGTCCAGAGAAAAAATGTTTAGGGAAGAATCCCATAGGTAAGCCATCTCAACTTTCTGGGGAAAGGAAAAAAAAGTAGAGTTTTAAACTACTCAATAGTTTAGGTTTGCTCTAGTTAACTACTGGCCAAAATGAGTGGTTGAGGCCATGACTTCAGCAAGATGTTTAAAACTAAGGAAACAGAATAATGATGTGACACTTTTGAGTTCCTAGATGTTTTAAATATTTTCATTGCAATGCAGGTTGCATTGACCCATTTGATTTTAAATATTAAACCTCTGTCCCTCCCCCCGAAGTGGCACACTGCTTCTGGTAACCTACTGCCTCTAAAACAACATGCCTAAGTTTTATTGTGACTACTG